>NC_135804.1:82876175-83198645 GCF_964213995.1 Mustelus asterias | reverse complement strand
GGTAATTCCTGTGACCTCCCAGAGGATTCCCAGGAATGGGGGTCCTCCATTATTGCTGCTCCATGGTCCACTGACTGTGACAGCAATGGCCACCCAAGGCACCAATACACTCTCTCCCCACCCCTCTCTCTGGGGCCTACCTGCCAGGTGCCAGCTAGCTCAGCCAAATGTACCTCGACTTTTGAGTCTGGCGCGCCATTGATGCACCATCTTCATGTTGCAGTCCATCTGTGCGGCTGCCAAGCTGCTGGCCCTCTGATAGGGCTGGCAGCTCTGGGAGGTGAGCCACCATCCTCAATTGGATATTTGTCTCAACAGTAGGCTCTTAATTAGCCTCTGCCA
Organism: Mustelus asterias; assembly: GCF_964213995.1. NCBI lineage: Eukaryota > Metazoa > Chordata > Chondrichthyes > Carcharhiniformes > Triakidae > Mustelus > Mustelus asterias. The sequence continues at coordinate 83,198,303 of NC_135804.1, read as the reverse complement.
GTAAAAAGCTGCTCCCGCAACCCCCCCCCCCTCCCCCCCCCCCCCGCCCCAAAGCCCAGCACCAGCCGTCACATATATCTGTTCCTGCTTTCAGTTCTGGTGATGGGACATCTCAACATCTGAGAAAATTCAGGCCAAAGGAAGAACAGTTGCTAAAAATTATGATGAAGAGCAAAGGCCCGTTGTATGACCTAACTAGAATTTCAGTGACTGAAGTAATAAATCTTCCCAGCTATACTACAAGGGAAAAGAACTTTAATTATCATTGGACAGGATTCTTAACCCAACTGACACAATATACAAATTTCCAGTCAAAGTTTAATGCCAGATATGTTTCCCACAGGATAAAATTAAAATGATCATAGTTGTGATGTTTAAAATTAAATAACATTCTGGGCATTTGTAGGAGTAAGAGGTTTTTCTGTCACCAGTGCCTGCTTAAAATATGGATGAGGCATTAAATATTCACATTTCACTTGAGCATTGCAGAAAACTTATTGACTCTTTTACCCCCCTCTCCATAAACCATCTTCAATTAATTGTGCCATGAAAAAGTGGTGTCATGTGCCTCTCTAACAAAGGGTCAAGACCTGAAAACGCATCCTTTCTCTTTACAAGTGCAGACAAATCGAATGTGCATTTCCAGTACATTTTATACAATTACATTTAAATCTATAGGCTTTGGATTTTATAGCAGTGTTATGTAACTACTGGAACTAAGACATTATAAATTACTTATGTTCATTGAAAATTCTAGGCAATAGTGGTTTCATCTTGGAAATGGTTGCAATTGCCTGAAAAGTGGCCTGCTCTAAGTTGATAATTTAAAGTAACGTGTGTTCCCATGACATGATTGGCAAGAGCAGCTTATTCCATTAACTCCTCATCAATACTTCTAAATCTATATTTGAATAGATAAAACCTCAGCTAGTTCATTAATGTCCTGCAGGCCTATATGTGCCTCCACAACTCCCATGACGGCATTGGTTAAGAGTGACCACTTTGCTGAGACAAAGTTTCATCTTCAAAATGAGAATACCTGCATCATGTTGTGTGGCACTACCGCCATTCTAAGGAGGATAGATTTCAAACAGCTCTAGTAATTCAAAATTGGACATCCAAGAGGTGCTGTGAGCCATCAGTATCAGCAGAATGCATACAACCACAATCTACAATGTTATGGCTCAACATCTTGCTCACTCCATCAATCGGAACTAATGCCGGTTGAATGAGGAGTGCAGGAGCACATACCAGGACTAGAACTGTTCATCAAAAATGAGATGCCATCCTGGTGAAGCTATAGCACAACACTACATACATGCAAAACAGAAGAGGCAGCATGCTACAGATAGAGCAAAGTGACCCCACAACTAATGGACCAGATCAAAACTCTGCAGCGTTGTCATGTTGAGTTGTGAATGGTGATGGAAAATCAAAGGAAAGGAAGCTCCACAAATATCCCCATTCGAAAGGATGGGGGAACCCAGCACACCAGTGCAACTGGAAAGGCTGAAATGTTTGCAACCATCTGCGACCAGAAATGCCGAGTGAATGATCGATCTCGACCTTCTCCTGAAGTCCCCAGTATCACAGAAGCGTCTTTTGTCAACTGGATTCACTCCACAAGTACCAAGAAATAGAATCATGGAGCCCTTGCAAAATTGATGCCAATGGAAATCAAGGATATCGCTCCACTCCTTGGAGTCACATCAAGCACAAAGGAATGAACAATAAATACTGGCCTTATCAGTGCTGCATATCCCATGAACAAATAGAAAAGACACTGTTGTAGACAAACATAACGACCAATTTTTGCTGATCAAAAGCCAAAACTGCAACACAATAACAAACCAATTAATCTATTTTGCTTGCTGACAAATAAATCTTGGCCACAGTATTGGGAAAATGATTCTACCCTTATTAAAATGGTGCTGTGGAATCTTTCATGTCCACCAGCGCAGATGGGGCCTCTGTTTAACATTTCACCCAGCTTTGACAGTGTAGCATGCTCTCTGTACTGTACTGAAGAATCAACCTAAACTTGGTGCTCAGATCCTGGAGTGAGGCTTGAACCCACGACTTTCTGACTCAGAGATGAGGTCCTGCTTTCTAGGCTCAGAGTTAAATTCCTTCCAATTCTCACTGTCAACCACATGCGGGACGGACCTTTAGGCAATTCTGTAAGTGTCCCAGGAGTCCTGGGACGGTATCCATTAACAAGGTACTGTCAGCATAAACAGAGGGAAAGAAAGGAAGGGAGAAAATTGAACTGAAATACTCCAAAATGAATTGTCCTTTACAGAACTCCATTTATTCTTGACAAAATAATCTTATTGCTTGGCGTTTGGTCCTCTTGTGCTACTTCAGCAATGAGACAGTGATAGCAAGGGTGTTCACCAAAGCCATCTTCTAGCAAGTCTGCAACAAAGAACATGAAGGTGAAGATTCAATTTCCTGAAGGGGGGGCGGAGCAGGTTTTAGTTCTCATCTGTAATTAATTTAATCAGGAGCAAGTACTAAAACCGTAAGAAACAGGAGCAGAATTAGGCCATTCAGCCCATCTGATCTGGACTGTGAGGAGGGTCTGAAATATCACCACAGGGACTGGTGGGGAGGGGTAGGCACAGTCAGAAGGCCGGTTTGAAAGCAAAAGTGTCAACGCTTTTCACTACAGGCTGGCATGTTCCGGACTCCAGATTTTATTCAAGGAGGTGGCTTTTGAGGATTGGCAGCTATCACCATTCAAGAGCCAAATTATGGCATGCTTGACACGCTTCTCACTGTACCCCACCACCCTCCCCAACCCATCGTGGCTGGAGTCCATAGAAGGCTTGATGGCAGTCTCCATGTCGGGCTCATGGTTGCCAGGGCACATGCAGCAAAGCATCCTAGCATGGGTCCACTGGGCTGCGAAGGCCAGAGCTGCGGCCAGTTTCCCTCTCTGCAATGATGGACTGGCAGCTGTGGCCACAGAATATTCTGTTTGATTTTAGAAGGCCCAGCATCTTGCAGCACCGTCACGGTCGTCAATCTACAGCGGCGACTCTCACTTCTCCCAGTAGGGATGCCAACCACCCAGAGACTTGGGCAGTCCCATTGGCCCCTCTGACTGCAGAGTCTTCCCACTGTCTTTAATTAGATGTTGTTCCTGGAGCCAGTCTCTTAATTGGCATTCGCCTCAAAAATTCTCCTCTTGGGTCACGTCACAGCCACTTCCAGGTTCCTGCCACAGAATTCAATCTGGCATCAGTATCTGGACTCTGGGACTAAAATTCAGTCCACTATGTTCAATTCTGCACACTGCATTTTAGGAAGGATATAGAGCAAGATGTACTTGGAATGGTACCAGGGATGGGGGAGTTCATTTTTGTGTATTAGAGCATCGGTGATGGTCCCTTATGAGCAAAAAAGGTGAAGGGGAGATTCAAAAGAAGTGCTAAAATTGTGAAGGGTTCCGGCAGTCATTGAGGTGATGCAGTTTTCACTGCAGCGGGAGGGTCAGTAACCAGAGGATACAGAATGAAGATGTTTGGTTATATATCTGGAACAGAATTTTAAGCAGAGCTGTTATGATCCGGAATCAACTTGCCAACTAATCAATACCCTTTTCTCCAATAGTATAAATTGTTGTGTCAAATTTCAAACAATCATTCCTGCATTTGTCATGATGGGTGCAAAAAGAAAAGCTTCAGCAGCATGTCTCTCTTTTCAGCAAGATTCAAGAAATGTAATTGTTGTACTTACACCAAATTTTCACTTGCGGGGGTGGGGGTTAAATAGGAGGGGCGGTAATGTCTATGACATTTTATTTTTTAATTATATTCCTTTCTCGAAGTTACTAAGCCAATGAAGTCATAGTCATAGAATCATCATAGAAACTCTACAGTGCAGAAGGAGGCCATTCGACCCATCAGGTTTGCACTGACAACAATCCCACCCAGGTCCTATACCCATAATCCCACATATTTACCTCGCTAATCCCTCTAATCTACGCATCCCGGGACACTAAGGGGCAATTTAGCATGGCCAATGCAGCTAACCAGCACATCTTTGGACTCTGGGAAGAAACTGAGCACCCGGAGGAAACCCACACAGATATGGGGAGCACTGGCAAACTCCATACAGTGACCCAAACCAGGAATTGACCCCAGATCCCTGGAGCTGTGAGGCAACAGTGCTAACCACTGTGCCGTCCAACCCAAATCAAATCTGGCAGCAGTGGGATATGAACCTAAACCCCCGCAGCGACTGGAACCTTAATCCACCTTAGGCCGCTCGGCCATGCTACCAGAAATAATGGACAAGGCAAGACCTAACCCGTCTCCTTGTTTGCTCCAAAAACCAATTCAAATTGAATTCAATTCACGATCTCCACAAAAAGACATACTAGATACAAGCTGACAAGAATAGGCATTATGCCTGATCTTGGGCTTAATCTTATCCAAGAGGCCAGGAATCGATTATGACATGTACAACACACTCTATGACAGCTCTAGCCAAATAACCTTTCCTTCAACACTTTCTGATGGGCAAGGAAATGGTTTACCTTTTTCTGTCAGTTTGACTGCATTTGCCATGTTTTCATATGAAGCAAGTTCCTTTTTTAAAATAGAATTATATCCATTACTGCTTGTACAGCAATGTTTACAACTAAAATTACAAACTAGTACATTGAAAGATGGTTAATCAAAATGTATTCTGTCTATATTTGTTATAAATCCCTCCATTAGGTAATTGCTCCTACCCCCTCACTTCCGTTTATTAATTCCTCCACCCCTCAGCTCTCAATTTATAATTCATCACTTCTCTGTTTGCTAATTTCCTCCCTCCCCTTCCCACAGCACGTTTCCATGCAAACACAGGACAGATGCAACATCACACACAAAAATAGAAAATGCTGGAAAATCCTCAGCAGGTCTGACAGCATCTGTGGGGAGAGAATAGAGCCAACATTTCGAGTCTAGGTGACCCTTCGTCAGAGATGCAACATCTACCGTTTCACCTCCTCCCCTCCCACTATCCAGATCCCCAAACTCTCCATCCAGGTGGAACAGCAACTTTTGTGTACTTCTTTCAATTTAATATCCAGTATTTGCCACTCACGATGTGGTCTCCCCAATATTGGGAAGACCAAATTCAAATTGGGTGACCCCTTTACTGAATAACTCTGTTCAGCATACAGTGTCATGGGTTCACAATAGGGTGAAACAGAATCAAAATACTGAGAATGTTGGAAATCTGAAATAAAAAACAGAAAATGCTAGAAACACTCTCACTGAAGTTCGACACAAGCTCAAGGAACAACACCTCATCTTTCTACTGATAGCTTAACATGGAGTTAAATACTTTGGATCATAACCACTCCTCCCATTGTCTTAGGAAGGATGTGCTAGTAATGGGAAGATAGTTGCACCAGAGGCACTTGGACTGGAGGAAGAGTGGGCTGGTACTGGGATCATACACAGCCATTGTGGAGCTTCACATTCTTGGGGGACTCCCACCTTTCTCCTCCACATTTCTGAGCCACAGCAGCCTTCTGCTTGTGGCTACCTTTTTTACTTGTCTTGTTATCACCTATTTTTTCACCTTGTATGATTATCCCTTTTCTCATTGAATCACTCCTACCATAGAACCATAGAAAATTACAGCTCAGAAACAGGCCTTTTGGCCCTTCTTGTCTGTGCCGAACCATTTTTTGCCTGGTCCCACTGACCTGCACTTGGACCATATCCCTCCACACCCCTCTCATCCATGAACCCGTCCAAGTTTTTCTTAAATGTTAAAAGTGACCCCGCATTTACCACTTTATCCAGCAGCGCATTCCACACTCCCACCACTCTCTGCGTGAAGAAGCCCCCCCCTAATATTCCCTTTAAACTTTTCTCCTTTCACCCTTAACCCATGCCCTCTGGTTTTTTTCTCCCCTAGCCTCAGCGGAAAAAGCCTGCTTGCATTCACTCTATCTATACCCATCAAAATCTTATACACCTCTATCAAATCTCCCCTCAATCTTCTACGCTCCAGGGAATAAAGTCCCAACCTATTCAATATCTCTCTGTAACTCAGCTTCTCAAGTCCCGGCAACATCCTTGTGAACCTTCTCTGCACTCTTTCAATCTTATTTACATCCTTCCTGTAACTAGGTGACCAAATCTGTACACAATACTCCAAATTCGGCCTCACCAATGCCTTATATAACCTTGTAAGAAGTTTAACAACACCAGGTTAAAGTCCAACAGGCTTATTTGGTAGCAAAAGCCACACAAGCTTTCGAGGCTCTAAGCCCCTTCTTCAGGTGAGTGGGAATTCTGTTCACAAACAGAACTTATAAAGACACAGACTCAATTTACATGAATAATGGTTGGAATGCGAATACTTACAACTAATCCAGTCTTTAAGAAACAAAACAATGGGAGTGGAGAGAGCATCAAGACAGGCTAAAAAGATGTGTATTGTCTCCAGACAAGACAGCCAGTGAAACTCTGCAGGTCCACACAACTGTGGGAGTTACAAATAGTGTGACATGAACCCAATATCCCGGTTGAGGCCGTCCTTGTGTGTGCGGAACTTGGCTATCAGTTTCTGCTCAGCGACTCTGCGCTGTCGTGTGTCGCGAAGGCCGCCTTGGAGAACGCTTACCCGAATATCAGAGGCCGAATGCCCGTGACCGCTGAAGTGCTCCCCAACAGGAAGAGAACAGTCTTGCCTGGTGATTGTCGAGCGGTGTTCATTCATCCGTTGTCGCAGCGTCTGCATAGTTTCCCCAATGTACCATGCCTCGGGACATCCTTTCTTGCAGCGTAACGCTGCAAGAAAGGATGTCCCGAGGCATGGTACATTGGGGAAACTATGCAGACGCTGTGACAACGGATGAATGAACACCGCTCGACAATCACCAGGCAAGACTGTTCTCTTCCTGTTGGGGAGCACTTCAGCGGTCACGGGCATTCGGCCTCTGATATTCGGGTAAGCGTTCTCCAAGGCGGCCTTCGCGACACACAACAGCGCAGAGTCGCTGAGCAGAAACTGATAGCCAAGTTCCGCACACACAAGGACGGCCTCAACCGAGATATTGGGTTCATGTCACACTATTTGTAACTCCCACAGTTGCGTGGACCTGCAGAGTTTCACTGGCTGTCTTGTCTGGAGACAATACACATCTTTTTAGCCTGTCTTGATGCTCTCTCCATTCCCATTGTTTTGTTTCTTAAAGACTGGATTAGTTGTAAGTATTCGCATTCCAACCATTATTCATGTAAATTGAGTCTGTGTCTTTATAAGTTCTGTTTGTGAACAGAATTCCCACTCACCTGAAGAAGGGGCTTAGAGCCTCGAAAGCTTGTGTGGCTTTTGCTACCAAATAAACCTGTTGGACTTTAACCTGGTGTTGTTAAACTTCTTACAAGGTTTACCCCAGTCCAACGCTGGCATCTCCACATTATATAACCTTACCATAACACTCCAACTTTTATACTCGATACTCCGATTTATAAAGGCCAATGTACCAAAGGCACTCTTTACGACCCTGTCCACCTATGACGTCACTTTTAGGGAATTCTGTACCTGTATTCCCAGATCCCTCTGTTCAACTGCACTCTTCAGAATCCTACCATTTACCCTGTACGTTCTACTTTGGTTTGTCCTTCCAATGTGCAATATCTCACACTTGTCTGTGTTAAATTCCATTTGCCAATTTTTAGCCCATTTTTCTAGTTGGTCCAAATCCCTCTGCAAGCTTTGAAAACCTTCCTCACTGTCCACTACACCTCCAATCTTTGTATCATCAGCAAACTTGCTGATCCAATTTACCACGTTATCATCCAGATCATTGATATAGATGACAAACAACAATGGACCCAACACCGATCCCTGCGGCACACCACTAGTCACAGGCCTCCACTCAGAGAAGCAATCCTCCACAACCACTCTCTGGCTTCTTCCATTGAGCCAGTGTCTAATCCAATTTACTACCTCCCCATGTATACCTAGTGACTGAACCTTCCTAACTAACCTCCCATGAGGGACCTTGTCAAAGGCCTTGCTGAAATCCAGGTAGACAACATCCACCGCCTTCCCTTCATCCACTTTCCTGGTAACCTCCTCGAAAAACTCTAATAGATTGGTCAAACATGACCTACCACGCACAAAGCCATGTTGACTCTCCCTAATAAGTCCCTGTTTATCCAAATATTTGTAGATCCTATCCCTTATCACACCTTCCAATAACTTGCCCACCACCGACGTCAAACTTACTGGCCTATAATTTCCCGGATTTCTTTTGGAACCTTTTTTAAACAACGGAACAACATGAGCCACCCTCCAATCATCCGGCACCTCCCCCGTGAATACTGACATTTTAAATATGTCTGCCAGGGCCCCTGCAAGTTCAACACTAGTTTCCCTCAAGGTCCGTGGGAATACCCTGTCTGGTCCTGGGGATTTATCCGCTCTGATTTGCCTCAAGACAGCGAGCACCTCCTCCCCTTTAATCTGTAAAGGTTCCATGACCTCCTTACCTGTTTTCCCTATTTCCGTAGACTCCATGCCCGTTTCCTCAGTAAATACGGATGCAAAAAAACCATTTAGTATCTCCCCCATCTCTTTTGGTTCCATACACAGTCTACCACTCTGGTCTTCAAGAGGACCAATTTTATCCCTCACTATCCTTTTGCTCCTAACATACCTATAGAAGCTCTTTGGATTTTCCTTCACTCTGTCTGCCAAAGCAACCTCATGTCTTCTTTTAGCCCTCCTGATTTCCCTCTTAAGTAGCTTCTTGCACTTTTTATACTCCTCGAGCATCTGATCTGTTCCTTGCTGCCTGTACATTTCATACAACTCTCTCTTCCTCTTAATCAGTGTTACAATCTCCCTTGAGAACCAAGGTTCCTTATTCCTATTTACTTTGCCTTTAATCCTGACAGGAACATACAAACTCTGCACTCTCAAAATTTCTCCTTTGAAGGCCTCCCACTTTCCATTTACATCCTTACCAGAGAACAGCCTGTGCCAATCCACACTTCCCAGATCCCTTCTCATTTCATCAAATTTGGCCTTTTTCCAGTTCAGAACTTCAACCCGAGGACCAGATCTATCCTTATCCATGATCAGGTTGAAACTAATGGCATTATGATCACTGGATCCAAAGTGTTCCCTCACACTCACATCCATCACCTGCCCTAACTTATTTCCCAATAGGAGATCCAATATCGCATCCTCTCTAGTTGGCACCTCTATATACTGATGTAGAAAATTCTCCTGAACACATTTTACAAACTCTACCCCGTCTAAACCTTTAACAGTATGCGAGTCCCAATCTATATGTGGAAAATTAAAATCCCCTACTATCACAACTTTGTGTTTCTTGCAGTTGTCAGCTATCTCTCCGCTGATTTGCTCCTCCAATTCTCGCTGACTATTGGGTGGCCTATAATACAACCCCATTAATGTGGTCATACCTTTCCTGTTTCTCAGCTCCACCCATAGGGCCTCTGTAGACAAGCTCCCTAATCTATCCTGCCTGAGTACCGCTGTAACATTTTCCCTGACCAACAATGCCACCCCCCCACCTTTTATCCCTCTGCCTCTATCGCCTGAAACATTGGAACCCTGGAACATTGAGCTGCCAGTCCTGCCCCTCCTGTAGCCAAGTTTCACTAATGGCTATAATGTCATATTTCCATGTGTCTATCCGCGCCTTCAGCTCATCTGCCTTCCCCACAATACCCCTGGCATTGAAATAGACACACCTCAAAAAGATTATTTCCACCACACTCAACCCTTCCATTTGTGATTTTGCTTGAACTAACCTGTCTTTTTACCCCTGCTCCACTATCTGCTCTGGCACTCTGGTTCCCATCCCCCTGCAAATCTAGTTTAAACGCTCCCCAATAACACTAGCAAATCTCCCTGCAAGTATATTGGTCCACTTGTAGTTTAGGTGTAACCCGTCTCTAATCTCTAATCCCTTCCTCCTCCTCCCCTCGGCCCCATCACTTCCTCTCCCCTACCGCCGAAGGTATCTGGTTACTGGGAGGGATATGCCGCTGGGGCGAAGGAACCAGTTGGCCGGAATTCCGCAGAGTTTGTATGTTACCCTTCGCCCTATCGTACCCCTCGAGTCCAGCTGGAGTACTCTGTGCAGTTCTGGTTGCCACACCATAGGAAGGATGTGATTGGACTAGAAAGGGTGCAGAGGAGATTCACCAGGATGTTGCCTTGGATAGAGTGTTTCAGCTATGAAGAGAGGCTGGAAAGGCTGCGGTTGTTTTCCTTGGAGCTGAGAAGGTGTACAAAATTATGAGGGACATTGACAGGGTAGAAAGGAAGAAACGTTTTCAGGTAGTAGGGGGCATAGATTTAAGGTAGGGGACAGGAGGTTTGGAAGGGGTTTGAGGAAAAGCCTTTTCACCCAGAGGGTGGTGAGAATCTGGAACTCGCTGCCAGAAAGGGTGGTAAAGACGAGAACCCTCACAACATTTAAGATGCGTTTAGATGAGCAGTTGAAACGCCAGAGCATACAAAGCAATGGAAAATGGGATCAGAACAGATAGTACGTGATGGCCAGCTCAGCCATGATGGGCCAAATGGCCTCTTATTGTAAAACTCGATTGCCGGAATTTTACCACTTCACCTGCCCGAGGCCAATGGAGAATGCCATTCTGCGAGTCGCGCCCACCCTGATTCCAGGGCAGGCATGGTGGTAAAATTCCAGCCTGTGACTCCATGACCTCTCTCTCTCTCTTCATTTTTCCCTGATTGTACTTGCTGTTCATCCATAAAATCTTCCTGCTCTGATCACACTCCATTTGCTGGTACAAATAACTTTGTTTCTTTCTCCACAGATGTTGCCTGACTTGCTGAGTTTTCTGTTTATATTTCAGATTTCCAGTATCTGCAGCATTTTGACTCGGCTTTGTTAACCTCAGACAGTCAATACTAATGTGTTTGTACAACCCAGGACTCGCAACAAGCTGCACGACCCTACCAAATACTCAATAGCTTTTCAAATTCATTGACACACCTACATCGAAAGAGAGTTCTCTCAGACCACAGGTTAAACTGGATGGTAGGTTTGTTACCTTAATCAGTCGCAGGATATCAGCACAGGCGGCAGATGTGGCATTATGGATCATGAATTTAGTCACCCTGGAACCCTCCTTATTTCTACTCTTTGTCCAAAGAAGACCCTGCAATTTGAGAAGGCAGCAAAGAGTTCCTCATTTACAGTTTGTCCCTCTCTTTTCTCTTTGCGGATTGGTGTAGTTGGAGGGGGAGAGGATGGTTGGCAGGTGATGCATATGTTGGAAAATTCTGAGAGGTTGGGGAGGGGATGAAATGGGATGAACATATTCTGGAACCTGAGCTCCCTTGAAGACCCGAGAGTAATGCCACTTCACTCAATGGAAAAGGAGCAGCCCAAATGAGGGCTGAAAGTTCCATCTCTAATCCCTTCCTCCTCCTCCCCTCGGCCCCATCACTTCCTCTCCCCTTTCCGTCTCTCTCTCACCGCCGAAGGTATCTGGTTACTGGGAGGGATACGCCGCTGGGGTGAAGGAACCAGTTGGCCGGAATTCCGCAGCAAACGGCACAATGAAGTTGCTAAATGTGGGCGCTGGCAGGGATTTGCGGTGGGACTTGCTCACCTGAATGAAGGGATTGAAAATAGACTCGGTTGCAGTGACTGGAGACTGCCTTCATTCGATGCGCCCACAGGCAGCCAGAGAAAAAAACAGGAGAACAACATTTCGTGAAATATTCAAATAATGTTAAGCAATTCAATCGCATTAACTAGAAATGATTTTTATGCTTTTAAAAATGCTCAATTACTTTTTAATTCATTTTTACAGGACGTGGATGTCGCTGACTAGACCAGCATTTATTGTCCATCCCGAATTGCCCGTGAGAAGGTGATGGTGAGCTGCCCTCCTGAACCTTTGCAGTCCATGTGGTGTAGATACACCCACAGTGCTGTTAGGAAGGAAGTTCCAGGATTTTGATCCAGGGACAGTGAAGGAATGGTGATATACTTCCCAATTCAGTATGGTGTGTGGCATTGGGGGTTGGGGGAGAGGGGCACCCAGGTGGTAGTGGGATCAGAGGTGAGCTAGCAAGTTGGATACAGAACTGGCTCGGTCATAGAAGACAGAGGGTAGCAGTGGAAGGGTGCGTTTCTGAATGGAGGGCTGTGACAAGTGGCGTTCCTCAGGGATCAGTGCTGGGACCTTTGCTGTTCGTAATATATATAAATGATTTGGAAGAAAAAGTAACTGTTTTGATTAGTAAGTTTGCGAATGACACAAAGATTGGGGGATTTGCGGATAGCGATGAGGACCATCAGAGGATACGGCAGGGTATAGATCGATTAGAGGCCTGGGCGGAGAGATGGCAGATGGAGTTTAATCCGGACAAACGTGAGGTAATGCATTTTGGAAGGTCTAATAAAGATAGGAAATATACAGTAAATGGCAGAACCCTTAAGAGTATTGATAGGCAGAGGGATCTGGATGTACAAGTCACTGAAAGTGGCAACGCAGGTGGAGAAGGTAGTCAAGGAGGCATACGGCATGCTTGCCTTCATCAGCCGGGGCATTGAGTTTAAAAATTGGCAAGGCATGTGTGGTGAACCATCGTTGGTTACCACTGTGGGGTTATTCTAATGTTGCTGTTGGGTTAGGGTGTTGACACTGTGGGGTTGTTATAATGTTGTTGTTGGGCTAGGGTGTTTACACTGTGGGATTAATATACCTGTGGTGGATGCTGTTATGGCACATCCCAGTCGGGCCCCGCCTCCTGGGAGAGGTATAAGACCCTCTGCTCAGGCGGGACCCCTCCAGTCTGGAATGGTGTACTCGTGTTTAAATAGTTCCATTGTTTGTCAATAAAAGCCTTCAATTACTGAAGCCTTGTACCTCGTGCTTGATTGTCGCGCATCAATTTTATTGACAAACACGAAACTCTCGACAGTAAAGAGAGTATGGAGCAAATGCTAAAACCAGAGCGTCTGATGCTGGATCCACATGCGGTCGGCGCCTCTAACACCTTCGACCACTGGCTGAAGTGTTTCGAGGACTACCTGGCAGCCTCTGCAGCAGTTACTACGGATAACGACAGACTCCAGGTCCTCCATGCGAGGGTAAGCGACACTGTCTACCTCACGATTCGTGCGGCCACCACTTACCCGAGGGCCCTCGAGCTCTTGAAAAAGCGATACACGAGACCACCCAACGAGATCCACGCTCGTTACCTCCTCGCTACACGACGTCGGCAGTCGGGCGAAACCATGGAGGACTACGCCAATGAGCTCTTGCAGCTTGCCAGGGGCTGCGACTGCAAAGCTGTGTCGGCTGAGCAGTACATGTACGACCTCGCCCGAGATGCGTTTGTGGCAGGGGTAAGGTCTTCGTACATCCGGCTCAAACTGTTGGAGAAAGGGAATCTCAACCTGACCCAAGCGATGGAGACGGCTGAAATGCTGGAGGCGGCGTCGAAAAGCTTGGCCCTGTATCCAGAGGACCACGTGGAGACAACGTGGCAGGAGCAGTCACAAATCCCTCCTCGCCCCACGGGCTCGCGCTCCCATATCGACCCGACGACGGCGGCAGCCCCAGGCGGCCCGCGGTGCTATTTTTGCGGAGGAGCCAAGCATCCACGGCAACAGTGTCCAGCTAAAACGGTGATCTGCAATCGGTGCGGTAAAAAGGGGCACTACGCGAAAGTCTGCAGATCGAAGCCCAAGAACGGCAGTGCAGCCTGTGACCCTCCAGAACGGAGATCATCTCCATCGGCGTCGCAGTACCCACGAGGTCCGACCACGTGCGAGCCCAGGACGACGCCATTGTGGCTGGCGGAGGAGGAGGATGACCACCAGGAGTCGCTACGCTTGGCGCCCTCACCCATGTGCGATTCATGGGGGCGGCCATCTTGGTCGACAACGACCAGGAGCGACCAGCAGGGGTCCTCAGCATCAACCTCGGCTGCCTGCAGTGACGTCCAAGGGCCAACGGTGGCGTCGCTCACCCTGGACCAGGCTAAGCATCACAGGCTTGACTGTTCAATGATGAACATTAAGGTAAATGGTCGTACTGTGTATTGTCTGTTTGACAGCGGGAGCACTGAGAGTTTTATTCACCCTGACACTGCAAAGAGGTGTGGACTCCGGGTTCTACCTGCCAAACAGACAATTTCTATGGCATCACGGTCCCGGTCTGTACCGATCCAAGGACGTTGTGTGGTAACTCTGGAAGTGCAGGGCACAATTTACGAGCGATACAGGCTCCTTGTGTTGCCGCATCTTTGCGCGCCAATTCTCCTCGGACTAAACTTTATGGTCCACATGAAGAGTGTGATCCTACAGTACGGTGGGCCACTCCCTTCGCTGGCAGTAGGGAATCAGTCGCAGCCTCCAAATCGTCCAAAGCGCCCCGCATGCAATCTTTCCACACTAAAGATCACCACACCCTCTTTATTTAAGAATCTGGTACCAGGCTGCAAGCCCATCGCTACTAAAAGTAGGCGTTACAGCGCTGAAGACCGGATCTTCATCAGATCTGAGGTTCAGCGGCTCCTCAAAGAAGGGATCATACAGTCCAGCGTTAGTCCATGGAGAGCACAGGTCGTGGTGGTTAAGAGTGGCAACAAACCCCGGATGGTCATCGACTACAGTCAGACCATTAATCGTTATACGCAGCTGGATGCGTATCCTCTCCCGCGCATATCTGATATGGTCAATCAGATTGCGCAGTACCGGGTGTTCTCCACCATCGACCTAAAGTCCACCTACCACCAACTCCCCATCCGCCCAGAGGACCGACAATACACGGCTTTTGAGGCGGATGGTCGTCTGTATCAGTTTCTTAGGGTTCCATTTGGTGTCACCAATGGGGTCTCGGTCTTCCAGCGTGCTATGGACCGAATGGTGGACCAGAACGGGTTGCGGGCTACCTTCCCGTACCTGGATAATGTCACCATCTGCGGCCATGACCAGCAGGACCATGACACAAAGCTCCAGAACTTTTTGCGCACTGCGTCTCGCCTGAATCTGACCTATAACAGGGAGAAGTGTGTATTCCGTACGCGCAGGTTAGCTATCCTGGGATACGTGGTGGAAAACGGGGTCATTGGCCCTGATCCAGACCGTATGCGCCCCCTTACTGAACTTCCCTTGCCCGCTAGCGCAAAAGCACTGAGGAGATGCCTCGGCTTCTTCTCTTATTATGCGCAGTGGGTCCCCAACTACGCGGACAAAGCCCGTCCGCTCATCAAGTCCACGACTTTTCCGCTCACGCCAGAGGCCCAATTGGCCTTCAAGGCTTTGAAAAGCGACATTGCGAAAGCCACGATGCACGCGGTGGATGAATCCATCCCTTTTCAGGTGGAAAGTGATGCATCTGATTTCGCCCTGGCCGCCACACTAAACCAGGCAGGCCCGTCACGTTTTTTTCCCGCACCCTTCAAGGTCCCGAAATTCGGCATTCAGCGGTGGAGAAGGAGGCCCAGGCCATTGTGGAGGCCGTCAGACACTGGCGCCATTACCTGGCGGGGAAGCGGTTCACCCTGATCACGGATCAGCGATCCGTGGCGTTTATGTTCAATAATACGCAGAGGGGCAAGATCAAGAATGACAAGATCTTGCGGTGGAGAATTGAGCTCTCCACCTATAATTACGATATTATGTATCGTCCAGGGAAACTCAATGAGCCCTCGGATGCCCTCTCGCGCGGAACATGCGCTACCATGCAGGAGGACTGCTTGAACGCCCTCCATAATGATCTGTGCCATCCAGGGGTCACTCGGCTCTACCACTTCATCAAAGCCCGCAACCTGCCCTACTCGGTGGAGGATGTCAGGTCAGTAACAAGAAGCTGTCGGATTTGCGCGGAATGCAAACCGCACTTTTACCGACCTGACCGGGCACAATTGGTCAAGGCCACTCGCCCCTTCGAGAGGCTGAGTGTGGATTTTAAGGGCCCCCTTCCCTCAACAGACCGGAACGTGTACTTTCTTAACATCATAGATGAGTACTCTCGGTTCCCGTTTGTTGTCCCCTGTGCGGACACGTCGACTGCCACGGTGATCAAGGCATTCCGTGATCTTTTTACCCTGTTCAGGTACCCCTGCTATATACATAGCGACAGGGGCTCGTCGTTCATGAGTAACGACTTGAGGCAATTCCTGCTCTCATACGGGATTGCCTCTAGTAGGACCACGAGTTACAACCCTAGGGGTAACGGACAGGTGGAGAGAGAGAATGCTACAGTCTGGAAGGCTGTCCTACTGGCGCTGAAGTCCAAAGGCCTTCCAGTCTCCCATTGGCAGGAGGTCCTTCCAAATGCGCTTCACTCCATTCGCTCCCTCCTGTGTACGGCAACCAATGCTACTCCCCACGAGAGGATGTTCTCATTCCCTCGGAAGTCGTCCTCGGGGATATCTTTACCAGCCTGGTTGACGTACCCAGGACCCGTCCTTCTGCGGCGACATGTAAGGGCCCGCAAGTCCGACCCCTTGGTCGAACCGGTCCACCTCCTCCACGCCAACCCTCAGTATGCCTATGTGGCATATCCTGACGGGCGAGAGGACACGGTCTCGATCCGAGACCTGGCACCCGCAGGGGACGTAGCAACTCCTGTCGCTCCCATACCCCCTGTCATGAATCCCCTATCGCTTATTTCTTCACCGGACGTGGCGCGGTCAGCACCGGGACCAGTGCATAACAGTTATACTCCCATGTACAGCTTGCCTGAGACTCGGAGATCGGCGCCACCACAGAAGGTACCGGGATCCCCTGCACCACCGCTTCACCAGGGTCAACCGGCCCGTGAGTCCTCAAGGGGACAGCCGGACGTTGTTTTGGAGAGAACGCCACCGCAAGCACCTGCTCCGGTGTCACCGCCGGTATTGAGGAGGTCACAGCGACGGTGCGGTCCTCCAGACCGTCTGGACTTGTAGATTTTTTGTATATATGTAGTTTGTTTTCGCACCCCGCCGGCCTTTGTTTTCAAAGGAGGGGTGAATGTGGTGAACCATCGTTGGTTACCACTGTGGGGTTGTTATAATGTTGTTGTTGGGTTAGGGTGTTGACACTGTGGGGTTGTTATAATGTTGTTGTTGGGCTAGGGTGTTTACACTGTGGGATTAATATACCTGTGGTGGATGCTGTTATGGCACATCCCGGTCGGGCCCCGCCTCCTGGGAGAGGTATAAGACCCTCTGCTCAGGCGGGACCCCTCCAGTCTGGATTGGTGTACTTGTGTTTAAATAGTTCCATTGTTTGTCAATAAAAGCCTTCAATTACTGAAGCCTTGTACCTCGTGCTTGATTGTCGCGCATCAGCATGTTACAGCTTTGTAGAACCTTAGTTAGGCTGCACTTGAAATACAGCGTTCAATTCTGGTCGCCACACTACCAGAAGGATGTGGAGGCTTTGGAGAGGGTACAGAAAAGATTTACCAGAATGTTGCCTGGCATGGAGGACATTAGCTATGAGGAGGGGTTGGAGAAACTTGGTTTGTTCTCACTGGAACGACGGAGGTTGGGGGGCAACCTAATAGAAGTCTACAAGATTATGAGGGGCATGGACAGAGTGGATAGTCAGAAGCTTTTTCCCAGGGTGGAAGAGTAAATTACTAGGGGGCATACGTTTAAGGTGCGAGGGGCATGGTTTAAAAGAGATGTACGAGGCAAGTTTTTTTTATACAGAGGGTGGTGGGTGCCTGGAACTCACTGCCGGGGGAGGTAGTGGAAGCAGATACGATAGTGAGTTTTAAGGGGCATCTGGACAAATACATGAACAGGATGGGAATAGAGGGATAAGGTCCCCGGAAGGGTGGGGGGTTTTAGTTCAGTCGGGCAGCATGGTCGGTGCAGGCTTGGAGGGCCGAAGGGCCTGTTACTGTGCTGTAATTTTCTTTGTTCTTTGTTCTTTGGTGTTCTCATGTATCTGCTGTTCTTGTCCTTCTAGGTGGTAGAAGTATGGATTTGGAAGGTGCTGTCTAAGGAACTTATGTGAGTTCCTGCAGTGCATCTTGTACACACTGCTGTGCATTGGTGTGTTGTTAGGGGTAAATGTTTGTGGATGTGGTGCCAATCTAGTGGGCTGTTATGTCCTGGGATGGTGTCAAGCTTCTTGAGTGTTGTTGGACCTGCACTCATCTAAGCAAATGGTGAGTATTCCATCACACTCCTGACTTGTGCCTTGTAGTTGTGGACTGGCTTTGGGGGATCAGGAGGTGAATTATTTCCTGCATGATTCCTAGCCTTTGACCTGCTCATGTAGCCACAGTATTCATATGGCTGGTCCAGTTCACATTCTGGTCAATGGCAATTCCCAGGATGTTGATAATAGGGGATTCAGCAATGGTAATGCCATTGAATGTCAAGTTTATTTATTAGTGTCACAAGTAGGCTTACATTAACACTGCAATGAAGTTACTGTGAATATTCCCTAGTCGTCATACTCCGGCGCCTGTTCGGGTACACTGAGGGGGAGTTTGTATGGCCATTGCACCTAACCAGCATGTCTTTGGAGGAAACCGGAGCACCCGGAGGAAACCATACAGACGCGGGGAGAACGTGCAGACTCCGCACAGACTGTGACCCAAACCAGGAATTGAACTTGGGCCCCTGGCACTGTGAAGCAGCAGTGCTAACAACTGTGCCATCATGCCATCCTTAGGGCTGATGGCTAGATTCTCTCTTGTTAGAGATGTTCATTGCCTGGCACTTCTGTGGCATTAATGTTACTTGCCACTTTTTAGCCCAAACCTGAATGTTGCCCAGCTTGGATATTGCCCAGGTTGTGTTGCATTTTGACATGCGCTGCCTCAGTATCTGATGAATTGCGAATGTTCCTCATCATTGTGAAAATCACCACTTCTGACCTTATGATGGAAGGAAGATTATTCATGAAGCAACTGGAACATGCTGGGCTTAGAACACTCCCCTGAGGAATTCCTGCAGTGATCTCATGGAGATCTCATGACTGACCTCTAACAACCACAGCCATCTTCCTTTGTGCTAACCAATGGAGAGTTTTCCCCTGATACTCATTATCTCCAGTTTTCCTCCGGCTCTTTCATGCCAAACTTGGCCAAATGCAGCCTTGATGTCAAGAATAGTCACTCTCATCTCACCTTTGGAATTCAGCTCTTTTGTTTATGTTTAAACCAAGGCTATAATGAAGTCAGGAGCTGAGTGGCTCTGGCAGAACCGAAACTGGGCATCACTGAGCAGCTTATTGCTGAGCAAGTGATGCTTGATAGCACTTTCGATGACCCCTTCCATCACTTTACTGATGATCAAGAGTAGAATGATGGGGCAGTAATTGGCCAGGTTGGACTTGTCCTGCTTTTTGTGTACAGGGCATACCTGGCCAATTTTTCACATTGCTGGGTAGATATCAGTGTTGAAGCTGTACTGGAGCAGCTTTGCTAGGGGAGCGGCCAGTCTGGAGCTCACATCTTCAGTACTATTGCTGGAATATAGTCATGGCCCTTAATGTTGCGGTATCTAGTGCCCTCAGCCATTTCTTGTAATGACGTGGAGTGAATCAAATTGGCTGAAGACTGATATCTGTGATATTGGGAACCTCCAGAGGAGGCTGAGATTGATCATCCACTTGGCACTTCTGGCTGAAGCAAATGCCTCACCCTTATCATTTACACTGATGTGCTGGGCTCCTCCATCATTGAGAATGGGGATATTTGTGGAGCCTCTTCCTCTGTGAGTTGTTTAATTGTCCACCACCATTCACGACTGGATGTGGGAGGATTGCAGAGCTTTGATCTGATCCGTTGATAGTGGAATCGCTTAGCTCTGTTTATATTCCAAAATCCCTGGATGCGGGAATGGTTCCGGTAGATTGCAAAAATACTAATATAATACACTATTCAAAAAGGCAGGGAGGTAAAATGTTGGAAACTGTAGGCCAATTAGTTTAACATCTTTCATTGGGAAACTGTTAGAATCCATTGTAAAGGAAGTAATAACAGGACATTTCGAAAGTCAAAATACAAATGATCAGAGTTGGCATGGTTTTATGAAGGGTAAATCATGTTTGACTAATTTGCTTGAGTTCTTTGCAGATGTAACAAGCAAGGTGGATGATGGCGATCCTGTAGATGTAGTATACGTGGACTTTTCGAGGGCATTTGATAAGATGCCACACAAAAAGTTAATATACAAGGTTAGTTCTCATGGGATTAGGGTTAACTTATTACCTTAGATAGAAGATTGGCTAACCAACAGAAAACAGAGAGTCAGGATAAATGGGTCTTTTTCGGATAGACAAGATATAACTACTGGGATTCCAGAGGAGAAGGTGCTTTGGAAGCTGAAAGGTCTGAAGGTGTATAAATCACCTGGACCAGATGGACTACACCCAGAATTCTGAAGGAGATAGCTGAAGAGATAGTGGAGACATCAATGGTGATCTTTCCGGAATCCCTGGAGGCAGGGAGGGTCTCTGAGGACTGGAAAATCGCTAATGAAACACCCCTGTTTAAGAAGGGAGGGAGGCAAAAGACTGATATATTCCTGAAAGGGTGGTGGAGGCAGGTTTGATTGAGGTATTCAAAAGGGAATTGGATTGCACTTTGAAAAGAAACAACGTGCAAGATTACGGGGATACAGCAGGGGAGTGGGGCTAGGCTGAGTGCACTTACAGAGAGCCATTGCAGACCAGCATTTGTTACCTATCCCTAACTGCCTTGTGGAGGTGGTGATGAGTTAAAATGGGGTCACATTAGAAAAGAATGTATGTAGCACTGTTCTTTGCTTTGTTTTGCATATACATAATCCAACAAGGCCATGTTCTGTTGTTGGTATGGACTTTATTCTGTATGAACTAAATGCATTAAATACTGAAATGCTGAAGTCATTTTGGTGATTTGATACAAATGCATTGGTCCACAATCTTGAAGATGATAGAAGAGAAACAAAGGAAAACCAATGTTTCTACCTACTTGGAGCCTAATAATTCCAACTATTTGAAGTGGCATAGAAGCACTTGCATTCATTAGAGAGTGTCCTTGTCATAAAATAATTTTGGTCCTTTTTCATTTTGCCCACTGTCAACCCTAGATATTGTCACCTTCAAATCTGCCATCATAACTCCTCACAAAAAAAAACAACTTCTTGATCCTGCTGGGCATGTAAACTATCAGTCCTTCTCGAACAGGTTGTCCAAATCCATGTCCATGTATCCTGTAATTCCTCCTTTACCACAGCATTGAAATGGGCCTCATCAAAGAAATGGATGACAGCATATGTGACTAACAGTGGTAAACTGTCTCTTATTGGGCTATCTGCAGCCTTTGCAGTTGACTGTAACATCCAGCTATGTCCTTTAGGACTCGGCAAACTCAGTCAGTCATGGAGCTACCAAGCCACTCTTGGTGATGGACATTGAAGTCCCCCATCCAGAGTACGTTCTGTGCCCTTGCTACCCTGAGTGCTTCCTCAAAGTGGTGTTCAACATGGAGGACAACTGATCCGTCAGCTGAGGAGGGGACAATACATGGTAATCAGCAGAAGGTTTCCTTGCCCATGTTTGACCTGATGCCATGAGACTTCATGGGGTCCGGAATCTTCTGTAGGCATATAAATAGTAAAAGGTGGAGTAGGTACATTAAAGACCCTAAAAGAGAATTTGCGCATGGAGGCTGGGGACAAGGCTGAGTTTTAAATGAAGGTTTTGCACCCTTCTTGACCAGGGAGTTTGAGGCTACCCAGGACATGGGGAGAGTTGAGGAAACTTCGTTCCAAGAACAGTTCAAAATTGGTAAGAATGAAGTGTTGAATAGACTGCTAGTACTGAAAGTTGACAAGGCACCAGGATCGGATGAGATGCATCCAAGAATATCAAAGGAAGTCCAAAGATTTGTAGGTTAGGTGGATTAGCCAAGGTAATTGTGTGAGGTGGGAGGGGGAGGGGGAGGGGGAGTGGGGTTGCTGGGTAAGATCCTATTTCTGAGAGTTTGTGGGTGATACAAAACTTGGAATCATTGTAAACTGTGAGGAGGACAGTGCAAAACTTCAAAAGGACATAGATCAGTTGATGGAGTGGCAGATAGGTGGCAGATGAAGTTCAATGTGGAGAAGTGTGGGGTGATTCAAAGATGTGTGGGTTAGGTTGATTGGCCATGCTAAAATTGCCCTTAGTGTCCGTAGGTTAGAGGGAGTAGTGGGTAAATATGTAGGGATATGGTGGTAGGGCCTGGGTGGGATTGTGGTCGGTGCAGACTCGATGAGCCGGATGGCCTCTTTCTGTGCTGTAGGGTTTCTAAGATTCTTTCTAAGATTTAGTAGGAAGAACATGGAGATAAAATATAAAATAAGGGATAAAATTCGTAAGGGGATGCAGGAGTAGAGGGACCTGGGTGTATATGTGCATAGATCATTGAAAGTGGCAAGACAGGTGGAGAGAGAAGTTAATAAAGCATATTGTAATCTGGGCTTTATTGATAGGGGCATAGCATTCAAGAGCAAGGAGATTATGCTGTGCTATTCAAGACATGAGTTAGACCTCAGCTGGAATATTTTGTACAGTTCTGGGAGCCACACGATAAGAAGGATGTGAACGCATTGGAAACAATGCAGAAGACGTTTACAAGAATGATTCCAGGATAGATTGGAGAGGTTGAAACTGTTCTCCTTGAAGAGAAGGCAACGAAGAGCAGATTTGTTTCATAGAGATGTTCAAGACCATGAGAGGGCTGGACAGAATAAATTGGGAGACTGTTCCTGCTCATAAAAGGAACAAGAATGGGAGGGCACAGGTTTAAAGAAGAAAATGTGATGTGATAAAAATCTTTTTTAGACAGTGAGTGGTTTGGGTCTGGGATGCACTGCCTGGACGTATGGTGGAGGTAGGTTCAATCAAGACATTCAAGAGGACATTAGATGATTACTTGAAAAGAAACAATGTGCAGGGGTATGGGGCAAAGGCAAGGGAATGGCAATAAGTAATAATGATCATTTGGAAAGCCAGTGCAGAAACAATGGGACAAATGGCCTCTTTCTGCACTGTAATAATTCTGCGCTTCTCCATTGATGTTGAGGGCTCCTAGGGCAGCTCCCTCCTGATTGTATAACATGGTGCCACCACCTCTGCTGGGTCTGTCCTCCCAGAAGGACAAGGCATACCCAAGGACGATGATGGTGGTCAGTAATGTATAATTCCGGCAGTATGACTATGTCAGGCTGTGAGACAGCTCTCCCAATTTTGGCACAAGCCCCCAGATATTAGTCAGGAGGACATTGCAGGATCAACAGGGCTGGGTTTGTCGTTGTTGTTTCTGGTGCCTCGGCTGATGCTGGGTAGTCTATTCAGTTTCATTCCTTTCTATAGACTTCATAGTGGTTGGATATAATTGAGTGGTTTGCTGGGCCATTTCTGAGGTCATCGAAGAGTCAACTGCATTGCTGTTAGTCTGGAATCACATGTAGGCCAGACCAGGTCAGGACGGTAGGTTTCCTTCCCTAAAGGACATTAGTGAACCAGATGGGTTTTTACGACAACTGACAGTGGTTTTATGGTCAAGATTAGACTTTTAATTTCAGGTCTTTTTTCTTTTTAATTCAAATTTCACCATCTGCCCTGGTGGGATTCGAACCTGGGTAGCCTGACCATTACTCTGGATTACTAGTCCAGCAACAACTGCACTGCAGTGCCATCTCCCCATAAAAGTAATGATCTAAGTTATTGGTGTAAAGTTCCTGGTTGAGAGCCTCATTCTGGGTCGGCGAGAGGTAAGGGTGGCAGTGAGTGAGAGTGGGTGGGGATGAGGTGAGGGTTGGCGGAGTGAGGGTGAGTGCAGTTGGTGGGAGAGAGTGGGGTTGAGTTGGTGTGGTGGGATTTGAGGGTGGTTGGAGTGTTGTGTGAGGGTTGGGAAGGTGGATGAAGTGAGGGTGGAGGGGATTGGTTGGGGTGAGGTGAAGATGGAGGGACTGTGATGAGAGGAAGGTGGAAGGGGTGGGGTAAGGGGAGGATGGCTGAGGATGGTGGGGTGAGGTGTGGCTGGGTAAGGTACGTGGGGAGGTGGGGTTGGTTCAGCTCAGGCAAAATTGGTCTCTGCCATCACAGCTGACAGGCTTGTAGTGAATGGGCAGCCTGTTATACACTGTCCCTGTTTAAATTTTCCTGATCTTGGAAAATATTGCCAAAAGATTTTATTTCAAAGCCATTTTGCACTGTGGCATCAATAAATTTCACTCTCATAGGAACAGGATGAGGCCGTTCAGCCCCTCCAACCCATTCTGCTATTCAATCAGATTATGACTGATCTGTATCTCAACTTTGTTTACTCTTTTTTGATCACAATTCCTTGTTACTTTCAGCAAAAGATCAATAAGTTCATCAACCCAGATGAGTTTTATTTGTCTAAATATCGAGTGGGAATTTCCATATTTGCTGTGCATGCTAATCATTTACAGGACTCAATTGTGTATAGTAGGCAGTGAAGTATTGTTAACTATGTTTCTCAATCAGACATCTAGTTCGTGAAGATTCAGAAGTTTTACCGGTGGGTGTTGACCTAGTCATCTTTGCTGTTAATGAAGCTAGTGGGCCAGCGTACTAACTCAGACGACTGCATGCCTTTCACCATTCCCCAGCGGTGCACCCGACCCTCTGAGCATATAGACCTTGTAAGAAAACCTGTCCCGCCAACCTTCCCAGCCACCACACACACACACAATCACAACTGAAGAGGAGTAACACATGGATTCAAGATTACTTCTGCTGGAACTATATCGTGTTACTTTCATCTTCAACTGCAACACTTCAGATGCAATGTACATGAGGTAGCACTGTGGTGACGTGTCATTCCATAATGACCTGCAATGGCAGCTTTATATAATTCATAGATGAACAGCATAATCTGTCTGCAGAACTGTCAAACTGCAGCACTAAATACAGTGTTACACTTGATTAAGTGAGTTCCCAGAACTAACCTCTTGTTATAGCCATTGAAAATACTCAATGACCTAATTCAGCAATGTCGCACTCTGTGACATAATCACAAGGAAGTTCCCAGAGTTGTCAGCTTGCAAACTTTACTCCTCTTCATATAGAACCTCTCTGGTTTGCAGAACAGAAGAGGATCAGAGAATGCACAGGGATATACCTTGCCTTTGTGTGATTGTGTAACATGGGTGATAGCTAGTTGCCAACTACTTTCATCTCTCCCCACTGACCTCAATTGAAATCAAACTTGACAATCACTTGTTTTCACTTGTACAAGGTCAAATAACTTCCTTGTGTTTCTTTCAGTTCTCGCTGGACCAATCCAAAATGAATCCCACTATCTGTCCCCGCTCTCCCCATAATCCTATATCCCCTTTTGTGTGTACCACTCTCTTGAAAGCTTCAGTGGTTTTAATAGCTCAGGAGAAGCAAATACCAATATACCTGCCATAATAAATGTGATTGAACATCATATTATGAGCATTGAAGCCAAAAAGTTTGAGTAAATTTGAAGTATGTTCAGTCGGGAATCCTGTGATAAATATCATGTCAAAATGTATCAAGACAGCTATAATTGGCCAACTCTTCATTTGTCACTTGAGACATGGACTATAAGCCAGTGACATTAACATATTGACCTTCAGCTCACGTCCTTCTCTCCAAGCTGCCTTCAACTGTTTCTATCTTTCCACTTGTCCTTTATTCTGTGTGTATTTTTTTCTGTTGGAGCAATTTTGGCTGTGAATCAGAATATTGTGGGTTCATGTAGTATATTGGTCGATCCAGCTTCACAATGATTATTGAGATGTTGGTGCATTCAAACCACAACTGGTTTATTTTGGGTAAAAGGTAATGTCACCATCCTCCCAGATGACCATAGGTTAAATCACCACCAGTCAGCCTAAGGACCACCACACATCAGGCAAGGGGCAAGGTTGAGAGGGCAGGGCCTTTGTGAATAACCTCAGCCAGTATGGGAATTGAACCCACGATGTTGGCATTGCTCCACATCACAAACCAGCCATCCAGCCAACTGACCTAACCAACCCTCTCTGGGAATGAAGTACATAATCTAACCTATTGCGCAGTGAGGGAGAGTTGCATCACATGCTGCTTACTGTCATTTAACTGAGTATTTATGAGGAAAACATACCCAACATCGCTGCTGTCCTTCTGAAGTCTCTAAACTAAACCCCTGACAGCCTACTCATGTAAACCTAAAATATCCCACAGCACTGTTTGTGGAGTTTTGGTGGTGTCAAGTTCAACATCATTAAAGATCAGATTACCTGCTCACTGGTCTCATTGCTCTTTGTGGGATCTTGCTGTGCACATATTGGATGCTGTTTTCCCTACATTACAGCAGTGCGTACACTTTGAAAGTACTTCATTGTCTGTGAAGTGCTTTTAGACATGTGCATTCATAACAGCCACAATTTGAGCTCACTGCAAATATTTTTTTCTTCCTGCCTAATTCATAAATTCCCCCTCCATTGTTAATCGCCCACTCGATCTCCATGACCTTAACTGTGGCAGCTTCCTTGAAGCTTTGGTTTCAAGAATGTATTTGATGGCTTGCAGCCTCTATTTCTCGCAACCCCAAAGTGCATAAACATTGCTGGTAATACTCGACCTTTCTCTATCTTTCTATGTCTTTCTCTGTCCATATGTTGCCATTCTGCTTCTGTTTCCCTACCTGGAGCTCCACATTTATGGTCTAATGTCTGATCCAGAGCCACTGCGAAATGTGGAGTGTAGGTGCTCCTGGAGGCCTTCAGTGCATTGCAGGATCATCACCGGGAAGTGAAGCAGGATCCCTTTTAAGGGTACTTTGACAAGTTAGGCATGAAGGTAAGTGATTCCATGGTCCATGTGCAGTTCAGGTAGTGGGGAGGGTGGTCAGATGGTCAGGCCAGGTAGTAGCTGGGAAGGAGGGGGGTGGGATAATCAGTGGATGGGGAAGGTAGTCAATTGGTCAGGGGCACTGGGAGGTGGTTAGACTGTCAGGTGGTCGAGGAGCAGGAGTGTAGTCGGGTGGTCAGGGTGTAGCCAGGTGATGTGGGGGGGGATGGTGAGCAGAATGGGGAGATAATTTGGGATGAGAGGAGGGAGGGAGGGGGTGTGTGGGGAGGCTGGACAGGCGGCCATGGTGACAGCTAGTCTGGAGGTGGGGTGGTCGTTGGGTGTTGGGGAGCAGTTGGTGGGGAAGTGAAGGCAGTAGTCAGGGAATGGGAGGCTTAGTTGGACAGTCCAGTGGGTATAGGGGGTGGTGGGAGGGAGGGGGTGAGGGTGGTCAGTACTATAGTTATGATGTGGAGATGCTGGCATTGGACGGGGGTAAACACAGTAAGAAGTTTAACAACACCAGGTTAAAGTCCAACAGGTTTATTTGGTAGCAAAAGCCACACAAGCTTTCGGAGCTCTAAGCCCCTTCTTCAGGTGAGTGGGAATTCTGTTCACAAACAGAGCATATAAAGACACAGACTCAATTTACATGAATAATGGTTGGAATGCGAATACTTACAACTAATCAAGTCTTTAAGAAACAAAACAATGTGAGTGGAGAGAGCATCAAGACAGGCTAAAAAGATGTGTATTGTCTCCAGACAAGACAGCCAGTGAAACTCTGCAGGTCCACGCAACTGTGGGGGTTACAAATAGTGTAACATGAACCCAATATCCCGGTTGAGGCTGTCCTCGTGTGTGCGGAACTTGGCTATCAGTTTCTGCTCAGCGACTCTGCGCTGTCGTGTGTCGCGAAGGCCGCCTTGGAGAACGCTTACCCGAATATCAGAGGCCGAATGCCCGTGACCGCTGAAGTGCTCCCCAACAGGAAGAGAACAGTCTTGCCTGGTGATTGTCGAGCGGTGTTCATTCATCCGTTGTCGCAGCGTCTGCATAGTTTCCCCAATGTACCATGCCTCGGGACCCAGGAGTTACCCAGGAATTAGGACTTGTTTTAATCCTTCTAACATTTCCTGGGTAACTATTCTGTTAAGCAGGAAGACTCCATTTAAATCAGAGTTTCAGATGGTTCCCAGTGCTAGTTAATTGCCCAATGGAAGTCGAACCTTCTTGACAATTCCTGTACAGCCCTTGCGTAGGGACTTCCCAGGTCCCCAAGTGCACCTTCTGGGGTACCGCCCTCTGGGGAATGGATGATCTTGGCCTATGTCCCTCTCTCTGTCACTAAGTCTGTCAAACTATCTCTCAGTCTGTCTCTAGGTTACTTTCTGGCCCTATGTCCCTCAGTCTTTCTCTGTCTGCCTGTCTTTCTGTCTGTCTCTATTTTATGGAAAAAAAAACTGTTTTAAAATTCATATGGAATAGAAAGCAGGCTGTCATTAAACCAGATGTCTTTGCTTCAAGAGATTAACCCTTTGGCAAGGCTTGAGGGACTTTATGATGGCCTTTTATTTTCTCTTGCTCCTTCTCAATCCAACTCCTGCTTGTCCAGAATCTGCAACTTCGGAAAAAGATATGCTGAGTTTGAGGTGCTCAACACTGACCTCATCTGGATTAATGGTGCTGCTACAATTCTGACTGTACATTGCCTCATTGTGACAGCTTTTGGAGCGCACTTCCCTCAGAGAGGAATATTCATATTTTTCCAGTTTGGAATCTAGAACCCTGGATGTTTATCAATTGAATCGAAAGATCTGATCAACTTCCTCAACTCAAGACTGACCTTATCGGTCAAACTGGATGTTCCCCATTGCTTCTGACTGGACGTATTCCTGGAGGCTTCATCACACGATTTCCTGCCTGTCGTGGGTGGGCTGTGTGGCCACGGAATGTTCCAGAACGCATTGGACAGAACAAACTGACCAGTGTACAAGCAACATCTCCTTCAAGAGGCTCAAAAACCTGAACCCTAACCCCCCTCCCGATCAATTAATCCCACTAACAGACACTGAGAGTGGGATTTTCTGGCTGCACTCACCCCAAAACCGGAAAATCCCACCCGTGGTCAACAGACAGCATGCCACCCCCCCCCTCCCCCCGCTCCCCCCCTCCCCCATCCCCCACCACCCGCTACGATTCCCATGGCGGGCGGGATGAGAAAATTCCCCCCTTAGTTTAAAGTTTATTTTATGAGTGCCACAAGTAAGCCTACATAAACATAGCAATGAAGTGAAAATCCCCTAGCCGCCACACTCCAGTGCCTGTTCGGGTCCACTGAGGGAGAATTTAGCACGGCCAATGCACCTAACCAGCACGTCTTTGGGACTGTGGGAAGAAATCAGAGCACCTGGAGGGAATCCATGCAGACACGGGGAGAATGTGCAAACTCTGCACAGACAGTGACCTAAGCCAGGAATCGAACCCGGGTCCCTGGCGCTGTGAGGTAGCAGTGCTGATGGCTGTGCCATCATGAAACTTATACCCTTGAATTGGAAAGTATATACTGCAATGGGTTATCAATAAATGTCCAGTGTTGATAATGCCCCAATAAATGATGTTTTATGATTGTCACTCTTTTTGTCAACTTTTGAAAGGAAACAACTGCTGAAATATTTGCTGTTGGTCAGCTTTTCACGTTGTGCCTGTAAATTTAAATTAATTTTAACATGGCAGATTCAAAATGGGAGTCCTGTTTTCATATAAAGGCTGTTAGGTGAGAGTCCTGACTTTGAGAGGCATGGTTGGTGAGGGAGAGAGTGTGCAGTTCTGTGCACCTCATTCACAGAATAGACTCTATATCTGGCAGTGTCATTATTATATGGTAATTATGATATACTCCAGTATCATCTTTCTTGGTTAATCAAAATAACATGCTTCAGAAGTTTAGAAAGCTGCTTTCCACTCAGGGTTTGTGCTTCAGAGTTTTGCTTTTTTAAATTAATTCATAGGATATGAGCATTGCTGCCAAGGCCAATGTTTACTACTCATCCCTGATTGCCCTTGGGAAGTGGTGGTGGGCTGCCCTCTCAAATCACTGCAGTCCATATAGTGTAGGCACACCCACAGTGCTGTTAGGAAGGGAGTTCCAAGGTTTTGGTCCAGTCACAGTGAAGTTCCAAGTCAGAATGGTGAGTACTTGGAGAGGAACTTGCAGGTAGTGGTGTTCCCAGGCATCTGCTGCTCTTGTCCTTCTAGATGGTTGAGATTGCAGTTTTGGAATGTGATATTGAAGGAGGCTTGATGGGTTTTTGCAGTGGATCTTTTAGAGGATACACATTTCTGTCACTGTGCACTAGTGCTGGAGGATGTGAAGGTTTACAGCTGATCAAATGGGCTACTTTTTAAAGGTTGGTGTCAAGCTTCTTTCGTGTACTCAATCAGGCAAGTAGAGATTGTTCCATCAAACTCTTGACTGTAGATTGTGCACAGGCTCTGGTGAGTCAGGAGGTGAGTTACCTGCTGCAAAATTCCAAGCCTCTGACTGCTCTTGTAACCACAGTATTTATATGACTGGTCCATTAAGTTCTTGGTCAATGGTGACACCAGGATGTTGATGGTGGGGTATCCAGCGATGGTAATGCGGTTGAATGTCAAGTGAATATGATTAGATTCTCTCTTGTTGGAGAAGCTCATTGCCTGGCACTTGTGTGGTGTGAATATTACCTGCCATTTGTCAGCCCAAGGCTGGATATTGTCCAGGTCTTGTTGTATTTGGGCATGATTGTTTCAGTATATAAGGAATTATGAGTGGTGCTGAACTTTGTGTAATCAACAGCGAACATTCTCACTTCTCATTTTATGATGGAGGGAAGGTCATTGATGAAGCAGCTGAAAATAGTTGAGCCTAGACACCACCCTGAGGAACTCCTGCAGTGATGCCCTGGGACTGAAATGATTGCCCTCCAACAACCATAACCATCTTCCTTGGTGCCACGTGTGACTCCAACCAATGGAGAGTTTTTGCCCTGATTCCCATGGACTCCAGTTTTGGTAGGGCTCCTTGATGTCAAGGACAATCACTCACACCTCACCCTCTTGAGTTTAGCTCTTTTGTCCATGTTTGGATCAAGGCAGCAATGAGGTCAGGAATTGAATGACCCTGGCATGGACCAAAGATTGTCCATTTAAGACAGAGATGAGGAGGAATTTCTTCTCTCACAGGGTAGTGAATCTGTGGAATTCTTTACTGCAGAGGGCTGTAGAAACTGGGTCATTAAATAAGTTCAAGGTTGAGATTGACAGATTTTTAATCAGTAAGGGAATGAAGGGGGTTATGGATACAGTAAGGGAAAGTGGAGTTGAGGATTATATCAAATCAGTCATGATCACATTGAATGGTGGAGGAGACTTGATGGGCCAAATGGCCTACGTCTTCTCTAACGTCTTATGAACCACTGCTAACAAATTTCTGAGAAATGTCTGGATTAGTTCTTGTCCTGTGTGTATATGGAATCAGAGAGCTTGCAGCTCTTCCTTCGTTATTTGAAGGGCTGCCCCTTGGTTTCTGGCTGCACTTCAGGCCCATAGTCCTGATGTTTGACTAGGAGTGGGCCGATCAGAGAACCTTCTCGTGTGTCTACCCTCAGGTCTGGCCGAGGTGACCATTAATAGGTCCAGGTTAGATGCCGTTGGTGGCGAGGTTACTGCGGCTACCCGTCTCTTTGCAGGGAACATGTCCACACCTGAGTTGTCCTGGAGAGGGTGCACATAGTGGCCGGAATTTTGCCATCCCGCCTGCCACGGAAATTGGAGCGGGCGAGGGGCAGACCATGGAAAGATCTGTTGACCTCGGGCCGGATTTTACAGTTTTGGGGCGAGCGAGGTTATAAACTCCCACCCAGTGTCTGCTGGTACACATGGGGTTTCCGTGATCAATATGGTTGCTATGTTTCCATTCTCTTTGTCTATGGCTTTGGTGTTTAATGTTTGTGCCCTTTTTAAAAAGGTATTTTATTAGATTATTTGTTAATTGGGTTGATGACATCAGCAATGTCATCCTGATTGGTCCAGTTCTGATCTGGAGGTTTGAGCCTATGAAGGGAGGATGTTTGCAGGATTATGAGAAAAGGGCAGGGGAAATGGGATTAACCGGATAACTGCTCCAACAGCTGGTACAGGCATGATGGGCTGAATGGCCTCTTTCTGTGCTGTCTCATTCAGGCCCAGTCCCAGTCCCTACCTGGGCATAGTTTGTGTCAAAATATCTGGGAGGTGATAATGAATTGCACTTAATGAGTTACCCAGAAGAGGGCAGTGTTCAGCCTGTTTTCCTGCAGATGCTGTTGTTTTAGACTGAGCCGCAAAGCACAAGGTATAAATTTCGCAGAGTCACGCCTTCTAAATCTTACCAACAAATAGCTACTAATGCATAAAAACAGGAGAATCTGTTGTAGTATTCAGGCAGCATTTAGTCATTCAAATGAACAGCATTTTACTTTGCATCTTGATGTAGTTTCAAACTTTATACGCGTTTGCAATGTGAGTAATGCTGGTTGAAGGCCAGCTGGACTCTGACCTTGCTCATGAGAGCTTTGCTTAAAATATACAAGTAGACTGTCTGATGTTCTGAAAGGGGGAAAATGTAAATGTGCTTCCAGGAGCAGGCATTCTCGCACCGTGTGCTAACAGCCAACTGGAATCAATACTTCCATAGCAGAGTGTCAACAGTAAAATCGCTTCTCGGCCTTTTGGCTAAGATCAAGTGTAGTTATTCAGATGCTGCACTTGGTTGAGGTCATTGGGTTGCATTCAAGCTTCATTTTCATATGAAGCAATTTTTAAAAGCGGCATCCCGGCCTTTTGGCTAAGATGCAAAGACGTCTGCCTACCCCAATCAGCTTGGCTCATGTAGATCAGGCCCAAGACAGGATAAAGGGTTGCATGCCCTGTCTTGTCAGCCTGGATCAGAAATGTCTCAACTTGTTGAGACTCTGAATTGGACTTGATTTGATTGAATTGGAAAAGTATTTAAAAAATAACGATGATGTCAACTGTAGTTTTGTTGCTTTGTTCATCCCTTGCAGAAAGATTAGTGAGCATGACAACTCAACATTTAACCAAATAACTAATGCAGGAGAGAGATGAATCAGGAAAGCTCTGTTAGTCTGTGAAGCCTATTCCTTGCACCATCCACCTCTCTCCTCAAGGACTCCACCCCTACTCCCATCAACTTTTCAAAGGAAGTTCTGATCCCGAGTGTACTCCAGAAAATCAAGCATCTCTACTTTCTCCATTATCCTTCCACCATCACCACAGTAAACCTTCCTTCACATTTCACCAACTCCCCCACCACTTCCATTCTCAGGACACAAGGCACATCAAAATCGAGGAACATCTGATCATCAATGACCACCTACACCCATCTCCAAAACCCTCCATTTTTAAGTCAATATTTTATCTTCCTCGTTTCTGGAGGAACAAATGGATACTATTGCAATTGCTTTCCCTGGGAATCTGTTCCTATAATTCCACTAATCCTGGTGAATGGGAAGGGGGAGATGGAAAAGGCTGTACACTTGGTGCTGACTTCTCTATGTTAAAATCCATCTGCCACTTTACCACTCACCCCACCAACCCATCGATACCATTTTGCAGATTATAGCTATCCTCTACACTGTCCACTACTCGGCCAATCCATGTTCACTTCCAAATCATTAATGTATAACACAAACAGCAAGGGTCCCAAAAACGAATCATGTGGAACACCACTTGAAACAACTTCATCCATCGGCCATTACCCTTTGTTTCCTGTTACTAAGCCAACTTTTTATTCAGTTTGCCTCATTACCCTGTATTCATAAGAACATAAGAAATAGGAGCAGGAGTAGGCCATCTAGCCCCTCGAGCCTGCCCCGCCATTCAATAAGATCATGGCTGATCTGAAGTGGATCAGTTACACTTACCCGCCTGATCCCTATAACCCCTAATTCCCTTACCGATCAGGAATCCATCTATCCGTGATTTAAACATATTCCGTGGGCTTTTACTTTTTTGACCAATCTGCTATGTGGGACCTTGTCAAGCACCTTCTGAAATCCATGTATTCAACATTCACTGCACTACCCTCATCAACCCTTCTTCTCACTTCCTCAAAGAATTCAATCAAGTTTGTGAGACAAGACGTTCCTTTAACAAATCTATGCTGACAACCCTGAAAGTCAATGTCTTTCTACATGGCAGTTAATCCTATCTCTCAGGATTGATTCTACTAATTTTCCCACCACTGATGTAAGACTAACTGGCCTATAATTGTTTGGCATTTCCTTCAATCCCTTTTTAAACAATGGAGTTATGTTTGCATTTCACCAGTCCTCCGGTACCTCCACTGTATCTAGTGAGGATTGGAAAATCATCCTCAGCGCATCAGCTATCTCCTCCCTGACCTCCTTCAGCAGCCTCAGAAACAGTCCATCTAGCCCTGGCGACTTATCAACTTTCAAGAATTCCAACCCTTCGAATAGTTCCTCTCTCTTTATGATTATCCCATCCAATATTTCACAATGTTCCTCCTGGGCTACTAAATCTGCATCATCCCTTTCCTTTGTAAACACGGAGACAAAATATTCATTTAAAACTCTTCCCACAACCCCTGCATCTACACACAAGTTTCCTTCTTCATCTCTTATAGGTCCCACTTTTTTCTTAACTAAACTTCTACCATTAAAATATTGGTAAAACATCTTTGGGTTTTCTTTAATTTTATTTGCTAATCTTTTACCAATTCAATTCAATTCCCACTCAGCTCCAGGTTCCTGAGACCTACACTCACTCTGGCTGCATCTCACTCTGGATGAGTCTATCCCACAGTCCATGCGCAAAGCTCACTCCAGATGAATGGTATACGTTTCTTTCTCCTTTGTTTAAAAGAGTTATTTTTGTATTCCTTATGATTTAAAACCTGCTCATGATCCTAAAGCAGATCATTCTGCTCGCAGGTTTATTATACGTATTAATTGTAGGAGATAATTGAATGCCAGGGAACACCCTAACTGATGTGAATTCAGCTTTAATTTCAATGGATATTGGATTTCTTTGTAATTGCTTTTTGTTCAAAATCATGCCACAACTTCAATATTTAATGGTCTGACTGATCTGAACAAACCTTTTAACTTTTCTGAAAGGATTATATGCTGCATTCTGCGCCCTGTCATTAGAGGTTTCCCACACATCCAGTGTTATTCAGCATCACGTTGTCTACATTTACAGTCACACGATGCCTCATGTGGCTTCTTCAACTATATTTAAAATATTCCTGAAATTTGAAGTTTAATTTGCTGGTGGATGACGGAGACACATTTTGAGTATTTGCCTAATGGCCATGGTGCTAACCAGGAATTGATGCCACTTAACATTCCAAATTATTCTCACTTCCTGTTATCAAATCTTTTCACTCGATAGCAGATCTCCCTTGGTGTTGCTCAGAGGTTGCGTCAAACCAGATGTTGATTGCTGATCTGTCCCTTTAAGGCCATGGCCCCTTTAAGGTATGAACTAGGGTATAAGAAATCAATTTGGGGGGGGGGGGGGGTGGTGGTGGTGGTGTCAGTGGGGAGGATGCAGCACAAGGTTGCTACACTACTTTGCCCTTTGTAGAGCATTGTGAACATTGAGGGTGGGATGACTCTTGCATTGGCCCTTCATTTGGAACTCCAAGGCCTGTCTGAGCCACTCCATCAAAAATAAATCTCCTAATTTCCTGGCGGCAGGGTGGCACAGTAGTTAGCATTGCTGCCTCACAGCGCCAGGGACCCAGGTTCAATTCTGGCCTCGGGTCACAGGCTGTGTGGTGTTTGCACATTCTCTCCATGTCAGTGTGGGTTTCCTCTGGGTGCTCTGGTTTCCTCCCACAGTCCAAAGATGTGCAGGTTAGGTTGATTGGCCATGCTAAATTGGCCCTAGTGTTAGGGGGATTAGCAGGGTAAATATGTGTGGTTAGGGGAATAGGGCCTTGGAGTGATAGAACATAGAACAGTACAGCACAGAACAGGCCCTTCGGCCCACGATGTTGTGCCGACCTTCATCTGAAACCAAGATCAAGCTATCCCACTCCCTACCATCCTGGTGTGCTCCATGTGCCTATCCAATAACCGCTTAAATGTTCCTAAAGTGTCTGACTCCACTATCACTGCAGGCAGTCCATTCCACACCCCAACCACTCTCTGCGTGAAGAACCTACCTCTGATATCCTTCCTATATCTCCCACCATGAACCCTATAGTTATGCCCCCTTGTAATAGCTCCATCCACCCGAGGAAATAGTCTTTGAACGTTCACTCGATCTATCCCCTTCATCATTTTATAAACCTCTATTAAGTCTCCCCTCAATCTCCTCCGCTCCAGAGAGAACAGCCCCAGCTCCCTCAACCTTTCCTCATAAGACCGACACTCCAAACCAGGCAGCATCCTGGTAAATCTCCTCTGCACTCTTTCCAGCGCTTCCACATCCTTCTTATAGTGAGGTGACCAGAACTGCACGCAATATTCCAAATGCGGTCTCACCAAGGTCCTGTACAGTTGCAGCATAACCCCACGGCTCTTAAACTCCAACCCCCTGTTAATAAAAGCTAACACACTATATGCCTTCTTCACAGCTCTATCCACTTGAGTGGCAACCTTTAGAGATCTGTGGATATGGACCCCAAGATCTCTCTGTTCCTCCACAGTCTTCAGAACCCTACCTTTGACCCTGTAATCCACATTTAAATTTGTCCTACCAAAATGAATCACCTCACATTTATCAGGGTTAAACTCCATTTGCCATTTTTCAGCCCAGCTTTGCATCCTATCTATGTCTCTTTGCAGCCTACAACAGCCCTCCACCTCATCCACTACTCCACCAATCTTGGTGTCATCAGCAAATTTACTGATCCACCCTTCAGCCCCC
Source organism: Mustelus asterias (assembly GCF_964213995.1). Lineage (NCBI taxonomy): Eukaryota > Metazoa > Chordata > Chondrichthyes > Carcharhiniformes > Triakidae > Mustelus > Mustelus asterias. The sequence goes on along the minus strand of NC_135804.1, from coordinate 83,161,552 downwards.
TCCTCTAAGTCATTAATAAAAATCACAAAGAGCAGAGGACCAAGCACCGATCCCTGCGGCACTCCGCTAGCAACCTGCCTCCAGTCCGAAAATTTTCCATCCACCACCACCCTCTGTCTTCGATCAGATAGCCAGTTACCTATCCAATCGGCCAACTTTCCCTCTATCCCACACCTCCTTACTTTCATCATAAGCCGACCATGGGGGACCTTATCAAACGCCTTACTAAAATCCATGTATATGACATCAACCGCCCTACCTTCATCAACACACCTAGTTACCTCCTCAAAAAATTCTATCAAATTTGTGAGGCACGATTTGCCCTTCACAAATCCGTGCTGACTATCCCGGATTAATCCGCATCTTTCTAAATGGTCGTAAATCCCATCCCTAAGGACCTTTTCCATCAATTTACCAACCACCGAAGTCAGACTAACCGGTCTATAATTACCAGGGTCATTTCTATTCCCTTTCTTAAACAGAGGAACAACATTTGCCACTCTCCAGTCCTCTGGCACCATCCCCGTGGACAGTGAGGACCCAAAGTTCAAAGCCAAAGGCTCTGCAATCTCATCCCTCGCCTCCCAAAGAATCCTAGGATACATTTCATCAGGCCCAGGGGACTTATCGACCTTCAGTTTATTCAAAACTGCCAATACATCCTCCCTCCGAACATCTATTTCCTCCAGCCTATTAGCCTGTAACACCTTCTCTTCCTGAAAAACATGGCCCCTCTCCTTGGTGAACACTGAAGAAAAGTATTCATTCATCACCTCGCCTATCTCTACTGATTCCATACACAAGTTCCCACCACTGTCCTTGACCGGCCCTAGCCTCACCCTGGTCATTCTTTTATTCCTCACATAAGAGTAAAAAGCCTTGGGGTTTTCCTTGATCCGACCCGCCAAGGACTTCTCATGTCCCCTCCTAGCTCTCCTCAGCCCCTTTTTCAGCTCATTCCTTGCTAACTTGTAACCCTCAATCGAGCCATCTGAACCTTGTTTCCTCATCCCTACATAAGCTTCCCTCTTCCTTTTCACAAGACATTCCACCTCTTTTGTGAACCACGGTTCCCTCACTCGGCCATTTCCTCCCTGCCTGACAGGGACATACCTATCAAGGACACCCAGTATTTGTTCCTTGAAAAAGTTCCACTTTTCATCAGTGCCTTTCCCTGACAGTTTCTGTTCCCATCTTATGCCCCCTAATTCTTGCCTAATCGCATCATAATTACCTCTCCCCCAATTGTAAGCCTTGCCCTGCCGTCCGGCCCTATCCCTCTCCATTGCAATAACAAAAGACACCGAATTGTGGTCACTATCTCCAAAGTTCTCTCCCACAACCAAATCTAACACTTGGCCCGGTTCATTTCCCAGTACCAAATCCAATGTGGCCTCACCCCTTGTCGGCCTATCCACATATTGTGTCAGGAAACCCTCCTGCACACACTGCACAAAAAGTGCAGTGATTGGTGCTGACTCGATGGGTTGAATGGCCTCCTTCTGCACTGTAGGGATTCTACGCCAACAGTAATTATTGTGGAAAAAGTGTGCAGACACACGGGAGAAACACTTCTTACTCAGGCTGAATTTCCAGTCATTGAATACTGAGGAAAAAATAGTTGAAGCTGTGCTTAAAATCAGCACTGTTGTAGTAATAATAAAATTCTTACTGTTATGAAGAATTCTGTAAAGTTATTTGGGTGAGTTGGACCCTTATCAGACTGAAACAGAGAACTACTTTAACAGAATCATGTTGAACCAATACTTCCCTTCCCTTGACAATAGAATGTGTGTTTGTGTGAGGGATATTGTACCTCAAAGCAATGTAAAAGATGTGTCAAAAGTTCCTGTTCTGAAAATTAATGTACATTAATGATTCTTTAGCATCCATCCATCTATTAAAGTTTCGTGTTGTGCGCCAGCTGTCTTTGTTGATGTTCCTGTCCTCCCACAGCTGTTGGTGAGGGTCAAGAGTGCTGTCTTTTCAGCTGGTCTTTCTAGTATTTGTGAGGTGCAGTCTCACTCACCAGAGCCTGGTTCGACATAAAGCAGTGCTTTGGCCATTTTGGAATCCTCCAAAATTTTGCATCTTCTGCCGAGTATTGCATTTAATGCTGGGAAGATTGACTCTGTTGAGGAGTTTGCTATGTTTTGTTTGCGATGTTGTCCTGCCATCTGATGACCAATTGGATGATTAACTATAAATGGAAGAACACCAAGAGTAAATTCTGCAAATTAAGTTAACAATGTGAAGAAAAATGGTTAGAAAGTATGAGAAAGACCTGCATTTATATAGCGCTTTCCAAACCCCAGCCCACAATCAGTGTGATGATCACACATTTACCGAGATAAACTCTCCACTTCTTTGAAGGAATATTTGGAAATTATTTATGAATTGGTAAATAATTGCCATCAATTATGACATTTTGCTTAGCATTAACATGGACCAACACATGGAAGTCCATGGTTACCAACACCCTTGTATGGCATGGTACCTGAGTGAGAGAGAAAAGAAGAGAGAGTGTGTGTATGGCTTGTATCCTGCCCCACACCAATTCCCACTCACCTATCGAGCACCGTGTTGTCACTGGCCTACATTGGTCCCCAATCCCCCAATCCCCCAGCACACACGCACACACAGACACACCCACACACGCACACACAGACACACCCACACACGCACACACAGACACACCCACACACGCACACACAGACATACCCACACACAGACACACCCACACACGCACACACAGACATACCCACACACAGACACACCCACACACGCACACACAGACACACCCACACACACACACCCAAACGCGCACACACGCACACACAGACACACCCCTTCTGTCTCACTGTTTACTCACTTGCTGTCAGACACTTCTTCCCTCTCTCTCTGCCTCACACGTTCAGCTACTATACCCCCAGAGGGTGTTGACGACCACAGACTTCCACATGTCGGTCCATGTGAATGCTTGGCAGGGTATTGTCGTGGTTTGCCATTGCCTTATGCAGTTTCTTGCTAAACTAATGAATCAGGGACAGGAGTAGGCCATTTGGCCCCTTGAACTTGCTTTGCTGGACCAGAAGCTCTCCCACCTGCCATAGGCTTATTGGGAGGATTTGCAACTTGATACTCAACCTGTTTGGCCGCATTATGAACGCACCTTCCATGGCCGTCAAGTCCTGGAGTGGGAGGTATCCACTCCATCTGACAAAGGAGCAGCGCTCTGAAAGCTAATGGCATTTGCTACCAAATAAACCTGTTGGACTTTAACCTGGTGTTGTTAAAACTCTTACTGTGAGACACAAACCCAGAGTTTCTGTCTCAGAGACACGGATGCTATCCATGAGACCGCTTTCTTCACCTCCACCCCCAGCAAAACAAATCAGAAATCATTGCTCTTGCCTTTAAGTCTGTCCGTGGCCTTAACTCCTTCCTGACACCATGTCCCCTGCTCCTTCCCACTCCATCTCTGTAATCTCTCGAGCACCATCTGAATTTTCTGTCCTCCTAACTGTGGGCTCTTTAGCCCACTTCCTTTGTCTCTTCATGCACAACGTTCCTTTACATGTCTAGATCCCATCCTGAGGAATTCCTTCCCTTTCACTCCTCACTTTCTGCTTTAAGATTTTCTAAACCTAGCTCTTGGACCAAGATTTTGGTGACCCGTTCTAAAATTTTGGCAAAGTATCAGTTTCCTTTATGCTGCTTTGAACAAGCTGAAGATGTTTTCCTGCATTAAGGGCTGTAACTAAATAGATGTCACAGTATAACCAGAGAAAAAAACTAATAGCACATTTAACTAATTCATGGATCAGATTCCATTGCCTGATCATTATTAGGTCCTCTTTCTGTTTAGTATCGTGTTAAGGATCTATATGGTGTCCTACCCAATTTGAAAATGGGTTTAATGCTGACAGTGCTGTTCCTTTGCAGACTAACCTGTCTGGAGAGGCTGCAAAGGAAAATTGCACCCAGTGATGAAGTCAGAAGTAATTTAAAGTCTATTCCATTTTGTTCTGGACTCCCCACCAGAGGAAATAGTTCCTCGCTATCTAGCCTATCAAATTATTTAAGTATCTTAAACTGTTCACTGCAGTTTGTACTCTCTCTCTATTAGTGTTGGTCATAGAACCATACAGTGCAGAAGAGGCCCTTTAGCCCATCGAGTCTGCACTGACACGGGAGAAACACCTGACCTCCCACCAAATCCCATCTGCCAGCACTTGACGCATAGCCTTGAAGGTTATGACATGCCAAGTGCTCATCCAAGTACTAATTAAAGGATGTGAGGCAACCCGCCTCTACCACCCTCCCAGGCAGCCCATCCCAGACTGTCACCACCCTCTGGTCCACATCTCCCTAAACCTCCTGCCCTCGCCTTGAACCTATGTCCCCTCGTGGCTGACCCTCCAATTATGGGGAACAGCTGTTCCCTATCCACTCTGTCCATGCCCCTCATAATCTTGTACACCTCAATCAGGTTGCCCCTCAGTCTTCTCTGCTCCAGCGAAAACAACCCAAGCCTATCCAACCACTCTTCATAACTTAAATGTCCCGTCCCAGGCAGCATTGTGGTGAATCTCCTCTGCACCGGCTCCAGTACAATCACATCTTTCCTATAATGTGGTGACCAGAACTGCTCACAGTGCTCCGGCTGTGACCTCACCAAAGTTCCATACAACTCCAACATGACTTCCCTGCTTTTGTAATCTATGCCTCGATTGATAAAGGCAAGTGTCCCTTATGTCTTTTTCACCACCCTGCTAACATGGAATTTCCTCCCCGAGTACAACTTGGAAGTTGGATTCAAAACTGCACCCATTCCCAGGCCCAGGTCATGCCCAAATTTCATGCAAATCTCATTAGAATAGAACGTGTACACAAATCAGTGTAAACAAATTGTGATCTAACAAAAGCACCAAATTCACAAGATAAGTTTTGACTGAAAATATAAGGTTGCAGTTCACTTATGCATCATCCCTGCACGTTAGGGATAGCATCAACAATGTTTCGCAAATTAATGAAAGGCAAATTCAGAACCAATCTCAGGAATTTCTTTACTTACATGTAGTGTGACAGTTTATAGGATAGACATCCAGGCAGATTAATGTAGTAGAAAACGTTTAGAGTATCGTCATAGAATCATAGAATCCCGACAGTGCAGAAGGAGGCCATTCGGCCCATCGAGCCTGCACCAGCAACAATCCCACCCAGGCCCTATCCCCGCAATGCCACGCATTTATCCTGCTAGTCCCCCTGACACTAAGGGGCAATTTAGAATGGCCAATGAAACCTAACCCGCACATCTTTGGACTGTGGGAGGAACCCTGAACACCCGGAGGAAACCCACATAGAGACAGGGGAAAACGTGCAAATTCCGCACAGACAGTCACCTACGGCCGGAATCGATCCTGGGCCCCTGGCACTGTGAGACAGCAATGCTAACCACTGTGCTGCCCCACTTGCATTACTTGCATGTAATGTGTTAGTATATGGGATAGACGTCCCAGGCGGATTGATGGAACAGAAAACTTTTGGAATAATAGAGTATTACAACACTAAAAGAGGCCCTTCAGCTCATCATGTCCATGCCAGCCATCAAGCACCTATCTATTCTAATTCCATTTTCCAGCATTTGGTCCATAGCCTTGTATGCTATGGTGTTTCAAGAGATCATCTAAATGCTTATATGTTGTGAGGGTTCCCACCCCTTGACCCTTTCAGGCAGAGAGTTCCAGATCCTCACCACCCTCTGGGTGATAATGTTTTTTCTCAAATCCCCTCCCCCCAACCTTAAATCTATGCCCCCTGGTTATTGACCCCTCTACTAAGGGGAAATATTTCTTCCTTTCTACCCTATCTATGTCCCTCATAATTTTGAACACCTCAATCATGTCCCCTTCAGCTTTCTCTGCTGTAAGGAAAATAACAAAGAACAAAGAACAATACAGCACAGGAACAGGCCCTTCGGCCCTCCAAGCCCGCGCCGCTCCCCGGTCCAGGATTGAATCCTGAATCCAGGATCCCCGCCCAATTTTCCAGCCTATCTACATACCAATATCCTATCCACCGAGCTGTCCCTCACAGCTATGATGCTTTGTTCATTACACCTATTAACTTACCCCCACCCCCCCATTCCAGACCATGTGATCTCCAGGGAGAGGCGAAAACCCAGAGTGAAAAACCCCAGGGCCAATATGGGGAAAAAAAAAAAAAAAAAAATCTGGGAAATTCCTCTCCGACCCCCTGAGGCGATCGAAACGAGTCCAGGAGATCACAATGGCCCCGATCGGAAAATGCTTCCCAACCCTAGTCATTTCCACTTCCACGAACACCATATGAATTCCCTGCCCCCGAGACAGGTTCCCAACTATCCGCAGTCTCACTCTGTACTGGCACCAGCAAGATGATCGTAGAATGAAGCCTTGAAACGAGAAACCAGGAACAATTAGCCCGCGCCGCTCCCTGGTCCAAACTAGACCACTCTTTTGTATCCCTCCATTCCCACTCCGTTCATATAGCTGTCTAGATAAGTCTTAAACGTTCCCAGTGTGTCCGCCTCCACCACCTTGCCCGGCAACACATTCCAGGCCCCCACGACCCTCTGTGTGAAATATGTCCTTCTGATATCTGTGTTAAACCTCCCCCCCTTCACCTTGAACCTATGACCCCTCGTGAACGTCACCACCGACCCGGGGAAAAGCTTCCCACCGTTCACCCCAGCCTATCCAGCCTCTCTTCATAGCTGAAATGCTCCATCCCAGGCAACATCCTGATGAATCACCTCTGCACCCTCTCTAGTGCAATCACATCTGTCCTATAGTATGGCGACCAGAAATGCACACGGTACTCTAGCTGTGGCCTAACAAGTGCTTTATACAACTCCATCATAACCTCCCAGCTCTTATATTCTACGGGGGCGATCTTGAGCCTGCGCTCGCCATCTGCGGGAATGGCGGCCGAGGGGGTTTCAAATGTCGGCGAAACCTCGGAAGTCGCATTTTTCCGATTTTCGCTGCCCCTCGCTGGTGACGTAATCAGATTCATGCCCATAATGGGCGTGAACCTGATTTAAATACATTTTAATAGATTTAAATATAATTAACCCCCCCCTCATTGTATATTCAAACTGAGCCAAAGTGATCTGATGTCAGCGCGGTTTACAACAGCTTCACCCAGACGTGAACCTGTCATGGGGATCCCCCTGAGGGTGTAAAGGTGAGTATAGCCCCCAGGGGAAAGGGACATGGTTAGGCTGTGGCCTAGCAATGCCCCCGGCACAGATTGGCACCATGTCCATGACAATTTGGCAGTGCCAACTTATGCCAGAGGGCAGTGCTGGGGCGGACCCCAGTGGGAGTCTCATGGAGGAGGGGGGATTCTTGTAGGTGGTGGTGGGCAGAATGTGTGGGAGCTGGGGATGCTGGCAATGGCTGTGTGAGTGGGGGGTTTGCTGGGGGAAGAAGGGGTCTGATGTTCAAGGGGAAGGGGAGGGCGGGGCTATGCTGGCACTGACTGTTGTGTGTTGGGTGGGGAGAGGTTCTGGCTCTGACTCCAATAAGGGATGGGGGAAGAAGTGCCGGCTTCGATGGGGGGAGAAATGCAAGCCGTGAGCAGCTGGGTGGAGAGGGGTGAATGCCGGAATGCCAGCTCCAATTGGGTGGGGATTGCCCCGACACCTCTGTGGTGGGCTGAGGGGAGGTTATTCATATTCTGATTAAATGTGGCGCCTCGATCTCAGTGCAGCCGAGCTTTGCTGGCAAAGATAGTGGTAAGATCTGGAGAGAAACCAGGCCTGTTTCTCTGGAGAGAAACACACCATTTTTCTCACCAGAACTAACACTTTGCCAAATTCTGGCAAGGTTTCGCCCATTGTCTCGGCTAATATAGTCAAGTATCCCATATGCCTTCTTAATCTCTTAGAATACAATCGGATGGTGAAATAGGAAATGTGGGAGGTGGACTTCACAAATGTTCTGGATGGATGAACTGCTAAGAGCCCACTTCATCTGGTCATCATACGTGTGAGATGGAAGTTGACCAAGGCCTGCTGTGTTACAGGTTGTAGAGATGTCATTGGACTGTTCCTGGATATCGTTCTCCAGGTACTGTGGTACAGATAAAGACTGTTTATGGAGGAACATCAATGGTATTGAAAACAAGAAGCCAAAGAGATTTGACACATATTTAGAAATTAAATTTGCCTTGGATAAGTCACTCACAAAAATATGATTCCATAGTCAACAAACTTTAAACAAAGCAGGACAAGAAAGCAAATACTGGAAATTTGTCACTAGAAAAGGCCTGATTTAGGAGCGTAGGATTAGGAGCAGGCCATTCAACCCATCGTGCCTGTGCTGCCACTCAGTTTGATCACAGCTGTTTCTTAGCTCCGTTTTCCTGCCTTATATCCATATCCCCATCTTTCTCTTATTTTTCAATCTCAGCTTTGAAATGTTCATTTGACACAGCCTTTTGGGGGAGGGTTCAAATTTAGGTGACCCTTTTGTGTCGAAGAAGTTCATCCTAAACACCTGAACGTTAATTTAAAGTTTATTCCACCTTGTTCTGGACTCCCCACCAGAGAAAATCGTTTCTCGTTATCTATCTTATCAATTTATTTAATCATCTTTAAAGTTTATTTATTAGTGTCACAAGCAGGCTTACATTAACACTGCAATGATGTTACTGTGAAAATTCCCATAGTCGCCACACTCTGGTACCTGTTCAGGTACACTGAGGGAGAATTTAGCATGGTGAATGCACCTAACCAGTATGTCTTTTGGACTGTGGGAGGAAACCGGATCACCTGGAGGAAACCCATTCAGTCACGGGGAGAATGTATGGACTCCGCACAGTGACCCAAGCCGGGAATTGAACCCGGGTCCCTAGCGTTGTGAGGCAGCAGTGCTAACCACCGTGCTACCCCAACCACTTCATAACCTTCTGTACTCAAGTGAATACAAGCTAAGTCTAAGCAACTACAGTGGGATTGAGAGAGTGAGGAGGGTTCTGCCAGAGCTTGATTGTCACCCACTTTGAAGTGACTCAAACATATCTGTGAAAGTTTCTGTTGTCACAGATCAACCTCCCACAACCCGAAATTTCCAGGGCCAGTTTGCAGAGTACCTACAGTCGCCCCGGCTAAGACTAACAAACTCTCATGGTGTGTGGCTTGAACTTGAGACCTTCATGGTATTGTTTGGAGTGCTACTGCTCCTATTTATATGGGCTTAATGGTTTCTGGATGAAGTCTGCACCATTTAAGCTCTGAAAACTCAAGCGATTGTGCTAGACCAGTCATCTGTAGCAGGGCAAGTATTTGGGCTGCTTAAACATGAAAACAGATTCCAAGGTGGCATTGCCCTTTAATTTTGTGATTTGTGAAATCCATGTAATTTGACTTCAGCTGAACGCACTGTAAAGGTATACCAGTATGATTTAGAGATGGAATTTTGCTTATCAGGAGAGGATATGTTAAACAAAAATGAAGTATGGAGTTTTGATTCGTATCAGTTTTGGACAGGCAGCAACAGGCACGAGGACAGGCTCAGGATCAGTCATATTACAGCTGAGCACCTCAGTCTGTGCTGTACAATAGCATGTTTGTAGTAGTCTCCATGGAGTTGCAGGCAATATCTCATTTAAAGCCACACGTGCACACATCTTAGCAATATTAATCCCAGCAGCTGCAGTAGTGAAGAAAAACCAGCTGGAAGGCTCAAATTATAATTGTGTGGGCCTGATGGAGGTCAGCTGCTCTCAATGAACTCAGTCATATAACTTAGCAGTGGACGGCCTGCCGATCCAAGTAATCGTTTACTCGGTGAATCGCTCATGTGGGGAGCTGGTGCAGGCATGATGGGCTTGAGTAGCCTTCTTCTGAGCCATAACAATTCTGTGATTCTATTTCATCTCCAACAATGGCAGAAATGCAACCAAGGAATTGTTCGACATTTTGTTCCTGATGGGCAGACTCACCAGCATTCTCCAACTGGTTACTAATGATTAGTGGGCAATGGGAATCACCTCCCATAAAAGGGACTCAGTTCATGTACAGGCATTTCTGATACAACTTTACCTGGAAAGATATTTATGGCTCCCTCAAATTAGTGACAGAGCCATGAACACAAGATAACTGTGTTTGCAAGAAAACCATGACATAATATACAGATAAATAATTTCCCTCTTTGTCATTTCAATTCATTTTGCAGTAATTCTGTCTTTCACATGACTAACTGTTCAATCATTGTGCAGTTACTGAGGCCAACTCTCCCAGATCTCCCTATACTATGAAGTTATTTTTAAGTCCCTGTTTGTTTTGAATGCAGTCATTCATACAGCTCGAACTATGTGATGTCTCTAATCCTTCAGTGCCACTGGGGTTTGTCAGCTGCCTTGGACAGTCACGTTCGGGCTGCCTTTTGCCTTGCCTATTGCAAACAGAACTGAGACAGTCTGTTGTGGAATCTCCTCTCACATTCCACTTGACATCAGTCAGTCTGCAGGCCCACAGGCCTGGGTCATAACACAGTTCCACTGTGTTCAGAACAGTTGTTTGTGAAGCAACTGAGAGACAGCTGTTGGCACGAGCCTTGGGCATTTATAAAAGATCCAAAAAGTAATTTTACTTTTACACCACATTAAGATATTAAGCTCTTAACAATTTCTGGAGAGAGCCCTCCCTGTTGTGCAGTCACAAGAGTCCAAGGTTTTTGAAAGTTTTGGATTGATCAATAGGCTTTCCTCAGAATTGCTCTGGCAGTTATCATTGGTTATTTTACACACTTGGTTTAGAAACACAATAGAAGTTTAATTGTTTCTCTGTGGATAATTATGAACTAAATATTCGTAAAGATGGAGACTCTCTCCATTGTTGTCAAAATAGTCCACTTGGAAATAAGTGGACGTATTAGCGAGAGGCAACATGGTTTTGTGAAGGGAAGGTCATGTCTCACTAACTTGGTCGAATTTTTCCAGGAAGTGACAAAGATGATTGCTGAGGGTAGGGCAGTGGATGTTGTCTACTTGGACTTCAGTAAGGTCTTTGACAAGGTCCCTCATGGCAGACTGGTGCAGAAGGCGCAGTCGCATGGGATCAGAGGTGAGCTGGCAAGGTGGATACAGAACTGGCTCGGTCATAGAAGACAGAGGGTAGCAGTGGAAGGGTGTGTTTCTGAATGGAGGTCTGTGACAAGTGGCGTTCCTCAGAGATCAGTGCTGGGACCTTTGCTGTTTGTAAGATATATAAGTGATTCTGAGGAAAATGTAACTGGATTGATTAGTAAGTTTGCGGACTACACAAAGGTTGGTGGATTTGCGGATAGTGATGAGGATCATCAGAGGATACAGCAGGATATAGATCGGTTGGAGGCTTGGGCGGAGAGATGGCAGATGGAAATTAACCTGGACAAATGTGAGGTAATGCATTTTGGAAGGTCTACTGCAGAAAAGAAATATACAGTAAATGGCAGAACCCTTAAGAGTATTGATAGACAGAGGGATCAGGGTGTACAGATACACAGGTCACTGAAAGTGGCAACGCAGGTGGAGAAGGTAGTCAAGAAGGCATCCGGCATGCTTACCTTCATCGGCCGGGTCATTGAGCTTAAAACTTGGCAAGTCATGTTACAGCTTTATAGAACCTTAGTTAGGCCGCACTTGGAATATAGTGTTCAATTCTGGTCGCCACACTACCAGAAGGATGTGGAGGCTTTGGAGAGCGTACAGAAAAGATTTACCAGAATGTTGCCTGGTATGGAGGGCATTAGCTATGAAGAGAGGTTGGAGAAACTTGGTTTGTTCTCACTGGAATGATGGAGGTTGAGGGGGCGACCTGATAGAAGTCTACAAGATTATGAGGGGCATGGACAGAGTGGATAGTCAGAAGCTTTTTCCCAGGATCGAAGCGTCAATTACTAGGCAGCACAGGTTTAAGGTGCGAGGGGCAAGGTTTAAAGAAGGTGTACGAGGCAGGTTTTTTACACAGAGGGTGGTGGGTGCCTGGAACTCGCTGCCGGGGGAGGTAGTGGAAGTAGATTCGGTAGTGACACTTAAGGGGCATCTGGACAAATGCATGAATAGGATGGGAATAGAGGGATATGGTCCCTGGAAGGGTAGGGGGTTTTAGTCCAGTTGGGCAGCATGGTCGGTGCAGGCTTGGAGGGCAGAAGGGCCTGTTCCTGTCCTGTAATTTTCTTTGTTCTTTGTTCTAGTTGCAGAGGTCCAGATCTGGAGGTCCCTCCCCCAAAACACATATCTACCATTTTGTGGACAAAGAAGAACAAAGAACAAAGAACAATACAGCACAGGAACAGGCCCTTCGGCCCTCCAAGCCCGTGCCGCTCCCTGGTCCAAACTAGACCATTCTTTTGTATCCCTCCATTCCCACTCCGTTCATATGGCTATCTAGATAAGTCTTAAACGTTCCCAGTGTGTCCGCCTCCACCACCTTGCCTGGCAGCGCATTCCAGGCCCCCACCACCCTCTGTGTAAAATATGTCCTTCTGATATCTGTGTTAAACCTCCCCCCCTTCACCTATGACCCCTCGTGAACGTCACCACCGACCTGGGGAAAAGCTTCCCACCGTTCACCCTATCTATGCCTTTTATAATTTTATACACCTCTATTAAGTCTCCCCTCATCCTCCGTCTTTCCAGGGAGAACAACCCCAGTTTACCCAATCTCTCCTCATAACTAAGCCCCTCCATACCAGGCAACATCCTGGTAAACCACCTCTGTACTCTCTCCAAAGCCTCCACGTCCTTCTGGTAGTGTGGCGACCAGAACTGTACGCAGTATTCCAAATGCGGCCGAACCAACGTTTTATACATCTGCAACATCAGACCCCAACTTTTATACTCTATACCCCGTCCTATAAAGGCAAGCATGCCATATGCCTTCTTTACCACCTTCTCCACCTGTGACGTCACCTTCAAGGATCTGTGGACTTGCACACCCAGGTCCCCCTGCGTATCTACACCCTTTATGGTTCTGCCATTTATTGTAGGCAGGATACAAACTGCACATCCACGGTTCACATAAAGCAGCAGCTACCTCCAGTCAGGAACCCAGGAGAAGAGGGTGTAGATGTTGGCAAACACCACGATCTGAGCTTTGGGGTCCCAGGCCCAGTGTTTTAAACAGAGTTTCTCATTGTCCACACAGAGCAGCAAGAGGTACAGAGCTAAAATACCAGCTTTTAACAAATGGATCAGTCAGGCTGAGGGTTCTATTTTTTAAAGCTGGTCTGTCAGTGTCAGGTTAATTTCACTGAGTTGCTACACTGCTGCTTCCAACTTTTGAGCAGTTTTATGGTTCTGATTTTTTTTAAAAGGTCGCTTGTAAACCATAAAACCTTCTAATGGTCAACAGTGGGAATGCAGCAACTGAGAACATCCTTGTTTGAAAAATGGTACATGAAATCTCTATTATCGAGCCAATTGGGTGTGCTGCGTGTGTGTGCATTTGTGTGTTTGACAGAGTAGGGGAAGAGGGTGTGGCGAATGTGGTGATTGGAGGGGGTGTGGGGCATAAGTTGGCATAGGGACTATAAGGGCCATGTGGAGTGGTAGATAAGCATGAGGTGACTCACAGGTTCGCATGGATGGGGCATGGGACGCACCTAGTCAGCCCTTCCACCCAGCCTGCCTCCACAATCTTCCTGGGGTCACCCACCACAGCTCCCATTTTCACCCTCCCACCCGGATCGAAAATCCAACCTTATGGGACACTTTCCCCTGAATCAGGTTTGTGGAGCCAGAATTGTCCCGATCTTGTATTCCCAACACAAGAGCAAAAGTTCAGTTGGGTATCTGCAGGGATTACTGTAGGGTTATCTCCATTTGCATATATTTGCAAATGATTGAAATGAAAACTGGGTAGTGAGCTTCAACAACTTTATAACCAAACTTTATAACCAAACTTTTAAAAAGGCTGCTCATTTTTCACCTCACAAAACATGTCAAGCTGAGACCGAAACTATCTTCAGATGTCCTAATTTTAGTTATTCTACTGTAATGAAAAATAATGAATTGATTTTGGACACGTAAATGGCTATAGGATGAACATGTATTCCAAATCCAATCACAAAACACCAAATTAAATGCGAGATGTTTCAAACGGATAGGATCCTGAAATGGTCACCACATGAATGATTTTTAATGTAATATGTCGATGCCAGCACATTAGAAGGGCGGACAAGGCTAGGACTCAGAATCACGGTGCCATTGTTGTAACAGTAACATCTAAATTCCTGCTTGAGTCTGTTTGCTGAACTGTTTCATTTCAAACATGACAAATTATTTTTAAGAAAATGTTGCATCATTTTCTGTGTATTATCTGGGTGCATGTGGGCCATGTTCCTCCTTTGTTGTTTAAGTGACCACTATCAATACAACAACAACCATGCATCCAGAAAATGCCTTTGACACGTGAAAATATCTCAGCATTTTGAGTGTGATTCGGGGGGGAATGGGCCGGACGGGATGGGTAGGGATGGGAAATGGGCGTAAAGACATTTCCAGCACCTTTGTCGGAGCCCTTTTAAGGGCTATTTGTGGACTTCCACCACATTTCCATTCTGAGAAATGAGGAAACTCACCCAAATATTGATGTAATAGTCACAACGGGGCCTTCTAACCACGTCAGTCAGCCAAGCATTCAATCAAAGCATTAGTAACCCCCAATCTGCATTCACAACCTTACACTCTTCATACTGTCCCTGAAGCGTTATTGCAAAGATTAAAGCTTTCGGGAAGTTTCCACTTCCATGAGGTCAAGTGCTGTGAAGAACGTATTTACTCAAATTACAATTCTTACCAGATGTGTGTAACCAGGGCCCAAACCAAACTTTAACAGCATGGAAACCATCAGTTCATCTGGCAAAGGTATTTTCCAAGCATTCCTCCCATTTGATTCAGGATTTCCTCAGACTTCTGGAAAACTGTCTTAACAATGAAGAAACCAAGCATCAGGCTTTTATACTTCCATTCTGCTTATAAATAGATCCATGTTGGATGGAGTGCAGCCTCATCTGTAACTCATTTGCAGAACCTAGTCTTCAACCTGTAATAGAAACAAGAAGTGGGGGAAAGCACTCCAGATGCGAGTTAAAGGACTAATTCCCACTGCTGAAAGCAGCACTGAGATGGACTGCAGATCCTTCTGGTCCATTACAACATCTTACCTGCCTGCATTTCTGGGGGTTCTAGGAGGATGCTGAAAACCCCTTCTATCTCACTAATGTAAAATTGAGATCCATTTGCCTGGTTCAGGAGGAAGCTTCCCACCTATTCTGGGGAGACAGGAGATGTCTCTCAGAAGACCTGCACAAAGGAGGAGTGGAGACCAGACAATTTCCTGTGGCTCACTCAGCAGGCCTTGCAGCATCTGTGCAGAGAGAAACTAGTTCGTATGACTCTTTTTCAAAGCTAAAGAGAAAGAGATGGAGGGATGAACTTGCTCCCTTTCTTCATTCCCCCACCTCTTTAGCTCCAAGGAAGAGTCATACAGACTCGAAACGTTTAGCTCTGTTTCTCTCTCCACAGATGCTGCCAGACCTGCTGGATTTTCCAGCATTTTACTGTTTTTATTTCAGATTTCCAGCATTTGCAGCATTTTGCTTTTAGTTTCCTCTGGCTAATGGCTTTGAACGCAGAGCTCGTGGACCAGCAAGCAGAGGACAATGGGTTCCACCACCTCTCCCTTGGCTTTCAATCAATGCATCAGTGGTGCCAGTAAAATTACTCTGCTGTGGAACAGGAACAGGAACAGTAACTTCAACTTGGCTTAAGAACAATCTTTTGTTGTATGCCTATTATACGAGAGCTGCCAATTTATTTCCTGTTCTCTTCATGGAAATGGAACCATATCTGAGAACAAGACACTCCCCTACTGATTACCTTGAGTTTTATTTTAAAATTTTCATCCTTGTTTTCATATCTTACAATGCCTCATCCCTTCCCCATCTCTATAACCTCTTCCACAATCTCTGCCCGGTATATATTAATGACCTAGGCTTTGGTGTGCAGTGCACAATTTCAAATTTGCAGATGATACGAAACTTAGAGCTGCACTGGGTAAATTGCTCCTTTGGGGAGCCAGTGCACAACACAATGGGCTGAATGGCCTCCTTCTTTACTATAACTATTGTGTGACTCTGTAATTATAGGACCCAGCAACATTATTGCAGGTGCATTCCAACTGCTTGGTCAGTTGTACATTGATTGAAGTAGTAATGCTTTCATTGTTACACACATTATTCAGGACAATGGATATCCAAGTGAACGCCTTTAACAAACATTAACTCATTCAGAACATATATTAGGCTAAATCAGTGTGATCTAATAGAAATTACCGATTAGCCATAAACGTGGCTAAAAATGGCATTAATGTTTGAGGCACATGTACAGATTTCATTGGAAAATGCCATGCATGCAGTCACACAAAACAAGGAAATGCTCCTCCCATGTGCATAATTACTTACCATCTACCCACTCACAGTAATAAAGGGAGCAATGCTTTCAACAATCAGAAAACACTCTCACTTTCTGCTTTTAATTTTAACAGCAAACACATGGAAATCTCAAAGAACACATGCTTGAGCTGTGAGAAAATAAATATTGAGATCACATGAGGAAGCACATTTCACAACCTCAAGACATCTCAAAGTGCTTTACAACCACGGAAGTATTTTAGAAGTGGAGTCATGGTTGTGATATAGAAAATGCAGCAGCTAATTTACATAGAATAAGTTCCCACAAATGATATAATGAGTTTCCTCGTTTCTCAGAATGGAAATGTGGTGGAAATCCACAAGGTCTCCCTTAAAAGGGCTCCGACAAATGATATAATTCATGACTGTTTTATTTCTTGTGTCATCCCATAAATTACCAATTCAATAAGTTCATTTTTTCAACTTGCCATGGTACAATTTGAACTCACAAATGTGATAATGATTAGAAAATTTGTTTTAATGATGTTAATTGAGGAATATTGGCCAGGAAACCTGGGAGAATCCTCTTGCTTTTCCTCAGATAATTCCAAGGGATCATTCACATCCACCTATGAAGAATGAAGGTGCCTTAGTTTAACATTTCATCTGAAAGGTGGCAACTCTGACAGTGCAGCACTCCCTCAATACTGCACAAAATTGCCAGCTTGGATAACATGCTCAAGTCACTTTTGAACCCACAATTTTCTGGCTAAAAGGGAGTTCTACCACTGAACCATTGAAAACGAATCACCAATGCATCAATTTACTAACAACATTGGATTAATCGAGCATCCCTACTTGCCCTGACAGTGACTTTGCTGGGACATTTCAGAGCGCCTTGAGAGTTGCCCATGTCATGTGGGACTCCTTTATTCTTTCGTGGAAGGTGGACTTCGTTGGCAAGATGAACACTTGTTGCTCATCCCAAATTGCCCTTCAACTGAGTGGCTTGTTTGGCCATTATAGAGGGACAGTTAAGATCAACCACATTGCTGTGAGTCTGGCGACACACGTAGGCCAGAATAGGTAAGAATGGCAGATTTCCTTCCTTAAAGGGACATGAGTGAACCAGATGGGTTTATATGGCAATCAATGATAGTCGTCACGGCCACCATAACTGAGACACCCCCAGCTTTTATGAATTGGAAACATTTATGAATTGAAAAAAAATGTATGAATTGAATTTAAATTACACCAACTGGAATTAGCCTGGGCCTCTGGATTACTAGT
This sequence comes from Mustelus asterias, assembly GCF_964213995.1. Classification (NCBI taxonomy): domain Eukaryota; kingdom Metazoa; phylum Chordata; class Chondrichthyes; order Carcharhiniformes; family Triakidae; genus Mustelus; species Mustelus asterias. The sequence continues at coordinate 83,143,814 of NC_135804.1, read as the reverse complement.
TCAGTGATGTTTCCATTACACCACCACCTCTCCCGTGACTGGAGTCAGGTGTAGACCAGACTGGATAGAGATGGTCAATTCCCCTCTGTAAAGTATATGAATGAACTGGTCAAGTTTTAGTGATAATCTGGTAGCGGTCATGATTGTTCTACTTCTTGTATCATCCAATAAATTACTGATTTTAATACTTTATACATTAATAACTTGGGCGTTTAAGGCATAATTTCAAAATTTGCTGGTGCCACAAACATTAAAAGTACTGTGAACTGTGAGGATGATTTTCAAGAGGACTTGAGAATAGGCAATCTGGTGGAATGGGTGGAAATGTGGCTGATAATACATAAAGGGCAAAAGAGTAACTAGCGGGAGAGTAGGGCCTCTTAAGGATCAACAAGGCCACCTACGTATGGATCCACAAGAGATGGGTGAGATCCTAAATGAATATTTCTCATCAGTATTTACTGTTGAGAAAGGCATGGATGTTAGGGAACTTGGGGAAATAGATAGTGATGTCATGAGGAGTGTACATATTACAGAAAAGGAAGTGCTGGAAGTCTTAATGCGCATCAAGGTAGATAAATCCCTGAGACCTGATGAAATGTAGCCCAGGACGTTGTGGGAGGCTAGGGAGGGAATTGCAGGTCCCCAAGCAGCGATATTTGAATCATCGACAGCCACAGGTGAGACACCTGAAGACTGGAGGGTAGCAAATGTTGTACCTTTGTTTATGAAGGGCTGCAGGGAAAAGCCAGGGAACTACAGGCCAGTGAGCCTCACATCTGTAGTGGGTAAGTTGTTAGAAGGTATTCTGAGAGACAGGATCTACAGGCATTTAGAGAGGCAAGGACTGATTAGGGACAGTAAGCATGGCTTTGTGAGTGGAAAATCATGTCTCACAAATTTGTTTGAGTTTTTTGAAGGGGTCAGCAAGAAGATAGATAAGGGCAGTGCAATTGATGTTGTCTATATGGACGTTATAGCAAGACTTTTGATAAGGTAGGCATGGTAGGTTGTTGCATAAGATTGAATCTCATGGGATCCAAGGTGAGGTAGCCAATTGGATACAAAATTGAGTTGATGACAGAAGGATGGTTGTAAGCTCTGACGAAGGGTCATCTAGACTCGAAACGTTGGCTCTATTCTCTCCCCACAGATGCTGTCAGACCTGCTGAGATTTTCCAGCATTTTCTGTTTTTGTTTGTGGTTGTAGACAGTTGTTTTTCAAACTAGAGACCTGTGACCAGCGGTGTGCCTCAGGGATTGGTGCTTGGTCCACTGTTATTTATCATTTATATGAATGATTTGGATGAGAATTTAGGAGACATGGTTAGTAAGTTTGCAGATGACACCAAGATTGGTGGCATAGTGGACAGTGGAGAAGGTAATCAACGATTGTAACAGGATCTTGATGAATTGGGCCAGTGGGCTGATGAATGGCAGATGGAGTTTAGTTTAGATAAATGCGAGGTGATGCATTTTGGTAGATTGAACCAGGGCAGGACTTACTCAGTTAATGGTAGGGCATTGGGAAGAGTTATAGAACAAAGAGATCGAGGAGTATAGGAGTTGGGACATCTTGTTGAAGTTGTACAAGACATTGGTAAGTCCACACTTGGAATACTGTGTACAGTTCTGGTCACCCTATTATAGAAAGGATATTATTAAACTAGAAAGAGTGCAGGAAAGATTTACTGGGATGCTACCAGGACTTGATGGTTTGAATTATAAGGAGAGCTAGATATGCTGGGACTTTTTTCCCTGACGCATAGGAGGCTTCGGGGTGATTTTATAGAGGTCTATAAAATAATGAGGGGCATAGATAAGGAAGATAGTCAACAGCTTTTCCTAAAGGTAGGGGAGTCTAAAACGGGAGGGCATGGGTTTAAGGTGAGAGGGGAGAGATACAAAAGGGTCCAGAGGAGAAACTTTTTCACTCAGAGAGTGGTGAGTGTCTGGAACGAGCTGCCAGAGGTAGTAGTAGAGACTAGTACAATTTTGTCTTTTAAAAAGCATTTAGACAGTTACATGGGTAAGATGGGTATAGAGGGGTATGGGCCAAATGCGGGCAATTGGGACTAACTTAGGTGTTTAAAAAAGGGCAGCATGGACAAGTTGGGCCGAAAGGCGTGTTTCCATGCTGTAAACCTCTATGACTCTATGAGATATAACATCATTTTTATGCCAAATATTTTAAGGGGGCTGTTACCTCAAACAGATCTTCTGGATCGGACCATCATGCAGATTTACTCTTGATCAGTTATTCCTTTAAAGGAGATGACAGTTATGTCCTGGTCCCCTGTCCCTCCGTGCCTGTTCTGGTCGTTTTAGATATGTAGGAACTTTAACCTGAGGGAACGAAAGTCTCAATCCTCTGAGAATGGGCTGATCAATACTGTAGATAAATGGATTCTCAGCATCAATCCAGCCTATGCTAGATTAGTTGTAATAAACTGTACTTACTATAGTCACAGTCTCCTCTGTGCTTAAGATTGTGCTTGCATCTATCAGATTTAAAGTTGTAATCATAAAATATCTTGCACTAAAATGGAGTGCTCACTGGTACCAACAGATTCACTGGCTCAAACAGATTCACTGGCATTAACAGATTCACTGGCTCAAACAGATTCACTGGCATTAACAGATTCACTGGCTCAAACAGATTCACTGGCATTAACAGATTCACTGGCATTAACAGATTCACTGGCTCAAACAGATTCACTGGCATTAACAGATTCACTGGCACCAACAGATTCACTGGCACTAACAGATTCACTGGCACTAACGGATTCACTGGCACTAACGGATTCACTGGCACTAACGGATTCACTGGCACCAATGTGCCTTGCTCCAAAGGTATTCATGCCATTTCCCCTGTGTCAGCCAATCAGCTTGTAGCACGACAGTTGATTGACCAGCTCAGGTGCTCTTATGTAACAGAGAGCCTTTCAACATCACACCAGCACAATTATTTCTTTCAATGTTGGATTTGGTTTAATTTCCTCAGAATAACTCTTAACCTTTTGAGAATCTTTATTTTAAAATACAACTTAACGATGATCTTTCACCTCAGCCTTTCCTGGAAAGACTTCAAAACTGGCTAGCAGGCTTCCCGCTCATTACCACTTTGGGAATGTTCCGCTCGACCACTGGACAGACGTGTTGTGATGATATACTATCGACAAAACAATACTATTTGCCAGATATCTTGTCAATGCTGCCATGGCAGTCCTGAATTTGTTGTTCCACGCCAGCCATGCCCTCTCCCTGATGCAGGGAGCAGAAGCAATATTGAAAACCTATTGATTCCCTCATGAGGAATGTTGTTACTGTCTGGGAATTGGTTACATTGACATTTCTGAAGAAGGTAAAGCAGGTACAAGAGAAAAACGATGATGCCACTCAGAAGACTTTATATATGAGCTGGAGTCACGCATAACGGGCAGACAGGGATGGTTGGCAGCTTTCGTTCCCCAAAGGGCATAAATGAACCAGAGTATTGCTGAACAAAGAGACAAGCTGCCAAAGTTTTTCATCTTGCACTTATCAGGACAGATGCAAGAATACCAAATTTCAAAAGGAACGATTTATACTGCATGAGAAAAGGGTGCTGATTGGTTGTCAAGTGGATTCTGATTGGTTGAGGTGTTGCTATGGAAAATGCACCAGGGAACAGTTATCATCCAGGGTCCATCTATTTGCCACTAGGGAGCAAGCTGGAGACTTATTTGATAGAGATTGATTTCTTATTATTAGTCAACAACTCCAATATCACTGTATCATGCGAGACCTTGGATGGTAGAAGGCAAACCTGTTCTTTTTAGGTAGGGCAATCTGTCTAACACAATGAGCAATTATTGCTACAGGCTGCAACATTCAACTACCAATTGCATGCTGAATAAACCAAATACAAGGCTTTAAGCTTCTGAAATGATTTGATACATATGAGATATTGACCTGTAACTGCCTCGTATGGGGCACAAGTGCTGAAGTCCAAGTACTAGTGAGTGTAAAACTGGCAGAACCATCCAAAGTTAGCAATTTAAATTGGGGAAATTAGCCCTTCTGGACAATTGCCAGGTAAACCTTTACCTGGGAACTTCCCCAAATCGGATGCTGGGGAGCCAGGAAGTTAGGGCCCATGGTGTGCCTTCACAAAATAAAGCAGAATGATAAGTAGGGATACTTCCCCAACGCTAATCTATTACATTGTTTGTATTGGGGAACGGTGTCAAGCCAAATAATTGCTGGTGTTGGCATCCTGCCTTGCCTTAGCTGGTGTGAATACAGCTGTGTTTTATATAAGCAAGGAGGGCGAGTTTACTGTTTACTGCACAACACGCTGCTGGTGATACCTACAAAGGATTTTACTTTGCCCCAATGATTCAACCTGTGGAGTTAATTGTAGGAATGAATTAACTTATTTTGTTACCACCTGCAATTGTAATTAAAGTGTTACAAAGAAGCATTCACCAGCATTTGCTCATTAGTTAAATTGTTAGACAATTGAGCCAGTGAATTTATTGTTAGGCTAACAAAAAATACACTGTTTGCAGTTCCTTCTGCTGTCAGCCATGTCTGCTGAAAAGAATCTTGTTCCTGTAAATTGCAGAATTAGCCCAATTCTTTAGTCAGACGACTTCATGCTGAAAGCTGAGAGTCGATGTGTTGAAAAGGGTGGCTTCATATTCGCCATGACTCTCTGTGTGTTTAACTTTCTGGCCTTTCCTGGCACCAGTACAAGCAGTTGTTCTTCAGTGCTTCTGTTTGACAGTGAAACAGCCAGTTCCCTAATCCTCAGCACAAGCATTTTTCACAAGCTGCAAGGGAGGAAATGGAAGCTGGATCATGTCTTGTTCCCGTTGGAATTTACTAATCCATCTCGGTAACACCAAAACCATTTCAGAGTCGGCGCGAGGAGAGGCAGCAGCTGATGGCGTGGTACACTCATAGAAAGCCATAGAATCATAAAATCCCTACAGTGCAGAAGGAGGCCATTCGGCCCTTCGAGTCTGCATCGACTCTCCAAAAGAGCATCCTACCCAGGCCCAATCCCCGTGACCCCAAACATTTACCATGGCTAATCCACCTAACCTACACATCTTTGTACACTAAGGGGCATTTCATCATGGCCAATCCAAGGAACCTGCATATCTCTGTACTGTGGGAGGAAACTGAAGCACCCTGAGGAAATCCTTTTAGGACTTCCCAGAAAGGATTTGTTCACAGGTGGTCATACTGTCAGATATCTGGCTTGAATCTCCTGCAGGACCCTTAGGGATCCTGAGGGCTATTGCTGTTGGAGGCTTTGGCTCCTGATAGATCTAACCACGCCAGACAGTTCTCAGGTGAAAGTTCTGACAAATTACGGCAAACTGATCCTCCAGTTATGGGTTGGCCAATTATCTCAAACTGTAAAAGTAACATCAAGTTACAGAAGCAGCAAGGAGCAAAAGCACAAATACTTACAGTCATAGGGCAGGATTTTCCGGCCACGCTCGTCCCCAAGACTGGAAAATCCCGCCTGAGGTCAAAGGACTTTTGCAAGGTCCCTGGCCCGCCTGCTCTGATTCCTGTGGTGGGTGGGATGGGAACATTCCGCTCATAGAGTTTTACAGCATGGAAAGAGGCCCTTCGGCCCATTGTGTCTGCATTGGCCATCAAGCACCTATCTATTCTAATCACATTTTCTAACACTTAGTCCATAGCCTTTTATGGTATTGCATTTCAAGTGCTCATCCAAGTACTTCTTTAAAGTTGTGAATGTTTCTGCCTCTACCATCCTTTCAGGCACTGAGTTTTAGATTCCGACTATCCTCTGGGTGAAAAGGTTTTTCCTTGCATTCCTTCTAAACCTCCTGCCCCTTAACTTAAATCTATGTCCCCTGGTTATTTACCCTCTGCTAAGGGGAAAAGTTCCTTCCTTTCTACTCTATCTATGCTCCTCATAATTTTATGCACCTCAATCAGGTCTCCCCTCAGCCTTCTCTGTGCCAAGGAAAGCAACCCCAGCCTATCCAGTCTTTTGTTAGCTGAAACGCTCCATCCCAGGCAACATCCTGGTGAATCTCCTCCGCACCTTTTCTAGTGCAATCATATCCTTCCTATAGTATGGCGACCAGAACTGCACACAATACTCCAGCTGTGACCTAACCAGCATTTCATGTAGCTCCATCGTAACCTCCCTACTCTTATATTCAATGCCTTTGTTAAGAATGGCAAGTATCCCATATGTCTTCTTAACCACTTTATCTATCTGTTCTGTTGTTTTCAGAGATCTATTGTTATGTACATCAAGGTCCTTCTGATCCTCTATACTTCGTAGGGTTCTACCATTCTTCGTTAGTGACATGTCCCATGTCTTGTTAGTCTTTCCAAAATGCATTACCTTACACTTTTCAGGGTGAAGTTCCATTTGATTCCATTTAATTTTACTTGATTAAGTGTAAAATGCTGCGGGACATTCGACATTTATAAAAGGCACTACATAAATGCATAGATTTCTTAAACAGCTCATTAATTAATATTGCGATTCCTTTAGCAGTTTAACCTGTCTGATTCAAAGAAGGAGCTAATCACATAGACAAGCAGAGGTTCTAATAGCGTGTGATTGTCATGGAGTTGGGGAGATTCTGTGCTCCCAGCAGGGATGGAGATTAGCTCTGAACCAGCCTTTCATTGAATATGGCTCCCCACAAGGAACCTTTGGTGACTGAAATACCTTTTATATTCCAACTTTGTTTAACTTCCCACCTGCTCCTGGGCCTGGCCAATTTGGCCATTAACAGGTTCAGGCAGTAGGTTGTCGAGGGGGTTGTCTGCTCCCCAACTGTCTGCCCCTCTGTGACGGCTACATTCACGGCCGCTTGGGAAGGACATGGTCAAGAACATCCACTGGCACACTTCAAGCTTTCTGTGATCAGTGGGTGCCATGGGGGCTGGGGTGACTCATCATCACCCCCCACCCCCTCACCACCTCCCAGGAATGACACTTTGATTTAGTTAAATTTCCTTTGATGTTTTATTTTAGTTGCAATGCCCCACCAAGGGCTGTTATCTCCCTCTCATTTTTGTTTAATTTATTGATTATTGCTTTTCTTAAACTGAGTAAACCTGTAGAGGGGGCCTGGAAAGAGAATAAAGGAGTCTTGTTTTAACAGCATGTTCAGTTCTGGTTCTGAAAGCTCCCTTACTGTTCATTCCCGAGAACTTCACAGTGGAGCTGAAAATAATGAACTATAAACCCTCGCTTTCAAGTGTGCAACTTTTGAAAGTTCATTGTCTATTTTCTGGAGAAAATCTTTTAGAGAGCACCTTGCAGCTGTAGCCAGTTGTTAGACGCACATATGATGCATTCCAACTTGGGATTAGTAGCAAGGAGGCTTGCATGGCACACACACACTTACCAAAATAACTATCCAAACAAATATTCTCAGATCAATGTCTTGTCTTTCATTTGTCCTCATTCTGAGAGTTGGCTGCACTATGAACAATCTCTCACCACTGATTTCTATTCTCGGCTGTCCACACTACCTGTCCCATTGAGAGGCCAGCCCATGTTCTGATGTCACCCAGCCATGCCAAATTGGGTCTTCCTTGTGCATGTTGCCAAAGTATTTTGCCTTACATTGCCTCTTTGTCCCAACACTACCCTCCTGTTTGCATCACCTGCCCAAAACATGTCAGCTCCCTCAATATCACTGCCTCAATCAAGTTTCTCTTAACACCAGCTTCCTCGAGAATCCACTCCTTTATCCGTTTGTCCATCCATGACAGGCAGAATATCCGTCTGAGTCCTTTCATTTCAAATATCCTTATTTGAGCCTCGTCACTCTCCTTTCATTGTCACTGACCACACAAGGGCTTTCAAAAGATAAATTTGCATTGTAATCAAGATGCTATGGCTAGTCCATCTTCTTTTCAGAGAGTTCACAACGCCATGACTCTTGCTGAGTCAAGTCCAAATTTCTGCATCTTCTGTGATGAGTGACCCAAGACAACGGAAAGTGTCAACCTGTTGGAGCTGAACTCCATTTATCAGAATCTTGAAGGCCTTTCCACGTATCCCCATCATCTTTTATCTTGTCGATGTTGATCAGGAGACTGTATTTCTGGCTAACTTGATCAAGACGATACACCAAATCCTGTAGCTCCTCAACTGAATGAGTGAACAGAATAATGTCATCAATGTAATGAAGATTCAAAACTTGCCAACACCTGCGTGCCCCCCACATACCACCACCACAACCCCCATTCCTCCAATTGCTATCCTTCCAATTGTCTCTCTCACTTGATCATCATAGGGAAGTTTTCTCTGAAAGGAATGTGACCTGGGATCCTTGATCATGCACTATTGCTGCACGGCTGATTAAGGTAGTTTTAGCTATGCCCAATCTATCACATTTTGATATATATTCGGAGCCATCATCCGTATGCCCACATTGCTAAAACTGTCAACAATGTTTCAAAGGTGCAAAAAAGAACAAAAGGCTTCACTTTTCCATTATGAAGATGAATACATTTTTGAGACACTTAAACCTTGCGCAAAGTTAAAATGGCTATGACTCAGAAACAATGCACGGACAACTAATTTCACCCCTGTGGAAAAATACAATATATAAAACAATTGTCTTCTGCTATACAAAGCAAGAAGCAAAGGAGACAACTGATCTCAAGTTTACTGAACCTATCACTGTTGAATCAAGACCCATTGTCACTTCTCAGCATTAATGTTAAAATTGTGCTGCAACAGAGTGCATGTTTTAAGTTGGTAATTAAAAGCCGCTGCCCCTGACTGGGGGAAGATTAGAGAATTATTGCAGGTGCTGAAAACCAGTTCACAGTGGGTGCTGGGGGAAAACAAGATGGAATCTGTACCATTACAGCCTTGGAAATAAATCTGGCTTTTGGAAAAGACTGGTTTCAAATGGTGGAACTCGCCAAAGCTCCTAAGGCAGCACCTTCCAAACCCACTATCGCTACCATCTAGAAGGCCAAAAGCAGCAGATACCTGGGAATACCACCATCTGGAGGTTCCCCTCCAAGCCACTCACCATCCTGACTCAGAAATATATTGCTATTCCTTCACTGTTACTGGGTCAAAATCTTTGTAACTCTCTCCTTGACAGTACTGTGCATGTACCTACATAGTAAGAAGTCTCACAACACCAGGTTAAAGTCCAACAGGTTTATTTGGTAGCAAATACCATAAGCTTTCGGAGCACTGCTCCTTCGTCAGATGGAGTGGAAATGTGCTCTCAAACATTTCCACTCCATCTGACGAAGGAGCAGCGCTCCGAAAGCTTATGGTATTTGCTACCAAATAAGTCTGTTGGACTTTAACCTGGTGTTGTGAGACTTCTTACTGTGTTCACTCCAGTCCAACGCCGGCATCTCCACATCATGTACCTATGTCACAGGGACTGCAGTGTTTCAAGAAGGCAGCTCACGACTATCTTCTCGAGGGCGCTTGAGATACATCCTTTCAAAAACAAAGATACATCCTTTCCTCAATATATGAGTAATAGAATTAACACAAATAAGGTGAAAATCTGGTCAAGCTTTGGGATGACTGCTTTTGTTGAGGTTGAAGTAAATTTTTCAATGTCTGGGAATCTGCTGTAGTTGTCAGTGACCACAAGCAGGTGATCACCAGTGGGCAAGTCTCTCTCTGACTGCCTGGTTTCAGCTGCAGCTACAGGTCACCCAATGAACCTCCAAGCGTGCCTTCAGCATTGGCCTCCTGGTCTGTCACTGGAAGGCAGCTATTCTACTTTCCAGGTGCTGGGAGGTCAAGTGGAAAAGACCAGTCAGCCTCTGATAATCAGCTTAATAGGCCTTTCAACAGTTTTAATTGACTATCTAACTTTTCCTCCCATCCACAAACTCTGGAGTAGACAATTCCAAAGGTTATTGACTATCAGAGTAGAAGGTCATCCTTCTTGCCATTTTATTCCAAAAACAATCCCCTTGAAGTCTAGATTCCTCAATGTGGGGAACCACCCTCTCAGCATTTACCTTGTTAAAGCTATATGTTTCAATAAAATCACCTCTCATTTTTCTAAACTGTAGTAAGTATAGGCCCAACCTGTTCAACTTTTCCTCATAAGACAATCCCTTCATCACAGGAATCATCGTCGTGAAACTTTTCTTAAATGCCTCCAATGCAAGTATATTCTAGTTAAATAAGGAGACCAAAACTTTACGCAGTACTCTAGAAGTGGTCTTACCAATGCTCTGTATACTTGCAACAACACATCCTTACATTTATAATCCATTCCTCTTGCCATAAAGGCAACGGCTGCGATTCTTCCTAATTGGGAATAAGTGCCCACAACAGTAGGAAAGCCGGAGTATTTCCCGCTGGTGTTACCAGCGATCTGCACTCACAATTCAGACAATGTTAATGGGCCAGTTCTCCCTCAATGTGTTTCATGTTGACTTCCTGGATACCTGGCACCTGATTCTCTGCAATCAGGATTCAGCTGTTAGCCTTCTACAAGCGGGACCAGTATTTCAGCGCTTCCTTCAGCAGCACTCTCACTTCCATCAGCCAAGGTCGTGGAGGCATGGGAAGCGGTAGCCCAGGCAGTAAGCGGCAGGAGCTTCTCAAAGACGGCGGGCATGCAATACCATGGCAAGATGAATGATATGCTCTGGTCTACAAGAGTGAGTGCCCACTTCCTTGCCCCTGACATCACGCATGTTCCTAACCTCTGCCATCTCACCTTAAACCCCCTCGATCCCACCGCACCACACTCTAACATTGTCACACAAAATCCCCATCTGATTCCCATTCGCAGTCCACATCACATCCCCTAATTGGACAGGCCCCAAGGCCACTCATGCCACCAGCAATCAGCCCCCATCCTAGTCAGGCTAACTTCTCACTCTGTCACCTTTTGTCCCCTTTAGGCAAAGATTGCCTTCAACATCAGGGAATGGGTGAAGACAAGAGGGGGGGGGGGGGTATCTCTGAGGTACAGGTCCTCACCTCCCCTGAGGAGAGGGCCCTGGAAATTGTGACCTGAGAGCAAGCTGTTGCTGACTGCAAGGTCAGCAGGCCCTGAGCAAGTAAGAGTCCAAAGCACCATGATCCAGGTGACCTTTCTCAAGCGAGTCTATCATCCCCCAAACCCTTGACATTTCCTTGACATCTGACCCCATGTTCTTTGTCTTGCAGGATCTCCATCAGATGAGGTGGGCCATCGGGGGTAGCATCTCGCCATGCCACCCCTCCGAGCACCCCAGGCACAGTTGCAGGGAACTGCTGGCCCCAATCCAGATGTCGGGCCTCTGGAAACGTTTATCCCAGTAATAGTCTGTATGCAAAAGTAGAGCCAGGCTTTACAGGAGGAGGTATCAGTGACCTTCCAGCAAATGCAGGCATAACTGGAGGAGTCCAGCAGCCTCATCTCACAGGAGATGGTGCTGGCACTGAGTGTACCCAGGCCAACACTGCAAGGGTGTTGTCCACAGTGGAAAACTTGGTCCAAGATGTCTGTATCTTGACCAATGACTTCCAAGGTGTGGCACGCTCAGTGATGTTCATGGCTGCGGCTCTAGGCACCAAGGCCCAGTCACACACGGACATTTCGCTGCTGTTGAGGAAGATTGCTGATGTGCGTCAGAGATTGGCCCAGTCACACAGGACCTTGGCTGAGGGCATCCACAGCATTGCCCACTTGCTAAGGGCTATGGCTGAAGGCATCGGAACCATGGTGCAGACAATGGCAGGCCTCCAGGATGGCAGTGCTGGGTGACAGAGAGGCTTCTGGAGCTCACTCCAGTTGTCTTCCTCCATCCCAATGAGTGACCTGGAAGCCAACGGTCACCCCGAGGGAGAAGGAAGTGCTGGAGCCCAGTCTGGGGCCTTCAACCATGGAGACTCAAGCCATTACCTGTCCTTCCGAATCTCTCCTTTCTGACATCGGGTGGTACGTTGTCACATGTGACACCCGAAGTTGGCCAGGCCCCTCCAGAGGATGTCCGCCAAGGGCATCATAGGCTAGAGGGCACGGTCATCAAAGACCACAAAAAAATTACAAAGAGTCATGAACGAAGCCCAATCCATCAGGCAAACCAGCCTTCCATCCACTGACTCTGTCTACACTTCCTGCTGCCTGGGAAAAGCAGCCAGCATAATCAAGGACCCTATGCACCCCGGACAGTCTTTCTTCCACCTTCTTCCGTCAGGAAAAGATACAAAAGTCTGGGGACAAGTACCAACCAACTCAAGAACAACTTCTTCCCTGCTACTATCAGACTTTTGAATGGACCTACCTTGCATTAAGTTGATCTTTCTCTACACCCTAGCTATGACTGCATTCTGCACTCTCTCCTTTCCTTCTCTATGTATGGTATGCTTTGTCTGTGTAGCACGTAAGAAACAATACTTTTCATTGTATACCGATACATGTCACAATAATAAATCAAATCAAATCAAATCAAACGGCATTTAACCTCCTTGTTCCCCTCGATGCTCAGTCTGCAAGGCTCCCACTTTTCAGGACCTGTACTAAATCTCGACTGCATGACTTCCGTCTGGAGAGGCGGGAGCGTCTCAAACAGAGATTGAATTGACATCCTAGCCCGCTAATGAGATGCTAAGGAGGCCATTTGAATATTTATACACTCCCTGCTTGCTCTATCCGGGAACCCAATCGGGGCCAGTGGTGTGTCCTGGGAGGGTCCCAATGGGTCTCATCACGATACTCGCCGGTTGCTCGCAGACCTGAATATTGAACTCCATTTGCTAAATTTTTGCTCACTCAATTAAACCAATCTTTGTGTCCTTACAATGTTCTTGCTCACCTATCTTTATACTGTCAGCAAATTTGGCAACAATATGTCCAAGTTATTGATATAGATTGTAAATAGCTGAGGTTCCAGCACTGATCCCTGGGGCACTGTACTAGTTATATTTTGCCCACTTGAAAAACCCCATTTATTCTGTCCATCTGTTTTCTGTTAGTTAGCTAATGCTCTGTCCATGCTGATGTGTTACCCATTACACTGTGAGCTCCTATCTTGTGTGGTAATCTTTAATGTGGTGCCTTATTGAATATCCTTTGGAAATCCAAAGACAATACATCTAGGTTCTCCTTTCTCCATCTTGCTTGTTACATCCTCAAAGAACTGTAACAGCTTTGTCAAACGCGATTTTCCTTTTATTAAACCATTTTGACATTGCTGAATTATATTATAATTTTCTATATATCCTCCTACTACTGACTCCTGACTAGGACTGCTTCACGTGAAATCACATGATTCAATCTTATTCAGAATAAAAAAACGTATGTTACCATATCTTGTTGTGACCCTCAATATGTCTCAAAGCATTTCACATCTAATGTTTGTTGATAGTAAGTGTAATCACCAGCATCATGTGGGTAAATATATCCACTGGTTTTTACACAGCAAGATTCCACAAATTATTTAAATGACCAGATCATTTATTTGTTTTTATTGGGGTGATAATTAAGGGAAGAATCCCCTCAAGAGAGAATTGGACGTATATTCGAATGAGAACAACTTGCAAGATTATAGAGAAAGAGCTTGGGAGTGGGAGCAATTGGATAACTCCTTCAAATTGACAAGATGGGTTGAATGGGTTTGTTCTGTGAAGTAAGATTTTATGACTCTGTGAAATGTTGGCTAGGACACCAGGAAGACTCCTCTACTCTTCTTTGAATAGTGCTGTGGCATTTTTCATGTCCAGCTCAATGGGTTGATGGAGCCTTGATTTAGCATGACCTCTGAAGGGCAGCATCTGTGTTGGGTATGTTTTGCTTATAAATATGAACTTGAATGACTGTAAATAGTCTGGAATGACATCACCTTTGCTGAGCATTATTATTCCAATGCTGACTTTGGATTGTGCCAGTGACGCAGTCATGGTTTGATGATAACATTTTGGCTGCTTGCTGTTTGTTCTGTAAACGATTTTTGCCATTCAGTGTCAATCCAGGTTCAGGCACCAGCTGCAAAAGCAGCTGATGTAGCAACACAGGATCATGGAAGCTGCAGTTTCTGAGAAAGAACCAGCTTGTTTAGTAGCCTCAAGATATCGCAAAGCACCCACAATTTGCACAGAGCCAAGGCCTGCAACAGCAAACAAGAAAAATGACCAGGAAACAATGTTAACCAGCACACCGGGAGAAACCTGGTCTTCAGATATTAGTGACACCGTTCACATTTATTTCAGGGCCTCCGGTTGGCAGTACATGTTTCTGAATCAGAAGATCAAAGGTTCGAGTCCCACTCCAGTGAATTGAGGACCTAATAGACCGACATCCCAGTGAAATACTGAGGGAGTGCTGCTCTGGTGGAGGTGCTGTCTTTTCAGAGAATCATGGAATCCTTACAGTGCAGAAAGAGGCCATTTGCCCTATCGAGCCCGCACTGACAACAATCCCACCCAGGCACCATCCCTGTAACCCCATGTATTTACCCTGCTAAGCCCCTTAATGCTAACGGGCAATTTAGCATGGCCAATCAACCTAACCCACACATCTTTGGATTGTGGGAGGAAACCGGAGCATCCAGAGGAAACTCATGCAGATATGGGGAGAACATGCAAACTCCACACAGAATTGCCCAAGGCTGGAAGTGAACTCAGGTCCATGGCGCTGTGTGGCAGCAGACCTAACCACTGTGCCAGCCATAGACAAGATATTAAACCAAGCCAACTCCTGCCCTCTCAGGTAGATGTAAAAGATCCCATAGCATAGCTTCCTCAGTGTCATGCACAATATTTATACCTCAAAAACATCGCTATAACAGATCATTTGGTCATTATCTCATTAATGTGTATGGGATCTTACTGTGTGCAAATTGCTGCTGAATTCCAACATTACAGAATTCTCTACACTTTGAGTTGAAAAACACTTTGGAATGTCCTGAAACCATGAAAGCTGATATATAAATGCAAGTCTCTTTCTCTCCTTGGAAACAAGGAGGCCTCTGAAGGTGCAGTACTCCCACAATACTAAACTGAAGTGTTTTAGCTATGGAAAAGGACATGAACCTACAATCCTTAAGCTTAAAAGTGAGAATTGCTGCCACTCTGACATTTTTGCTTTCTATTTCTCATTAACCTGTGCCCCCTTGGCAACATCATCTGAAAGCACAGTTTTTACAAGTACACTGACAATTCAACTCTACCTCACCATCTTGGTCTCACCACTCTCTCCAATATGGAATGCTCTCCTTCATTGGCAAAGGTATAGAATATAAAAGTGAGGATATAACATAGGAAATGTATAAAACACTGGTGAGGCCACAACTGGAGTACTGTATGCAGTTCTGGTCGGGAAGGAGTAATTGCTCTGGAGACAGTGCAGAGGAGGTTTACAAGAATGTTGCCAGGGCTAAAAAAGTGTAGCTATGAGGAGAGATTGGATAGAATGGGGTTATTTTTCTTGGAACAAAGAAGGCTGAGGGGCAACTTGATAGAGGTGTACAAAATTATGAGGGGAAAAGATAGAGTGGACAGGATAAAATTGTTTCCCTTGGAAGAAAATTCCAGGACCAGGGGACATAGGTTCAAGATAAGTGGCAGTAGGTGTAGAGGGAACATGAGGAAGCACTTTTCATGCAGATGCTGTGGGCGTCTGGAATTTGTTGCCCGAATTGGTGTCTGGAACAGGAATTAAACCTTGTGCTATTGGCTACAATCTGATCCACATTGGCTGAAAAGCCATCTGAACCAACTATCCCTGCCCCTAAAGGAGTCCGAGTTGCTGTGGCAACGTTAACTTTTACATGCATTTGTAGTTCAGAGCTATGTGCTGGTGGTGGTAGAGGCTCCAATTTTTTGTCCATCACATGGCTGATCCGGATTCTCTCCCATTCTTACTGCCTGGCATCAGCATATGGTGGAAGAATTTGCTGATTGATACGCAACCTGTTTGGCTGCATTGTGGAGGCACCTTGCCTGGCTCAAGACCTGAATCCACAGCTTTAGACTCAGAGGCAGGGACAGCACCCACTGTGCCACAAGGCCTCCTCAGTGGTAATGTTATTGGATATTGTGATAATGTTATCTGGAATAATCCAGAGACCTGGACTAAAGTTTGGAGATGTGTGTTCAAGCACTATCACAGCTTCTGGTGGGAATTAAATTCAATCAATTTAAAAAACCTGCAAAAATGATTTGAAAAAATCCCACCTGGTTCATTAATGCCCTTCAGGGAAAACAGTCTGCTATCCTTGCCTGGGCTGGCCTACATGTGACTCTTAATGCACAGCAAAGTGGTTGACCCTAAAATGCCCTCTGGAATGATCCCTAGCAAGACACTCAGTTATTTCAAACTACTACAGAAAGTACTGTGAGAGTCCTCCAGGGACTATAACATTCCCAAAGTTGGCTTTCAAGGACAATTATGGATGGGCAGTATAAACTAGCCTTGTCAGCAATGAATTGCTAAAATAGATATTAAAAATTACAAAAAAAAGAATTTGCAAGGGATATCGAAAACACACTGGAATGGATTATTTTACAATGAGGACAGAGAGGGTAGTCTGAAGTGACATTTTATTGAGGTACATGGGATTTTAGAGTACGTTTCTATATAAATACAAAGTGTAGTTGTTATTTCGATAGTTATAGTTGGGCTCAGAAATAAACTACATCCTTCTGGTGATGCTTCCTAAGTTGTGGAAGGAACATTGTGAGGTAATATTGATCCAGAGTCTGAAGGTGGAGGACATCTTGCAAAAATCTGTTTCATTAGATGGTGGCGAGTGCCTTTCCTGGGTGGCATGTAAACCAGTGGTGTTTCCCAACCAACCCTACCCTGTCCTCCTCCCCTTCCCCTTTCTCCTCCACTTTCTTCTCTTGTTTCTTACCCTTGTTCTCCTCCTTTTCCTCATCCTCCTTTTGTGGCTCCTAAACTTGACCCTCTGGAACAATTCCTGATCTTACTGACTGGCCGCTTGTGACCGTCAGACTGTGGAGCACGCAGGAAATCATCAGAAATTTCTAGACCTTCTTAGTTGCGTGCTTCAGGGTAGCTCCTAACCAGTCAAGACAGCTAAACCTCTGTTTCGGGATATCAATGGGCTGCTCTATGGCTTTCCTGGTGGCTGAATGGCGCTCATTGTCTGATCACTCAGTTGATGCCTGGGGCTTTCTCAGAGGGAGTCACGAGGTATAGCATCAGAGTAATGTCTGCACGGGTGCAGAGCAGTGCAGCAATCCAGAATGTGCCACACAGGAAACAACTGGCTATGCACAAGCTGCAAGTTAATATACGGAAATGAGCAGCAGTGTGGGCAATCTTAAAGGAGGATTGTAAGAAACAGGCTGCACACAGTGAAGAGGGAACATTGCTGCGGAGAGCATCTTCTGTCACCTCGAAGTCAGCTATGTGCATTGTGTTGATGGTGGTTGGGACAAGGGGTCAAAAATCTGTGGGACGGATCTCATTATGAACACATAGGGGCAGCTCTCTGGGTGGCAGGAATTCTCCTGTTCGATGAATTGCTGGTGGGAGAAGGTAAGTGTCTCATTAGGAATGGAATCCCTGCCTGTTTCAGAACACTTCTGTGTTTAAATCAAGGATTCACATGTCCACTTGTGCACAGTCAAAATCTCCCTGGATAACAGCGAATCCCAAAATCCAGTTGAATTGTAGAGCCCTCTTCTCTGGCAATCATGAATGATACTCATTCCTAAGAATAATCTGCAGAGACCTCCCTTATGCAGAAGTGTAGAGGTTTATGAGATGTGAATGACATCACCTGTGTTAACCAGGAAGGTTCCAGTGGCATCAAAATGAAGTGTGACTGTGGCCTTGACTGTTGTGCTGTAAAATCTGAATCTTCATTCCACCAAACCACAGGTTTTTTTTAGTTTATATTTCGCGACATGATGATGTTGCTGGCAAGGCCAGCATTTGTTGCCCATGCCTAATTGCCCTTCAATGAATGGCTTGCTAGGCCATTTCAGAGGGGCAGTTAAGAGTCAACCACATAGCTGTGGCTCTGGAGTCACATGTGGACCAGACCACATACAGTTGGCAGATTTCCTTCCCTAAAGGTCATTAATGAACCAGATTTTATTTTACGACAATCAGTAATAGTTTCATGGCCACCATTACTATGACTAGCTTTATAATTCTAGATTTTATGAATTGGATTTAAGTTCTACCAGATGCCTTGATGGGATTTGCACCCATGTTCCCAGAACACTTGTCTAACCTCTGGATTGCTAGTCCACTGAAATTACCACTAGATCACCATCTCTCTAATGGCCTCCTTGCTGAACTGCTCTTGTGTGAAGGTCTGGGTGATGTAAAATGCTCTCCGAAGACTCTGTGCAGATTGAGCCTCCTGCTGGGATCGATCCTCACCCTCTCATTCCCCACTCCTCCTGCAGTTAGTGCCACTCTGCCTCATCTGATCTTCTTCTCTAATACCTCAGACAAAGCATGAGAATCTGTGAGCAAAATGCTCGTGATTCTGCAGGTGACATCTATAAGGTGTCTTATAAAGCAGAACAGCACTTATCCTTCTGGGTGAAATGTTCAGAGGATTTGGGGAAAAATATTGATGAAGCTTTAATGGAAATTGACAATGTGCCCCAGAATGTTTCCCTGTGTGCCTCTTTAAGTCCTTTATATAGTTGGTTGTTCTCAATCAAACAAGTGAATGTTGAAAGTTAAGCATAGATTTAAGTAGCACTAAAAATTCTCAGCAATAAATTGTTTATTCCTGTTCAGCTGGTTGCTGTTTGAAGAGGTCATTATTTGTAACAGCCGCTGCCAAAATGGCATGCAACTGCTTTAATGGGAGCTCGCAGGTAATTTAGTCAATTAGCTCTTTAACGATCCTTCAGGGCAGCCAACCTTAGCACATTTATCAACTCCTTCACCAAGATAACGCCTTGCACTGAGACCCCACTATAATATATGGATGAAGAGTCATCATGGACTCGAGACGTTAACTCTGATTCTCTCCACAAGTTCTGTCAGACCTGCTGTGTTTTTTCAGCAGTTAACACATCTCACTCAGGGTAGCTTTCAAGGTGATGATGTTAGCCTCTCCACGAACCTAAAAGTCAATTGCCCTGCATTCCTGCTTCCAACATCTATTCAGTTCCTTCCCGCTAGAAGTTCCACACTAGATGTTGGGCGGGAACTGGATCTAGCTTGGGGACAATGCATGGGAGGAATACCTCACTGACATATTTCACAGATGAAGAATGATGATTACAGGATACCAATAGTTTTTCATTATTCTGGATGAAGTATTAGGGACATTTGATGTCCTTAGTATCTCATCCAGGTTAATAATAGCAACAAGTGTTACTAAAGTTTAGAATAGAAGGGAGAACAAAATGAAGTAAACAGTAATTTTAATCTAAAATATCGTAGTGATACAAATTCATCCATCCATCTAACCTGTGCCAACTCACAACCAGCATTCATCAGTCCCCTTTCTATGATTACTGTTTGAAAAGTTAAATAGTTCTTGTAACTCACCTTCAAAAGTGCATTTGTCTGACAGATTTAATAGCAAAGGGTTGAGTGTAACTTTGACTTTTAAGACAGGACTCACTTTCTATTGATAGTGTTTCCATGTTGCCCTGCTCCCAACTCCTCTTTCCTCCCCCATGACAGAAAAAAATGATCACCAGAC
This sequence comes from Mustelus asterias, assembly GCF_964213995.1. Classification (NCBI taxonomy): domain Eukaryota; kingdom Metazoa; phylum Chordata; class Chondrichthyes; order Carcharhiniformes; family Triakidae; genus Mustelus; species Mustelus asterias. Next base: position 83,124,173 of record NC_135804.1, on the reverse strand, counting down.
AGAGCATCTGTTTTCGTTTAACTTGCGCTCCCTTTGCCCTCACATCAGTGGTCCAAACTGAAACCCAGCTAAAGATTTTAGATTAAGGGTCTGCAGTACAATGCTGTTGCAATTTGATGAATTGATCGTAATTTCTCCAGTTCATCTTGTTAAAGCTACAGAGGGAAGAGTGTTCAAAGTGAGCAATGTAATGTAGTACGAGTACGGATGTGTAATGATTATGTTACTGGACGAGTGGTCAAACTTTGGATTATTGATTCAGAGAACGTGGCCCTGATACATGAGGGGAGGTGGGGAAAGCACGGGTTGAGGACAGTCGTGGGGGAAGGGGGGATATTGGGTTCGGGAAACCAAGGTTCTGCCAAAGTTAACATCAAAATCACGTGATAAGTTTCTTCTTCTGGATGCTACGGCCGAAGATCCTGATGGACAATCACAGTAATTACAAACAGGGCAGGTTTGTGGGGTAAATTTGATCACAGGGCAGATTATAGTATCTGGGGTTGTTGCCTGAGTGATATGCAAACCGACACAGGAATAAGCAGGTTGCAGGGGTGAACAAGAGGCTGAAGGAGTGATGTGGGATAGTGGAGATAGGTCGGAGGGGAGATATTGGGTAAGGTGCTCTTTCGGAGAGTTGGTGCAGACATGTGCGGGTTAGGTTGATTGGCCATGCTCATAATTGCCCTTAGTGTCCTGAGATGCGTAGGTTAGAGGGATTAGTGGGTAAAGATGTAGGGATATGTGGATAGGTGGGTGGGATTGTGGTCGGTGCAGACTCGATGGGCCGAATGGCTTCTTTCTGTACTGTCGGGTTTCTATGATTTCTATGATTTCTATGATAGGCCAAATGGCCTCTTTCTGCATTGTAGGGATTCAATGATTTGATGATCTATCTGGAGACGACCTGTTCATTATCAACTACACTGCCAATTTTTGCTATCTGCAAATTTCCCAATCATGCCATCCACATTTATGTGCAACAAACAGCAATAAGGGCCCACCGCTGAACCCTGTGAACAACCATGAAAACCACTTTCCACCTGCAAAAACAGCCATTGATCATTACCCTTTGTTTCCTGTCGCTTTTGGATCTAACTCACCACCTTCCACTGTATCCCATGGGATTTCAGTTTTTGACCAGTCTGCCATGTGAGACCTTGTCAAATTCCTTACTAATATCCATGTAGACAACACCCACTGCACTACCCTCATCAATCCTCTCTGTTTCTTTCTCAAAACATTTGATGATACAATCATCCCCTAATAAAACCACGTTGACAATCAATGCCCTTTGCCCTACCCAATATTTAGTCTTGTGTTCACTAAACCCAGGCACAGTGTTATACTTTTCAGTGAGTGGATCTCGGAAGTGACGATGGAAGCAGAATCTTTGAATATTTTTAAGGCAGAGATAGATAGATTCTTGATAAGCAAGGGGGTGAAAGGTTATTGGGGGGTAGATGGGAATGTGGAGCTCATGTTACAATCAGATCAGCCCCATGATCTTATTGAATGGCGGAACAGGCTCAAGGGGCCCATCGTCCTACATCTGTTCCTAATTATGTATTGTACCTGATGTTGGATCAGTAATATTGCATCTGAATTGCTGATGGGTGTTTTTGTTGGATTCCCCCAGCAGCAAGATGTTGGATGATGTCCTCTTTAGACACAGGAGGCCTGGAGAAAAGTCTGAGCCTATTTCAACCACTTGACTTTCCTTTCATCTTGTGAAACTTTAGAGTTGTCAAGGGGGCCCTGGTTACTGTTCTGTTGAGATTGATTGCAGTAGTCTGCATAATGAGTGAACCTTGATGGTGAGTGGTAGCAGACTAGGAATCAATGGGAGGATTGACCCTCTTCTCACTGTCCATTCACAAACACGCAGTTCCAAGCTGGAACTTTGGTTCAAACTTGGCTCTTGGAAAATCTCTTCCTCGAGTCACTTCTGTTTTTAAGCTTGTTATGTATTACAGTTGGTGTATGTTTTGTTGGGGCAGTGTCCCTTTAAGAGGTAAGTCATGTGAGCACTGGTGAAGCCATCAGTCAAGTTTTGGGCATTAGTTGCAGTCGTGTATTGAGCTTTACAGAGAGCTATTGAGTAAACCTCCCTGTTAAGTTACAGCAAGCCACAAGTTGTTTGTTCTTTGGTTCTGACTACAGCCTAGTAAATTGCTCAGTACAGAATAACACTGTCAGTTTATTGTCCTCCTGTTCAATATAACATCTGGTGATCTGCCCAATTACCCCCTCAGCTTCCTCTTGTCCATATTAAACTCTTAATTTCACACATAGGACATAAATTGCTGGTAAAATGAATAAAATATATTAAAAAGCAACATAAATAAATGAATAATATAATTAAATAGTTACTTAGACACATTAAGGATGGCAGGTAAGGTGATGTGTCATGACTGCAGCATGTGGAGGCTGCTGGATGCCAGTGTGATCCAGGGACTGAGGCTGTGCCAGATGTCAGATTTAGCTGGATTTCAGGTCTGGCAATTTGGACTATGGGTGGTATGGTTTGGGCTGGATCGGGTGAAGTCAAGGGTCATTCAGAGTGTGGGAATAGTAAGTGCTGAGGGGGATCAGGAGCCACATCACACCAATGCAATGCTGAGCCAAATTGTCCAAATAAGGTTTTTTTTAATTTCACTCAACCAAAATTATCTAAAATTGTGTAATTTTTGGACAGTCAGATTTGAGCCACTGCTCAAACACTGGACCAACAATCAACATTAATTAATATTGGACCACAGGCTTTCTTTAGTTGTCAAGGTTTGGCACTCTGGAATTCTCTTTCCAAACCTTTGACTTGCAACATCTCTCCTCAGGTTAAAACAAAAACCTCATGAAAACCTACCTGTTAATTCCTAAGTCCCATAACCCAATTCCTGCTTGATGTTCATTGCTTCCTCCCCTTGGGATGTTTCTGTTAAAAGCACCAGTAACAGGCAAGCTGATTTTGCAGTTTTGTTGAAAGTGGCCTCAGCTCTTCATTGTTAAAATGACTAACATCACTGATAAAACAGGGTTGTTTCATATACATTGGACAATAACATTCCCCAGAAAGCAATTGCACTGTTTTGAAGCCCATAAAATAACAAATGCAGGGACACTTGACGATCACTACTGTTTCAACGGATGTGTTGTCTTTAAAAGTAGTATTTCTAAACAGGGAACTTGGTGTTACAAGTAATGTATTTGTTAAAAGTAAGTCAATATTTAAGCTGCTTATTTTATGTGCATTAGCACTTTCACTGGGAGCTATCTTTGGGATCTGTTTATAGTAATGGCTCCATTTGTTGTTATCTGGAATCTATGTGTGTAAACCACATCCTTTTTCTTTTTGTTTAAAACCCACGATCCCTAACATAGTTAGGACATTACACTAATAAACCAGAGACATAACTCAAATCCCACCAGTGACAGTTGAGAAATTTAATTCAGATGATTAAATAAATCTGCAAATAGAAGATGAGTGGGACCTCACCATCCCAACTTCCAAAATTGGCGTGGGGCTGCATTCTGTGTCCTGCCCATTACAGATCATTTCCTGCAGGGCACTGGTTTGCTGTCAGCAGAGGTTGTCAGTCTGGAAGGATGCCTGGCAGAAAACTTGAGCATCTCTGTAGCCGCCCCTTGTGACAAAAGTGATGCCCTTGGCAGACTGGGTGTGGAGCCTGAAGCCCGGAGCTTGGGCTGAGGCAGAAGGGACAGAGTCCGGAACCTAGATGGTGAGCTGGGGAAGCTGGGCTTAGACTGCAAACCTGAGAGGGAGGGAGGAGAGCAGGGCGGCAGCAAGGAGCAAGAGCAGAAGTCCAAGACTGGTAAGTTGGAGCTTTGAGAAGTCAAAGCCCTGAATAAGGCAGACCAAAACTTGTGGCTCAAGCACTGGAAAGTGGCAGTGCAGCAGGCAAACAACTGCTGGAGACCTAGGCAGCCTCCTGGTGGATCTGGAGCAGCAGTCATAAATATTCATTGTAAATTATTTGTTCCTCTAAGTTAAGCTTTTCCATTAATATTTATAAAGACTTGATGCCAGTGGAATAAAGAATCCTTGTTTTATCATCATCATGGAGTCTGTTAGCTTGAATCACACGTTATATTTTGGTGTCGTAAATGGGATTCCACAATACAGGCATTGAATCATGACAGAATGAATGGAGAGAATGCGGAAAGAACTGGAAATGCCCATGTCAGCCAAGGAGGCTGAAGTAGGTGCAACTCTGGTGGAGGCACAAGCTTTACAGTCATCGCTTGAGTCTTTGGGGACAGCAGTAGCCTGTCACATATGCAGCAGAAGTTTTATGAGTACACACAAACCAAAGGAGAGGACCTGTTCTCTGTATTGCTGGGGCTGGTGAAATTGTTTGGCCACATTGTCCTCTCGCAATTCGCCTTCAAATCGACCAAGGACACACAGCTGAAGAATCACCTGCCGAATCTATGAGGGATGGAAAGATCCAGATAGAATTGAGGAGGCTGAATGGTGTCAAATCGCAATTGTCCTTTGACACATGCAGTCATATCATCCAGACCATGGGAAAAAACTGGACTCCCAAGACCAGGAAAGAAGCCAGTGTAGGGGAGCTGGCTGTCAGTGCTGAACCTCAAGCCAAAGGGGCAGGCAGAATAGAGTGGAGCAATTGAAAATCAAATTCTAATTGTCTATCTCCATAGCAAACACCGGGCCAGAGTATGGATGAAGGATACTACTGGAAGTGTTGCTGGAACTGTAATGGAGCTGGGCACTTCATATAAGACTTTCCTCAACAAGCACAGACACCACAATTAGTAAATATGGAAAACCCATCCAGCACAATTCCACTGCTCCTTCCTCACCAGAGATGATACAGTCCTGAAAGATAATGGAAATGCTCTCAACCGGAAGACTTACCATGGAAGGTGTGGTAGCATGGGTCCTTTAAGCGGGGGGGGGGGGGGGGGGGCGGTGTTTGTGGGTCCTGGGGCTTATCAGGAGGAAATGCGCAAATTGGCACCTATTGGGCGTTAGGGTGCGGATCCTGGTAGGAGGGAACAGGAGCCTTCAGTGTGAGACCAGGAGTCAGAGTAACTAGAAGTATATCTGTACTGAACTTGTTTGTATGTAGTTTTATCTTTCCTTCAATAAATCACTGCTGTGATTCAATCTTTCCTCATCATGATACCTCGCGCTATTACAAAGGAATCCACCTTTGCCGGGTTAGAGAGGATTAGAGCTGATGCCGCAGCCATGACTCAAACAGATGAAAGCGTTCAAACCCTAATCCCCCACAGAACAGAAGCAGGAGGTCATCCAACTGTCACCAACGTGCTTATGGGGAAGATCCAAATCTGACCCAGAGTGTTTTTTAAAATTCATTCATTCAGGTGCTTAAGTGAGACAATTGCATAAGGAGTAGAATCCGGCAGCGAGTAACTCATCTCCTGACTACCCAAAGCCTGTCCACCATCTACAAGGCACAAGTCAGGAGTGTGATGGAATACTCCCCACTTGCCTGGATGAGTGCACCACTAACTAGACTAAGGAGGCTCGACATTGTCCAGGACAACGCAGGCTGCTTGATTGCTATCCCGTCCACAAACATTCAATCCCTCCACCAGTAATGAACAGTAGCAGCAATGTGAATCATCTACAAGATGCACTGCAGGAACTCACCAAGTCTCCTTAGCCGCACCTTCAATACCCATGACTGCTACCATCTAGAAAGACAAGAGCAGCAGATACATGGGAACACCATCACTTGGAGGTTGCCCTCCAAGTCACTCACTATCCTGACGTGGAAATATATCATCGTTCCTTCGCTGTCGCTGGGTCAATATCCTGGAACTCCCTTCCTAACAGCATTGCGGGTACCTATACCACATGGTTTGCAAAGGCTCAGGAAGAGAGCTCACTACCACTTTTTCAAGGGTAACTCGGGATGGGCAATGAACACTAGCCTAGCCAGCGACGCTCACATCCTGTAAGGAGTAAAATAAAGCATCCCACAATGATGCTTTGTATTTGTGGATCAGACATTGAGATTTTTTATGTTCCGTGGTTGTTTTGGATGACCGCAGTCACTTGATGGAGAGATTTTAATTTCCACTGGTGCATCAAGGAACCGTTCCTTTCATGGTTTGAAAGGATGTGGTTTACGATTGCCCATGAGCTTTGTGGAGGAGCAAAGGCAGGGATTTTCCACATTCTGATGCTTCATGTGGTGTTTGTCACTTATTGTGAATTCCATTCAATATCCAACCCTCATCAGTGTTGAAGTTGCTTGTCGAAGATTAAACCTATGGAATCAAAAGGACATTGATGAGGTCCAGGTGGCTTGGGAGATCTTTGCTTTCCTTGATTCACTGGACTTAGTGGAGCACTGCACCTTTGGGGCGAATGGGACAGCAGCAGGTGCCAGGGTATTGGGAATGATATGAGGGTTCCAATGATAGCATAGAATCCATTCAGTACAGAAGAAGGCCATTTGGCCCATCATCTCTGCACCGACTCTCCGAAAGAGCATCTTACCAAGGCCCATATTCCTGCCCAATCCCCGTAACACTGCATTTACCATGGCTAATCCACCTAACCTACACATCTTTGGAAACCAGAGCACCTGGAGGAAACCCACGCAGACAGAGAGAGAATGTGCAAATTCAACAAAGACATTCACCTGAGGCCAGAATTGAACCCGGGTCCCTGGCACTGTGAGGCAGCAGTGTTAATCACTGTGCCAACGTGTCACCCCTACACCATACTGCAGTTTTCACTTGGGCAGTAAAAAAGCGAGTTTTGGCGAGAGTAAAGTGATTATTGATCTTGTTAGTGTTGTGCAAATGTTTCAGTAACCAATGAAATCAAATCAGCCAGCTTCAATGCAGCACTGTTCCTTTAAGAGTGGAGGTCCAGTGAGACTCTAAAAGCAGGAGAAGGCTCCAAACAAATTTGATTTCTGTGCCAGTGGGTGGGTTGTGAATGACTTTAAAATCTTGTCCATAGTGTTTCTGGATCTCAGCAAAGCTTTTAACCTGGCTTCTGTTTAACTGATAGTAACCATAGAACTACAGAATCCCTACATTGCAGAAGGAGGCCATTCAGTCAATCAAGTCTGTACCGACCACAATCCCCCCCAGGCCTTATTCCCTTAACCCCATGTATTTACCCTGCTAATCCCCTGACACGAAGGGGCAATTTAGCATGGCCAATCAACCTTACCTGCACATCTTTGGTCTGTGGGAGGAAACCAGAGCACCCAGAGGAAACCCACGCAGACACGGGGAGAATGTGCAAACTCCACACAGTGGCCCAAAGCTGGAATTGAACCCAGGTCCCTGGAGCTGTGAGGCAGCAGTGCTAACCACTGTGTGCCACCAAAGAGTGCAGTTTTCACAGAATGTTGAACCAAATCACAGAATATGATGCTCAAGATACCCTATGAAATTCGTGGAAAATTCCAGAATAGTATGCCATAAAAGGAAGTCTGTATTACTGAGTCACCATAAACCAATAATTTTAATTGTAAACAGATTTAATCTCCGAAACGCTGATGAAATCCAGAAATTCTGCTTGTAGATTCTCTAAAAGCAGAGTCTGGTTTACCCTGTACTGGTTGAAATTGATGGATAGAAGTCTACAGGTAACGTGTTTGCATTTCTCTTGTAGCTGCTGGAATTGGAAAATCAGACCACGGATCTGGACTTTTCTAATGTGTCCAATTGGCAAAATGAGCCAAAATTTCTGCCAGTTCATACTCTGCTATTGCGGGTACTTAGACCAAAATTTTATGCCAATCATATAAGCGCACAACTGGAAAGTAAAAACTGGCAGAATTCTATGGAAATGGGATCCAAAGAAACTAACAGCTTTTAATGTTGAACAAAAAACTCAAAGTTCTATTGAGAAGCTTTGGCGCAATGTGTAATTATCATTCGAAGCTACATCACCCATCACCTGTTGAAATTGAGGTTTTAAAATGTTAAAAGGATTTGATAGGGTACATAGGATCAATTAAAATCTTCAAGATTGAGAGTGATAGATTATTGTTAGGTGCGTATCAAGGGATATGGAGCAGGAAAATCAAATTGAGATGGGGATCAGCTATGATTTAGCTGAATGAGGGAATAGGTTTTTGTTTTATTCTTTCATGGGATGTGGATGTCACTAGCAAGGCCAGCATTTGTTGCCCATCCCTATTTGCCCTCAGGCTGAATGGCTTGCTAGGCCATTTCAGAGGGCAGTTAAGAGTCAATCACATTGCCGTAGATCTGAAGATACAAAAGTCTGAAGTCATATGCCAACCAACTCAAGTAAGTAGTCGCACAACACCAGGTTAAAGTTCAGCAGGTTTATTTGGTAGCACGAGCTTTCGGAGCATTGCCCCTTCATCAGGTGAGTGAAGAGTTCCTCTCCACTTTGAGCCGGCAGTTTGCGGTGTTGGTGGTAGCCTTGATGTGGAGTTGCCAGCGTTGGACTGGGGTATGCACAGTAAGTACTCTCATAACACCAGGTTAAATTCCAACAGGTTTATTTGGTAGCACGAGCTTTCGGAGCATTGCCCCTTCATCAGGTGAGTGAAGAGTTCCTCTCCACTTTGAGCCAGCAATTTGTGGTGTCGGTGGTAGCCATGATGTGGAGTTGCTGGTGTTGGACTGGGGTAGGCACAGTAAGTAGTCTCACAACACCAGGTTAAACTCTTCACTCACCTGATGAAGGGGCAACGTTCCAAAAGCTCGTGCTGCCAAATAAACCTGTTGGACTTTAACCTGGTGATGTAAGACTACTTACTGTGGCTACCCCAGTCCAATGCCGGCAACTCCACATCATGGCAACCAACTGAAAAACAGCTTCTTCCCTGCTGCCATTGCCATCAGACTTTTGAATGGACCTACCTACTGTGTACAGTTTTGGTCACCTAGTTACAGGAAGGATGTAAATAAGATTGAAAGAGTGCAGAGAAGGTTCACAAGGGTGTTGCCGGGACTTGAGAAGCTGAGTTACAGAGAGAGATTGAATAGGTTGGGACTTTATTCCCTGGAGCGTAGAAGATTGAGGGGAGATTTGATAGAGGTGTATAAGATTTTGATGGGTATAGATAGAGTGAATGCAAGTAGGCTTTTTCCGCTGAGGCTAGGGGAGAAAAAAACCAGAGGGCATGGGTTAAGGGTGAAAGGAGAAAAGTTTAAAGGGAATATTAGGGGGGGCTTCTTCACGCAGAGAGTGGTGGGAGTGTGGAATGAGCTGCCAGATAAAGTGGTAAATGCGGGGTCACTTTTAACATTTAAGAAAAACTTGGATGGGTTCATGGATGAGAGGGGTGTGGAGGGATATGGTCCAAGTGCAGGTCAGTGGGACTAGGCATAAAATGGTTCGGCACAGACAAGAAGGGCCAAAAGGCCTGTTTCTGAGCTGTAATTGTCTATGGTTCTATGGTTCTATGGTTCTACCTTATATTAAGTTGATCTTTCTCTACACCCTAGCTATGATTGTAACACCATATTCTGCACCCTCTCCTTTCCTTTTCCTTTATGTACTCTACATGCGACAATAATAAATCAAATCAAATCAAAAATGGGCTTGACTGGGTAAGGACAATAGATTTCCTTCCGTAAAAAACTTTAGTGAACCAGATGGATTTTTACAACAATTGACAATTGTTTTGCGGTCACCATTGTTGTAATATGGGTTTTTTGGCTCCCTTATTGAGGAGGTCTTGAGACTTTAAACATAAACAGTTTGTTGCTAGTCTTCAAATATTTACAGACCCCAGATTACTGGCATGCATGGCGCTGCTCCAAGGTATTCTCTCCAGACTGTTCTATCAGAGCCTACTGTCATATGATTTGATGCATAATTTGATTTGATTTGATTTATTATTGTCACATGTATTAACATACAGTGAAAAGTATTGTTTATTGCATGCTATACAGACAAAACATACCATTCATAGAGAAGGAAACGAGAGAGTGCAGAATGTAGTTTACACTTATAGCTAGGGTGTAGAGAAAGATCAACTTAATGCAAGGTAAGTCCATTCAAAAGTCTGACAGTAGCAGCAAAGAAGCTATTCTTGAGTCGGTTCGTACGTGACCTCAGACTTTTGTATCTTTTTCCCGAAGGAAGAAGGTGGAAGAGAGAATGTCCGGGGTGCGTGGGGTCCTTAATTATGCTGGCTGCTTTGGCGAGGCATCGGGAAGTGTAGACAGAGTCAATGGATGGGAGGCCGGTTTGCTTGATGGATTGGGCTACATTCACGACATGTTGTAGTTTCTTGCTGTCTTGGGCAGAGCAGGAGACATACCAAGCTGTGATACAACAAGAAAGAATGCTTTCTATGGTGCATCTGTAACAGTTGGTGAGTCGTAGCTGACATGCCAAATTTCCTTAGTCTTCTGAGAAAGTAGAGGCGTTGGTGAGCTTTCTTAACTATAGTGTCGGCATGGGGGGAACCAGGACAGGTTTTTGGTGATCTGGACACCTAAAAACTTGAAGTTCTCGACCCTTTCTACTTTGCCCCCCATTGATGTAGACGGGAGCATGTTCTCCTTTACGCATCCTGAAGTCGATGACAATCTCCTTCATTTTGTTGACATTGAGGGAGAGATTATTGTTGCCAGTTCACCAGATTCTCTCTCTCATTCCTATACTCTGTCTCATCATTGTGAGGGTATGGAAGGGTGGAGGGGAAGAATGTAGAGTGTGGGGGAACCGGGGAAAGGAGAATGTCAAAGACAAGATTAGCCAGGGTAATATTAACCATTTTTACTCTTCTCCTGACAAGAGGTAAGCTTGGATTTCAATTCAGCAATTTTTCATACTGGCGTGTTTTTGTAAATTAAAAAGCATAAAATCTGTCAGTGTATTTTTTTGGCTTAGAATCAGAGAATCATAGAATCCCTGCAGTGCAGAAGAGGCCATTTGGCCCATCGAGTCTGCACTGACTCTCTGACAGAGTATCTTACCCAGGCCCTATCCCCTGCCCTATCCCCATAACCACCCACATTTCCCATGGCTAATTCATCTAACCTACACATTTAATCCATCTAGCCTACACATTTTTAGACACTAAGGGGCAATTTAGCATGGCCAATCCACCTAACCTGCACATCTTTGGACTGTGGGAGGAAACCACCAAGAGGAAACCCACCCAGACACAGGGAGAATGTGCAAACTCCACACAGTCACCCAAGGCCGGAATTGAACCTGGGTCCCTCGGGCTGTGAGGTAGCAGTGCTAACCACTGTGCCACACCACCGCTTCTGCCTTTGCGTTCTGTGGGGCAAGGGTGGATGGGGTCAGGAGGACATGTGACTTCATGGGGGGGTGCAGAAATGAAGGTGAGCACGGGGTCCCACAAAGTGTAAATCTGCCTCTGGCCCCACTCCTTGTGAGGGGAATGCGCACTCCATTCCTTCCGAGAGTGGACTGAAACTTTCTGTTTCCATGGTGTCCGCCATGTTCTTGTTGGACATGTAAGTTTCACAAATGGAACCTTCATTTCCACTTGACGCACAACTTCACCAGAAATTTGTTTTCTGTTTTATTTGCAAATTGTTTTTGCAAGATCATAATTTTTTTCATTCAGCTCCATGGTTCACAATAGGTCTGAGATTGTTTTTTCTCCTTCTAGTTCCTTGCGCTTCATTGTAAGATTTACATTTTCTGGTGTTATTTCTGCCTTTTCACCATTACTGAGACTAATTTTCAATTCCAGCTGCCTTGATGGGATTTGAACCCATGTTCCTGGAGCATTTGCCTGGGCCTCTGAATTACCAGTCCTGTGATATTACCACTATCCCACCGTCAACCCTGATGGTCTCAACCTATTTCTGTGTCTCAATTTTCATCAGCAAAGTAATATAAGATTTGAAAACAAGAGCTGGATGCTAAATTAGCAGACAGTTCCACAACTATACTGTACTTGCCTGGAGAGCTCACACAATCAGCACAGAACATAGGCTGGCTAATAATGATCATTTTCAATGAAATTATGGGGGAGTTATTGAGTTAGAGAGGCAGCGATGACAAAGCAGTCACAGCATAGAAATCCAGTGTAATGGAATGCATAATAAATAGATATTTCCAGCCCTAAATTCCACTCAATAACAACTTTTTCTTTAAATAGCCACCATTCTTTATTGGATAAGGCCAAACACCGCAAATGGAAGCATCAATCCAAACCACTTCATTGTTTTTGTTGCGATAAAGTTGCATCAATTGCCATCACCATGGCAACTGTTTCACTCCATACACAAGAAGTGTGGAGAACAAAAGTAGAACCAAACTCTGTGTGATGTAACATCTTTAAACCGGATCGAACAGCAGTGCCGGATTTAGACTTGGTGAGGCCCTAAGCTATATAAAGCTTGGAGGCTCCTTGTTAAAAAGTTACACTAAAAGGTCTCACAAAGGTGCGTACCAAAACAGGACCTTGGGTCACCACAAAAAAATTGAAAACATAATTATGCCTTTTAATTATTTAATAGCAAGATATTTAAAGTGAAAAATACAAATTATTTTCAAATGAATGCATTTACTGATTACATATTTATCATTTGGCTGGCTTGATCTCTCTCATAGATTTTGGTACTTTTGGTAATTTTTTGAGTTGCTCTTCAAGCTGGTGCTTTCTTTTTCTTTTCTGGTATCCACTCTTAAATGTTCTCTTCATTGTAAACCTTCTGAAATTTTGTGAGGCCCCTGCGGATTGTGAGGCCCTAAGCTGTAGCTTGTTTAGCTTATGCCTAAATCCGGCACTGCCAAACAGTATCTGATGAGTGGAACTGAGAGCAGACAGAATGAAGGCAAAAACTTAACTCAGTTATGTTCCTGTCAATGCAGAATCTTGGAGATGATGGGTTCGTTTGCACAACGTCAGTATCACCAGAATAATCCTGACACCAATCCTAAAAGTAAGAAATTCAACTTTGTTTAATAGCCGTCTGTCTTGTTGCCAGAGAGGCTGGTGTTCCTTTGCACATTGGACATAATCCAGTGAATCTCGAAAGAAGTAAATGAAAATTTGCTGAAGCCCATTCAATGAGGAATAAATTTTTGCGAGGTCATTTAAAAAATATCATGGGCAAGATTTAGTTAGGTTCCTCAGTTTTGGCAGCACAGTAAACCCAATCATGACATCTTCAGGCTTTCCTTTTGGAGGAAAACCACAAAACGTTCGTCACTTACGCCTCAGTATGCAGCCCCTAGATCTTTGGTTTATTTATGGCATAGATGTAGCAGAAACCCATGGGAGAATTTTCCATTGTAAAATTGGGACCGTTGCCATCCCATACAGCTGTAAAATCTGGCATGATGACGTTGGGTCGCTAACACAATATCAATACAACAGTCTCCAAAATTGGTAGCCTGCCATTGGTAGACTGCCATTAATTAAAGACCAATTAGCAACCTATTAATCTTGTTAACAAGCCAATACACTGGAACAATATGATGCACATGCCATTATGTGGTAGTACACTGGAGACACATTTGGAGAGTCATGGTGGGCAGGGGGTGGATCTTACCAAAAAAATTCTAAATGCCAAATGAGCATGAAAACAGGAGAGAATTGTGCCCATTTTTTGAGCAGCTCTCAAACATAATCTTATCCCACTTAGTGCAAAAAAAAGGCAAGTGTGATTCACATCAGTAGTGGGAGTGGATAGTGGCATGGTAGCACAGTGGTTAGCACTGCTGCTTCACAGCTCCAGGGACCTGGGTTCGATTCCCAGCTTGGGTCACTGTCTGTGTGGAGTTTGCACATTCTCCTAGTGTCTGCATGGGTTTCCTCCGGGTGCTCTGGTTTCCTCCCACAGTCCAAAGATATGCGGGTTAGGTTGATTGGCCATGCTAAAATTGCCCCTTAGTGTCCTGAGATGTGTAGGTTAGAGGGATTAGCGGGTAAATATATGGGGGTAGGGCCTGGGTGGGATTGTGGTTGGTGCAGACTCGATGGGCTGAATGGCCTCCTTCTGCACTGTAGGGTTTCTATGATTTCTATTTTCGATGGGAAGCTGGCTGCTGATAATGAGAGGGCGCCATTATGCGTGCACTGATCTCCCAGTGCACTAATTGTTTAAAAACTTATTGCACTGGGAGATATCTCACACCCCCCAACCCCCCGAATCACACCCCCACCCACCCCCAATCACATCCTCCACCTGATCATCCCCCCAGTCGCAGCACCCCACCCCCCCCAATCATGAACCTCCCATGGCCAACTGCCGGCCCTGTCCCTGTCCCCTCCCAATCGATCGATGCCCTGGTGATCCTCAATTGCAGAGTGCGCAGCCCACCCCACCTCCCCCTTCAGGCCATGCCCCCTCTCCTTCAGGCCCCACCAACCTCCCCTTAGGCCCAGCCCCTTGGTACTTCCCGATGCCTGGTGGGCAATGCCAGGGTGCTCAGTGGGCAATGCTGGGCTGGCAATGCCAAGATGCTAGGCTGGCAGTGCCAGGCTGGCACTGTCTAAGGGGCACTCCCTCATGTCCCCGACTGCCTGGTGGGCCTTAATAGCTTCCATTCCCACTGGCGAAGCCATCATGTCTAGTCCCCATTGCTGGAGCCATAAGTGATCCTCACCGGTGAGGACCTTCATCGATGAGGCTATTAAGTCAAGTGAGCCTGGACAATTCCATCCCAAAGTCACTAATAATATTTAAATTCTGATTTAAATATTATAATCAGGGGCACGAGGCTGATCACATTGGCTTCACAGTGCTGATAGTATCGTGAGAGGTGAGAAACTGGGCATGATCCCAGTTTTCTGCCAATCAATTGGTGGGAGGAGTCAATAAGATCGCCCCCCATGCTTTTCTTCTCCTTGACCCCCCTGATTAACTCCCAGTGACACTCCAGCTACCCAGCCTGCCCCCCCTCCCCGCATCCCCCACTGACTAACCCCTAAGCCGATTACTCCCACCAGCTCCCCAAACCCACCCCCAAAACTGACTACCCCTGATTCCCTCCTCACCCATTTCCTTGCCACCCTACACCCCTTCACCCACTATGCTTACACACTGACCTCTTTAAAAAGTGGCCATGGGACATTGAAACTTACTGAATATGGCAGCTACTGCTGTAAAAAGGGGTGGCTTGGCTTACCATGATGATCCTGCATTACAAAGGGAGGACTCCCAGAAGTGGTACGCTCCACATTGTGAAGGGGCCCAGTTCAGAAGTCCAAACAAGAAATGTGAATCTCCTGTGTAAGATAAATAAATAGGAATAGATTGGCAATCTGACAGTGATTGCATTCCTTGGAAGATTTAGTCCAATATCCTACTTACATTGACATAGTATGTTTTCTGGAAATCCATGCCCATTATTTCTTTTCACTCTAACCCCTTCCCAAGGCTGAGGGAAGTTTGGTGATTGATCATGGAATTACTTCATTCCCTGCGCTGAGGGTAGTGCCAACACTTAATAGGAACCAGGGCACAGGAATTGGGTCATGCCCAAATTCAGGTATCATCGCAATGCAGTTTAATGAGACTAGCAGCAAGATCACAGCACTGTTTTTTTCTGGTCCCATGGGGCAGTACCAGCGAGCTGTGGGTACCAGCGAGCACCAACTGGGGACCCGATGCAGCTGACCAATTGCAGGATAGGAGTGGACAGGGATGGCAGGAAAGCAAGATGATCCAACTTGGATCTCATGGGATAAAGGGGGAGGTGGCTAGATGGGTGGAGAACTGGCTTGGTCACAGAAGACAGAGGGTGGTAGTGGAAGGGTCTTTTTCCGGCTGGAGGCCTGTGACTAGTGGTGTTCCGCAGGGCTCTGTATTGGGACCTCTGCTGTTTGTGATTTATATAAACGATCTGGAAGAAGGTGTAACTGGGGTGATCAGTAAGTTTGCGGACGACACAAAATTGGCAGGACTTGCAGATAGTGAGGAGCATTGTCAGAAGCTACAAAAGGATATAGATAGGCTGGAAATTTGGGCAAAGAAATGGCAGATGGAGTTCAATCCTGATAAATGCGAAGTGATGCATTTTGGTAGAAATAATGTAGGGGGGAGCTATACGATAAATGGCAGAACCATAAAGGGTGTAGATACGCAGAGGGACCTGGGTGTGCAAGTCCACAGATCCTTGAAGGTGATGTCACAAGTGGAGAAGGTGGTGAAGAAGGCATATGGCATGCTTACCTTTATAGGACGGGGCATAGAGTATAAAAGTTGGGGTCTGATGTTGCAGATGTATAGAACGTTGGTTCGGCCGCATTTGGAATACTCCGTCCAGTTCTGGTCGCCAGCGGCTTTGGAGAGAGTACAGAGGAGGTTTACCAGGATGTTGCCTGGTATGGAGGGGTTTAGTTATGAGGAGAGATTGGGTAAACTGGGGTTGTTCTCCCTGGAAAGACGGAGGATGAGGGGAGACTTAATAGAGGTGTATAAAATTATGAAAGGCATAGATAGGGTGAACGGTGGGAAGCTTTTCCCCAGGTCGGTGGTGACGTTCACGAGGGGTCATAGGTTCAAGGTGAAGGGGGGAGATTTAACACAGATATCAGAAGGACATATTTTACACAGAGGGTGGTGGGGGCCTGGAATGCGCTGCCAGGCAAGGTAGTGGAGGCGGACACACTGGGAACGTTTAAGACTTATCTAGATAGCCATATGAACGGAGTGGGAATGGAGGGATACAAAAGAATGGTCTAGTTTGGACCAGGGAGCAGCACGGGCTTGGAGGGCCGAAGGGCCTGTTCCTGTGCTGTATTGTTCTTTGTTCTTTGTTCTTTGATGTTGGTCGAAAGCCTCAGGAGAGTAGAAATTACGAAGGAGGTGTGGAGAGTGATAGTTAGCAGCAGCCCATACTTTTGACGTGGAGAGCATAGGTCAGTTTTATCAATACTTTAAATCCTGATATCATTCAAGTGAATCTGTGCTATACCCATCAAGGTCAATATGGCGTGTTGGTGTCCAAATCTGCAGTATAGTTTGTGGGGTCTGATTAAATCTCGAAACATCTGAAACATCACTTTTTCCAATTTGTATACTCGTCTCTTTAGAGATAAAGGCCAACATTCCATTAGCTATTTTGATTGCTTTGTCTCAAAGCACTTTACAGCCATTGAAGTATTTTTCAAATGGAGTCACTATTGCAATGTAGGAAGTGTGGCAGTTAACTTGTGCACAGCAAGCTTTCACTATTAGTCATGAAATAATAACCAGAACATCTATTTTCAGGTGTTAGGTTGAGTGATAAATGCTGGCCTCGCTGCGCAGAAATAGTCCCTAATTTCTATGATTAGCATCGCGGAATGTTTTAGAATCTACCTACCAGCGTAGACTGGGCTCTTCCACCCATCTGATTTGATTTAATTCCCATTTATCTCTTCTTTTCATACCAGACAATAATTTTCACCTGAGCTTCTATTAGACTGCATTATTTGTTCTTGTTATGACTGCCTAAACCCTTAATCGCTCTGGGTGAGGAGCTGGTATTTTGTCTGAAACATGAGCCTTTCAGACAGCATCACCTCACACTCTGTGGAATGCTGGTTTTTCAATCGTGCTCTCATTCCGAAGGCTATTCTTGCCTCTTTGTCAGTGATATCACTTCCCCGGTCTGTTTAACCAGAACCCTCTGTGTTTATCTGAATGGCTTAGTATGCAGCAAATGCTGTCAACAACACTTTAATCTGATTGTGCAGTGGAGTTATTGCCAGCACTATTTCTACCACATCTGTGTTTGCATTCCAACAACCTGTCCTTCAGTGGGAAATAATATTTTAAACAGAGTACAATTAGTTCAAATCAGCAATATTCAGACCAGGGATTCCTTCAAGGCCAAAATCATAGTATAGCTTCAAGCGTATATGTTTATGGCATCTCGTCAGAATTGCTAATGAAACCATGTGAGCGCTAAAGAGAACGTAATTTAATGCTCATTAGAAGAACAATTTTCAGTCAATTTCAGTTTGGTTTAGATTTGGATCAGCTGAAGACCACATCCATCATTTAACTATTATTTCAATTGGCCCCATGCCCACCAGACGTCTGTTCTCACAGCAAACGTGCTTGTCAAGAGGAAAAGTTGTCCATATTTGGATACTTTATCCCATGCACTTTGCTATAAATTTTAGTTTTCTTAATTGACAGAGACCACGACCTGTACTTTCACTGCCAGTCCACACGGTGTACGGTGTATTGTTTCTCTGCCCACTGCTTTGACTGGCTGCTAGATTAATTTGCGCCACAATTTCCAGGATCGCGCTAACATTAAAATTGTGTCAATTTTACAGACACCTACTTGCACTAACATTGCCTGTGAAATACCAAAGCAAATGTAGGAAATGTGGTAGATAACTTGTGCACAGCAAGCTTTCACTATTAGCAATGAAATAATGACCAGAACATCTATTTTCAGGTGTTAGGTTGAGTGATAAATGCTGGCCTGGCTGTGCGGAAATAGCTCTCCATTTCTACAGTTAGCACCGCAGGATGTTTTAGAATCCACCCACGAAGGTAGTCTGGGCCCTTCCACCCATCTGATTTGATTTAATTCCCACTTATCTCTTCTTTTCATACCAGACATGGTGGCACAGTGGTTAGCACTGCTGCCTCACAGCTCCAGGGACCTGGGTTTGATTCCCAGTTTGGGTCACTGTCTGCGTGGAGTTTGCACGTTCTCCCCGTGTCTGCGTAGGTTTCCTCCGGGTGCTGCGGTTTCCTCCCACACTCCAAAGATGTGTGGGTTAGGTGCATTGGCCAAGCCAAATTGTGCCTTAGTGTCAGGGATGGGTAGGTTAGAGGGATTAGCAGGGTAAACATGTGGGGTGACAGGGATAGTTTATTTATTGGTGTCACAAGTAGGCTTACATTAACACTGTAATGAAGTTACTGTGAAAATCCTCTGGTCACCACACTCTGGCACCTGTTTGGGTACATTGAGAGAGAATTTAGCGTTGCCAATCCACCGAGCCAGCATATCTTTCGGATTTCCACCTCCGTAACATCGCCCAAATTCACTCCTTCCTCGTCAACTGTCTAATGCTGAAACCTTCATTCATGCCTTTGTAACCACTAAATTTGACTATTCCAACACACTCCCGGCGGGTCTCTCTCAGTCTGCCCTCCAAAAGCCTGAGGTAATTGAAAACTCTGCTGCCTATATCTTAACTCGCACCAAATCTGGTTTGCCCATCGCCTCTATCCTGGTTGATCTATACTGGCTCCCGTTCAAACCTTCATTTTAAAATTCACTTCAGTGTTTTCAAATCCATAGCCTTGTCCCACCATATCTCTGTAATCTCCTCCAACCCCACACCAAGCCTCTGAGATATCTGCACTCCTCTAATTCAGGCCTCGTGTACATTCCCAATCATAATTGCTCAACTATTAGTGACGGTGTCTTCAATTGCTTGGGCCTCAAACTCTAATTCAGGCCTCTTGAGCATTTCCTCATTTTAATTGATCCGGCATCAGTGACTGCGGTTTCAGCATCCTAGGCCTTAAGTGCAGGGACACCTTCCCTCAACCTCAGCCTCTCTACCTTGATTTCCCCTTTAAGACATTCATTAAAACATACCTTTTTGACCAAGTTTTGGGCCACCTTAATTTTAATATCCTCATCCTTGTTTCCAAATTCCTCCAAAGCTTTGCCCCTCCCTATCTCTGTAACCTCCTCCAACACTACAACCCTACAAAAATCTCTACGCCTCTAATTCAACTGACCTGATATCACCTTATGTTCGATCTTTGTTGTATTTTATTTTATAATGCTTCTGTGAAGTGCCTTGGAACACTTTATTACTTAAAGGTGTGATATAAATATAAGTATTTGTTGTTGAAATTGTAGATTACTGTGCAGCGCAGGAATTCATCAATTTTCACCTCCTTGCATCACGAACAGTAGTTTGGGAAGATGTTCAAATGACTAAGTTCACAGAATATTCCGGGACAATCAGTCGTTGAACTCTGAAATAGTGAATCCTGCTGCAACAAACACTTTAGGGGTAGTTCTAACCCCAACCTCACCCTTCGCTCCATTCTCAGGATAGAGTGGATAGGCACAGGGAAGCCTAGCACGAAACAGAAATGAAAATGAAGCAGGACAGAGTTTCTTTGAGTCCTCTCCACACACTCCCCTCCCCTCTCTTTCATGTTTAGAAGCAGCAGAGTTTATCTGAACTTTCTCATTGTAGATCCTTATTTAACTGATCTTAAGATGGCTACCTCCAGAGAACTGCCTCCTGGTAGAGGTCACATGACTAGATAGGACATGTGGAACTAATTGTATTTCAAACCCAATCATCCCCCTTTTCAAACATACAAATATCCCCCTGTTCTTATATAAAAAAAGACATTTGCATGCACAATCATGTGTAACTGAGTGAACCAAGTTACCCACTAGACACCCACTGTCCTCATGCATTAACAACTGTTTGTTCAAGTAGTCAATCTGTGCACCTCCATTGTCTACCTGTCTTTACATGGTGCTGGTCTCTTAAAGGAACGCATGCGCATGCAATTGGCTGTTTGTCTCAATGATGTTCCCTTTCTGGAGGTGTCGTTCATAGCACATGCTGCCCTGGTAACTGTTATTGTTCCATTGCAGTTGTTGGGGACATGTGGAGTTCTGAGCATTTTCTGTCATCTGCAAAGGGACCGGAATAATTGCCTCTGCCTGGAGTGAGAAGAATTCTGATGTGAAGTTCCAGTCGAGATCGTCTGCACTGGTGGATCTCTCAGGAGTGTCCAATTCAGTGTAGTTGACTGCAGTGGTTGTTTTGATGTCTTCTGTCATTTTGTGGAGGTGGAGGGCAGCACAGGTACTCTGCTCAGGAGAGAAAATAGTTAATTGCAGATGACAAACAGAATTTCAATTATTTGCTTGTTGCCATACTCTAGAATCATGCCTCCGCACAGGAGTTGGATTCCTCTGCGATTACACAACAGTGTGTCTGTCATCCGTAGCCAAAGGTCTTTTGGCCATGGTTCCTTATCTGACAGGACCATTACACTGGCTCCTGTATCTAACTTGAAATTCGTGATCATTTACAGATATGCCAGCAATTCAAAAAGTGAATAAAAGCAAATTAGTGTGGATGCTGGAATCTGAAACAAAAGAGAAAACGCTGGAAAGTCTCAACAGGTCTGGTAGCATCTGTAAGGAGAGAAAAGAGCTGACGTTTCAAGTCCACATGACCCTTTGTCAAAGCTAAAAGGATAGAAAGTGGGAGATATTTATACTGCAGGGGGAGGGAATGAAAGATGAGCCATAGCCATAGAAACCAGGGGAAAAGACTGCTAATGGCTGTCCACAGAGAGAATAAAGGGTGTGAGTTGCCAAACGGCAGAGAAGTTGTAAGCTGTGACAGATGAAGGTTTGGGGGGGTAGCCGGGGGTGGGGGGGGGGTGGAAATGGGACAGAAGTAGGATATAGAAAAGGGGAAGTGGGGGGGAGAAAAGGTGAGGGAAGGGGGATGAAGTAGGGGAAAGAATGGGGGAAGAAAAATGAAGAAAGACAATAAAGAAATAAAAGGTAGAGAACGGTAAATTTTTAAAAAATAGAATGAAAACAAAGGGGGTCGAGATGGGGTAGAGCAAATCATCTGAAGTTGTTGAATTCGATATTGAGACAGGAAGGCTGTAAAGTGCCGAGCCAGAAGGTGAGATGCTGTTCCTCCTGTTTGCGTTGAGCTTCACTGGAACATTGCAGCAAGCCAAGGACAGACATGTGGGTATGGGAGCAGGATCGTGTGTTAAAATGACAAGCAACTGGAAGATCAGGGTCCTGATTGCGCACAGACCGAAGGTACTCAGCAAAGCGATCACCCAGTCTACGCTTGGTCTCTCCGTTATAGAGGAGACCACATTGGGAGCAGCGAATGCAATAGACCAAATTGAAAGAGGTGCAAGTGAAACACTGCTTAACCTGGAATGAGTGTTTTGGACCTTGGGTGGTGAGCATAGAAGAGGTAAAGGGACAGGTGTTACACCTTCTGTGATTGCATGGAAAGGTGCCATGTGTGACGAGAGAGGTGATGGATATAGTGGAGGAATGGACTAGGTTATCCCGGAGGGAATGGTCTCTGTGGAATGCTGACAGAGGGAGTGAAGGGAAGATGTGTTTGGTGGTGGCATCACGCTGGAGTTGGCGAAAATGGCGGAGGATTATGTTTTGCATGCGGAGGCCGGCGGGGCGAAATGTGAGAACAAGGGGCACTCTATCCTTGTTCTGGGAAGGAGGGGAGGGGGTGAGGGTCATGGCGTGGGAGATGGACTGCACGCTGTTGAGGGCCCTGTTGACAACTGTAGATGGGAAACCACGGTTGAGGAAAAAGGAGCACATATTAGAAGCACCACATTGGAAAATGGCATCATTGGAACAAATGCGACAGGGACGAAGGAGCTGAGAGAAAGGGATGGTGTCCTTACAGGATGTGCGGTGTGAAGAGCTGTAGTCTAGACAGCTGTGGGAGTCAGTGGGCTTGTAATGGATATTGGTAGATAGTCTATTGCCGGAAATGGAGATAGAAAGGTCAAGGAATGGAAGGGAAGTGTCTGAGATGGACCAGGTGAAGGCGATGGAGGGGTAGAAACTGGAAGCAAAGTTGATGAAGTTTTTGCAGTCTGGACAAGAGGATGAAGCGGCACCAAAATAGTCATCGATGTACCGGTAAAGGAGTTGTGGGAGGGGACCTGGGTAGGCCTGGAACAAGGAATGTTCCACTTATCCCATTAAAAGACAAGCTTAGCTAGGACCCATGGGGGTACCCATTGCTACTCCTTTGATTTAGAGAAAGTGGGATGAGTTAAAGGAGAAGTTGTTGAGAGATAGAATGAGTTCAGCCAGGCGGAGGAGAGTGGTGGTGGATGGGAATTGTTCAGGCCTCTTTTCAAGAAAGAAGCGAAGAGCTCTCAGGCCATCCTGGTGTGGGATGGAGGTGTAGAGAGATTGCACATCCATGGTGAATAGGAGGTAGTTAGGGCCTGCGAACTGGAAGCTATCAATATGACGCAGGGCATCAGAGGAATCCCGGATGTAGGTGGGAAGGGAATGGAACAGGTGAGTGAGGATGGAGTCAAGGTAAGAGGAAATAAGTTCAGTGGGGCAGGAGCAGGCTGACACAATTCAAAAAGTGAACCTGAGATCCTTAATTTCTCCCAAAAAGCATTTTTGGACTTCTTCTTGGTGTGGCTCATGTACCTCATGGCCTCACTTAGGACCCTCCTCATATCTCAAGGTTTTGGACTTACACATCTTTCCAAAGTGTCCCAGGTGGTTGCTCTGAAAGCACTGCATAGTGATTGCTTAACACTGCTCGCGCCTGTAAGGTCTTCTGGCATCTCAACACTGACATGGAATTAAGTGTTATTGCACCGAGTCTGGAACCAGCCTGCAGTGTTCTTCAATCTGTGCTTGTTAAAACAATCAGTCTACCAGTGCGGCCTGATTATTGCGCTGAATTTAGAGGCTTATCTTTGGAGTTTGCTCACCCTTTTGTGATCCTTTGACACTGTTTTCGATTGGGACTCACAAGAGACCTTCACATACTATGATGAAGTCCTTTTACACTGCACAATGAATCTTTCTTCTGCCCTTCAGCCTCCAGGCCGATAATGGAGTTTCTTAGGCAAGCTCCAGCTGTGTATTCAAGATCTTCAAGTTAGCCGCACTTCCCTCAGGTTACACTGCAGTTTCTTTACTTCTTCATTCTTAGGGATTTTGAGGTCCTTCACCTGCTACCACCATGTTTTAAGGTTGTATCTTGTCTCATGAAAAGCTCGAGAGTTTATATGGTTGCACAATAACGGCTTATTAATAACACATAACTATATACATATATACAGGATATAATGCTGATTTGATGCTAACTTCATGCTGACTTCTATCAGACTCACTACTACACTCTACTAATCCCATGTGACTCTCCCTATATCGTGCTGTAGGCAGTTCTGTTTCCCAAGTCCCACATTATCCCTTACTGTTCCAAACACCCAATGCTACAATAGCAGGGAGAGATCACCAGGAAGGATTGTGGGGGAGATGCCACAAGGGCCAAGAGCATGAGGGAGTAAGAGAGTTCTGGTGGGGTGGGTGTGGGTCAGCCAATTGCATGATTGGAAGATATCGCGGCAGGTTTGTTTGTTGGGGTGGGGAAGTACTTCTGCTCTTCTTTGCCCACAATCAGTACTGGAAAACCATTGCATTCATTTTGCTGTCACTTTTCCTGAGCTTAGAAAAACTTGGCCATACTGTTAAATTCAAATTGATGACAAGCCTGAAGTGGAGGG
Source organism: Mustelus asterias (assembly GCF_964213995.1). Classification (NCBI taxonomy): domain Eukaryota; kingdom Metazoa; phylum Chordata; class Chondrichthyes; order Carcharhiniformes; family Triakidae; genus Mustelus; species Mustelus asterias. Next base: position 83,099,939 of record NC_135804.1, on the reverse strand, counting down.
AGTGGTTGTTTAAGCTGGTTCATGGGGTGTCAAACAAGCAGACTACTTTGTTCTGGATGGTGTTGAACTTCTTGAACGTTATTGGAGCTGTACTCATTCAAGCAAGTGGAGAATATTCCATCACACTCCTGATTGTGCCTTGTAAATAGTGGAGAGGCTTTGGGGAAGCAGGAAGTGAATTACTCACTGCAGAATTCCCAACTTTGGCCTGCTCTTATACCGACTTTAGTTATTTTTCCAGTTAATTTTCTGGCCCAATAGTCACCCCCAGGATTCCGCAGTGGTAATGCTGTTGAATGTCAAGGGGTGATAGTGGAGATGGCCATTGTCTGGCACATGTGTGGTGTGACAGTTAATTGTAGGAAAAGCAGATTTATCCAGCCTTACAAATCAATCACAGAATGAGAGAGGAGTGGAGGAGCAGTGAACAAATATTTTATCACATGCAGCAGAAGACATGGAAGCTGCGAAATAAAAGGCACAAGTCAAGCTTCATGTTGACCTCTGGCAGTTTACCAAATGTCAGAATGAATGGTGATCCCAATATTTGTGCAATCAACACCTAACAGCCAAGCTTTATTTACTGTCATCTGTGTTTCACTGCAGTGTGTGGAGTGAGGTCCTCTGGTGACAAGCTGTATGGTTCTCAGATGTCAATGGATTAATAATTACATCAAACAATATCAATAATGTGCCAACAAAGAAATTCAGTGTCTTAGCAGGAGATGTCAGATCTTGAAACAAAGAGAACATATAAAGGTAATGGTGCTCTATAAACTGATGGCCAATGCTTTCATTTGAAATATATTTCTTAAAAGAGGATATGATTCTATATTGTTATTTAGATAAAAGGACACACCATCTGTTCATAAAAGAGTATCTTAGATAAATAATATGATAATGAATTAGGCTATAAAAAGAGATACTCCAGCCATGTAAAAGGATAAAATTAATTGTTTCTCATATATCCACAACTAATTGCACCTCTAAGAAGAAGGATGGTTTTGTTAACTTTATAAATCAAACCGCAGAAATTCCAATATTTGCCTATTAATTACCTCTTAAACTCATAATGGAAAATTAACTCCTGTCATTACAAACATAGCCACCAATTCAATAATCTAGTCAGGTTTTATTGAGAGTTAATCATTCTCTGTGGCATTGCAAATTAATTACTAAAAGGGTTTAGTCTCATTCCTTCTGGTATTGAATTTTTTGGGGGGATTTTGAAATGTCAAATTTTAAACTAAACTTTTTTTTTCCTTTTCCTTTCTGTCTTCTTAATCCGGTCCTTCTCTTCCTCACCAAGTCTTTCTTCCTGTATCTGGCCCCCCTTCCAACTGACAATTCCTTCTCAGTCCTTGCGCTGTTCATTTATCAAACCTCGATTCTGATTAGTTAGGAGACACCCTTTCGCTTGTCTTGTTCACTCAGGACCCAGCGACCTGATTTCCCCCTGCTGTGACAACTTCCGATCCTATCTTCGGCAAATTTGTGGGCAAATATTTTTGTGCTGAACAGTGCAGGGGCAAGTTTAACTTACGGCAGAAGTCGCTTGATTCCCTGCTGCAACAAAACTTGGACCAATATCTTTTTCCAGTTTAGGATCAATTCCAAAATGAAACATTGGGATTATAGCCCATTAGAGTTTCATCTAACATTGCAGCTGAGCTATTATTTACTTTGATAACTCTCCTTTGAAGTACTTTGGAAAATTAGACTATGTTAAAGGCACCAATAAATGCAAGTTGTTGCTGTCCATTCCACCGCATTTAGACTTGGCTAAAAGTTTTGCTTAGCTTGCTTAGACACATTACAACTCACCCTTATCCTTATTTATTTTTGAATGTAATGCAGCAATGTAAAAACTGACAGGTTTATTGAGGTTGGGAGCAGATCTTCCTACACTAAATCTGCAAAGCTCTGCTTTAGGCTGTTGCTGACTGCACGCTTTGGGAATCCAGCTGGCATCGTGAGCGTAGATTTAAGTAAAAGTGCGATCAATTCAATTTTGTGTCAGTCACATGGTAATACTATGTTTTGGCAGCAACATTTTGGGGATTGGTTTCCGCAATTCCATTCGTCTTTCTGTGGCCGGAGTAAAAAGTGACCAATGTTTCCCATTCTGCTGGAGGCAGCTGGTTGATCCAAACATAACTTTTGGTCAGTATTCAGCTGAAAAATGCCTTTAGGCGAGTGTTCTGTAGGTGACGGGGTTTAGCAATTTTGTTCTTGTGGTTTTCCAAACATGGCAGTATTAAAATAAGCTCCCATTGGTGTCAGTTTCAATTAAAACCTCCCAACATCTGACATTAAAGAAATAAATACTTGCATTTCTATCATGCCTTTCAAGACCTCAGAATGTTCCAGAACACTTCACAGCCAATGAAGTATTTTTGAAATAAAAACAGAAAATGCTGGATAAACTCAGCAGGTCTGGCAGCATCTGTGGAGAGAGAAATAGTTAACTTTTCAGGTCTAAATGATCCTTCCACAGAATTGAAGCAAGGTAGAAATGTACAGAATGATATAGTTGGAAAGGAAGTGGAGGAGGTGGTGCAGAATACAAGACCTGGGACGTGTCGAGGCAAAGGAGATATGGACAAATTTGTCCTGGACATAAGACAAAGGTGAGTGACAATGGTGTCATTAGGGGGTGAAGAGTGCTAATAGCGGCAAAAGGCTAGATAGCAGAATGCGCAACTGAACAGCCGGGGACAGGTGGCTACGTGGGGGAAGGGTGGGTTGTGTCGGGGCAAACCAGGGAGCTGAAAAACAACAAATAGTAAGCTACAAAAAGGAAGAGGAGAGTGTTAAGATGGAGGGGGAAGTTTACTGTCTAAAGTTGTTGAACTCAGCCTCGAGTCCAGAAGAGTTGGGGCAATGGACTAGGGTGGATTAGGGTGTCACGGAGGGAGTGGTCCCTTCAATCCTTTCCCATGGCACCTTTTGCCACTATTAGCACTCTTCATCTCTTAATGGCACCATTAACACTCGCCTTTGTCTTATATTCAAGACAAATGTGCCCATATTATAGGGCGGCATGGTAGCACAGTGGTTAGCACTGCTGCTTCACAGCTCCAGGGACCTGGGTTCGATTCCTGGTTTGGGTCACTGTCTGTGTGGAGTTTGCACGTTCTTCTCGTGTCTGCGTGGGTTTCCTCCGGGTGCTCCGGTTTCCTCCCACAGTCCAAAGATGTGCGGGTTAGGTTGATTGGCCATGCTAAAATTGCCCTTAGTGTCCCGAGATGCGTAGGTTAGAGGGATTAGTGGGTAAATATGTAGGGATATGGGGGTAGGGCCTGGGTGGGATTGTGGTCGGTGCAGACTCGATGGGCCGAATGGCCTCTTTCTGTGCTGTAGGGTTTCTATGATTTCTATGATTCCTATCTCTTTTGCCCCGACCAATCCCTGTTCTTCTATTCTGCCCCATCTCCTCCACCTTCTTTCTCACTATATCATTCTGTACATTTCTACCTTGCTTTAGTTCTGTTGAAGGGTCATTTAGATGCAAAACATTAACTCTGTTTTTCTATCCACAGATGCTGCCAGACCTGCATTTTCTGTTTTTATTTCAGGTTTTCAACATCTGAGGTATTTTGCTTTTATTGAAATATTTTTGAACCATAGTAACTTCTGTAAGGCAGGAAACTCAGCAGCTAAAGTCCCAGAAACACCACTGAGGTAATGAGCAGATATGTGTTTTCTAGGGATGTTGGGCAGAATTCTGCTCTTTTTCAAAAGGGTGCCATGAGATCATATACATCCATGTGAGGGGGCAGATGGGGCTTGAGTTTAAGACTAGTCCAAAAGACAGGACCTCCCTCTTTACTGCTTCAGAGTTTCACAAAAGATTTTATTCTCAACTCTCAAGTGTGGGAATTGAACCTACAGTGATTCTTACAGTCATTGCATTTTCTGAAGGTGTCAACTGGGGGCTGTCAGAAACATTGTATATTAAATTCAAATCAGAAATTTCTCATCATATTTGCTGTATCAGTCGCAGATAATGCTACTGCTGATTCCACGTTCTTTTTCTGGATATCCTAAAACTCCATTTAAAACTGCTCTGAAAATAAAAGCATCCTACAGCAGGAACTGAACAATGTGCAAGCATAAGCTGGCAAGAGACTGGCAGCAATTGCGCTACATGAGTGCCAGGTAACAACTGTCTCAAGCCAAAGCAAGTCCAGCCATCATCTTTGATGGCACAACGATCATTCAGTCCCTCATCAACATATTGGAGGTCACCATTGACTGGCAGCTTAACTGCAACAGCCACATTAACAAGAACAAAAGAGAGGGTGTGATAGAAGACTCATCCCATCCTAAAGCCATCCTACCACTTACAAAATTCCAGTCAGGAATATTCTCTCCTGAGGTAATGGGTGTAGCCATAACAATACTCAAGAAGCTTGACACAATCAGGATAGAGCATTTTGCTTGATTGGTGCTCCCACTCAGAACTCAATAGCCACCTCTTCATCACTGGCACATTGTAGCTACATTAAGTACCATTGATACGATGCACTGCAGCCACTCACCATGGCAACTTTGAGAGCCCTTTCTTCCCCTTCTTCCTGGCAAGCGGACAAAAGCACACCTGTATTTCCAAATTCCCTCTCAAGTGACACAAAATTCTGACTTGGGACATATGTCTCCATTCCTTAATTGTCAGATCTAAATCCTGGAATTCCTGGTCCAACGTCATGGGATCACCATCAGAACACGGACAATAAGGGTTCAAGTTGAAGCAATCCATGTTGAAATGCAGCAAGGCCTGGACAATATCCAGGCTTGGGCTGACAAGTGGCAAGTAACATTAACACCACACAAGTGCCTGGCAATGATCATCTCCAATAGGAGAAAATCTAACCATCATATAGTGACATTCAATGGCATTGCTATCACTGAATCCTTTATCATCCACATCCTAGGGTTACCATTGATCAGAAACTGAACTGGACTAGCCATATAGATACTGTGGCTACAAGAGCAGGTCAGAGTCGAGGAATCCTGTGGTGAATAACTCACCTCCTGACTCCCCAAAGCCTGACCACCATTTACAAGGCACAAATCAGGATTGTGATGGAATACTCTCTTCTTGCTTGGATGAATGCAGTTACACTCAAGAAACCCGACACCATCCAAGACAAAGCAGTCCACTTGATTGGCATCCCATCCACAAATTTTCAACCCTTTCACCAACGGAAAACAGTGCCAGCAGTGTGTCTACCATGTACAAGATGCATGAAAGGAACTAAGGGTCTTTAGGCAGCACCTTTCAAACCCATGACCTTTAGCATCTAGAAGGACAAGCGCAGCAGGTAAGGTACATGGGAACACCACCACCTAGAAGTTCCTCCCCAAGCCACTCACCATCCAGACTTGGAAAAATATCACCATTTGCTGGGTCAAAATCCTGGAAGTCCCTCCCTAACAGCACTGTGGGTGTACCTACATCACATGGACTGTAGGAGTTCAAGAAGGCAGCTCACCACCACATTCGCAAGGGCCATTAGGGATGGGCAGTAAATGCTGGCCTAGGCAGCAATGTCTACATTCTGTAACTAAATTTAAAGAAGAAGCACGTGGCCCACTAGCACCTTCTCAGGACACAGAGGGATGAGCAACTAATTTTTAAAGTATGTTAAATCACAATTCTTTAGCTTCCTCTCACGTACAATTCAACTCAGTATCAACAAAACAAAGGAGATAATCATCGACTTCAGGAAGGTAGTGGAGGATATGCCCCTGTCTACATCAACAGGGATGACGTGGAAATGGTCGAGAACTTCAAGTTTCTAGGTGTCCAGATCACCAACAATCTGTTCACGCCAACACTATAGTTATGAAAGCCCGCCAATGCCTTTACTTTCGCAGGAGGCTAAGGAAATTTGGCATGTCCGCTACAACTCTCATCACCATAGAAAGCATTTTTTCTGGTTGTATCACAGCTTGGTATGGCTCCTGCTCTGTCCAAGACTGCAAGAAACTACAAAGGGTCGTGAACGAAGCCCAGTCCATCACGCAAACCAGCCTCCTATCCATTGACTCTGTCTACACTTCCCGCTGCCTCAGAAAAGCAGCCAGCATAATTGAGGACCCCATGCACCCTGGACATTCTCTCTTCCACTTTCTTCTGTCGGGAAAAAGATACAAAAGTCTGAGGTCATGTACCAACCGACTCAAGGACCACTTCTTCCCTGCTGCCATCAGACTTTTGAATGGACCTATCTTATATAAAGTTGATCTTTCTCTACATCCTAGCTATGACTGTAACACTACATTCTGCACTCTCCTTTCCTTCTCTATGAACGGTATGCTTTGCTTGTATAGCGCACAAGGAACTATACTTTTCACTGCATACTAATACATGTGACAATAATAAATCAAATCAAATCAAATCAAACTTAAAGAGTAAAAATTAGACCAATATTCATGCAGTGGAAGATGAAGAAAATCTCTTAGTGCATCTCAACAAGTCCTCCAGGCATATGCAGTAACGTAGCACATAACCCGAGAAGTTCTTGTTTCCTAAGTTTAAAAAAATTGAATGTTGTATATTAGACACAGACTAACATACAGTAAAATGCATGGAGAACTCACAGGTTTTCTGAAAGGTCTTTAAATTCCCACTCACCTTTAATTCTCCTTTTTAAATATTTGGTGAGCAGAATTTTCCAGAAAAATGGCACTGTGTCAGGTTCTGACTGAAAACCGGAGTGTTGGTTTTTCTCACCAGATCTTCTGACACTCTGTCAAAACAAATTGGCGGGGGGGGGGGGGGGGGGGGAAGGGGTGGTGGTGGTTTGCAGTGTCACTCTGGTGGAGCGGGGTCTGATAGAGATGGCAAGCCGGCTCCACAGATATTGAGGTGCCTTTTTTAAAGGGAGCCCTAATCTCAAAGTTCAAGGCCCCTCGCCTCCCCCACCCTCATGGACACCAGCCCCCCCACCCCTCCCCCCTCCCCCATGGACGTCCAGCCCTCCCAGTGGACACTGGGATCCCCCCCACAGACATTCAGAACCCTCTATGGACATTGGGACCCTTCCCCCCCGCACGGACATCTGGACCCCGCCATGGACATCGGAACTACGGGGTGACAACCCTCTTGCAAAGAGGAGCAAACCCCTCACCATTCAAAGAATGGGCCATACCCCCATTTCCAGACGCAAGCATCAGGGTGACCTGACCCCCCCCCCCTCCCCCCCAAGCCAGCATCAGGGCACTGCCCCCCTCACAGTCTCCACTCTCAATCCCCATTCACAGTCTCCATCCCCCACACCAAAGCAGACACAATCCCCCCAATCAACCCTTGGCCCCTCCCACACATAAGGCAAACTCCCCAATGAGGCTTCCAGGTACTGCTATGTTGGCACAAGTAAGTTGGCACTAACAGGTTAGCACTGCCAGATTGACATTGCCAGGGTACCGGAGGGGCAGTGCAAGGGCACAGCCCAGCCTTGTCCCTCATCACCCGGGAATTATACTCACCTCTGTGCCCCTGGCATGGTCATGATGACTGGTTTTCATTGTTGAAAACCAGTGGGGATTCTCAGTGGCAAGGAGAGCATTCAATGGGGCTGGAAGCATTGGTGTTAACATTTTAATGATATTTAAATTAATGGAAATCAGCTTCATGCATTTTCTGGAGGTAGCGGGGGATGGGGAAGATCTCAAACCAAGGACCTTGCCAATGTAAATCCCGTTATAGGCCTCTCGCAAAATTTAGTGGCCATGACGGGATTTACGCCCACAGCAAATGGGCCCAAATCTGCCTCGTGTGACTGTCATCTAAACTGTATCTCCAAGTAGAATGAATCCATCAGCTTTTGAAACCTGTGGCATATCATCTTCTAATGGAACATAGAGATAGGTCAGAGTCTTGATTCCAGAGATGAATCAGCAGGTCAAAGCCCAGCACAGCTCAAACATGGCTGGTGGCAATCATAAAATGTCAATGTCCCAGCGTTAACCACACGAGTGGCAACATTAAACAAAGGTCCCGTTCCCACTTCAACATAGAGCAAATGAATGTCTATAGATTCTTGCTCAGTTCTTTGCTTTACATTTAAGTTAAGTTGTTTTCGACAGTAAATTATGTCGGGGGCAATTCTCCCAAAGAAATTCTAAGTGTTGAATTCACATGAAAACTGGAATAAATCACACTGGTTTTTTTCAGCGGGAGTTTAAAAATGAATCTCCCATACGCTGTGTACTGCGGAGTGCACTAACAAAAATCGTGCTAAAAATCAGGGGACGGGACCCATCCCCGCTGGAGAGGCCGGCAGCATAGCGCTGAGCAGGCCACTACGCAAGTGCCAATCTGTCAGTGCCGAAATGGGCACATGCGCAGTGGCCCCTGTCTGCCGGCCTCCCGACTGCTGGCCAGCCCCATGAACCCGCATTGCCGGCCCCCCATCCCCCAGTAAGTGATTCTCAGTGGCAAGGAGAGCATTCAATGGGACTGGAAGCAATGGTGTCAACATTTTAATGATATTTAAATGAATGGAAATCAGTTCATGCATTTTCTGGGGTTGGCAGGAGGATGGCCCGATCGCTGGCCCCCCAAATATGCCCAAGCCCAGTTCCAACCCTGCTTCCCCCCCCTCTCCCGGATGCCTTGATCTTCCGCAGTTCTCCCGCCACATGATCAATCCTGACCATGCTCCCTGCGGTGCTGAATGTCTCCCCCCCTGAAGTGCCACCGTCCCTCCGCCCCCCCGTAGCCCCGACCCCCCCCAACAGGGCTGCCCCTGCCTTCCCACCCCGATGGCCAGCCCAGATTGCTGGCCTCCCTCCCTCCCCCACCGATCTCAACTGCAGAATGACAGCGGGACTCCCCCACCCCCACCAATCATCCCCCAGAGGCCCCAACCCCATCAGGCCCCTCACCCATTAAGCCCCATCCTCTTGGCACTGCCACATGCCTGCTGGGCAGTGCCAAGGTGTCAAGGCCGGCACTGTCAAGGTGCCAATGCCCAGGGGGCAACCCCACCGTAGCCCAACCTTCTGGGGACCATTATTGTCCCCCCCTTCACTCCAGCGGGGTTGGGGCGCCAGCTCCCCACAAGTGGGGAGCTACTTTAAACCCCGCTGAAGTGAAATACTCCTGGTGGGGGCGGGGTAGAGGCTAGTGGGCCTGGAAACTTCAGTCCTGGGCCCACTAATGCCATTTAAACTATATTTAAATTAAGAGCTCTATAATTTATGCAGCTCCGTGCCGATTTCCACGGAGCTGATGGCACTGGAAATCCGGCACTGGGAGACGTGCTCAGGGCCGGACGCCCAGCACGGATTGTGCAATCGGGCGCCGTTTGAATCTCCTGGCCTGCTGCGTTAAAGAATCAGTACAGCGGAGTGGGAGAATCGCCCCTGTCATTTAGCTTTGGGCTAAATTTTGAGTTTGTTACAATATCATGGATGTAATCTGTGTCCTAATCATTTTCCTGCAAAATGGGGGCTTAGAATTTTTTTGGGAGAATCCTGGCCCTGATAGTTAGCCTCTCACCCACCTTATTTTCCTCTCCCAGGAACAGAATTAGATTCCGCCTGTGGTTTAGCATGAAATTCCAAAAATGAGAGTCTCATTGACATTATTTCATGAGGGAATGAAAGCAGCAAAATGGCACGTAAAAGTTTGAATGAGAAAAAAACCATACGTTTCTGAAATAAAGGCAAAATGCTGTGGATGCTGGAATCTGAAACAAAAACCGGAAATGCTGGAAAATTCCAGCAGATCTGACAGCATCTATGGGGAGAGAATAAAGCCAACATTTTGAGTCAGGAGGCGCTATTCACTCTCTGCAGATGCTGTCAGACCTGCTTTTCCAGATTTTCCAGCATTTTCTGTTTTTGTATACATTTCTGAAGACTGAGTAGATAATGATTGCTTCAAAGTGGCAAATATCACCGCAAACCCTACTTCAAGAAGAGTTTCAAGGAAACCTCAGTAATCAATTTTTATGATGATCAAATGTTGTCACCGCCCTGTTTAAGCTGGAATTCCTTTGGGTGTAAATATCACGGCTTGACAGACAACGTGACCTTGAGTTCAATTAAACGCTTTCCCTTTCTTCTGTAGTCTAAGTGAATTATTAGGTTCACAAACACGAGAAGGGATCCTTCATCAGGGAACTCAATTTGATGTATTCGCCTAGTACATTAAAAAAAACCCAGATTATTAGTGAGTGGATAGTGAGGGAACAATCCAATCCCAGAAACAAAATGGGGAGTAAAAATATAAAAGTTCAAAATCCCATGATGCCCTATCAGTTAGGCAAAAGACTACTTGTGTGCCAATACAACTGTAGGCTTTTATTCATAACAGAATCAGGAGCACATCCCAACAGGTAACCAACCTGGACTGAACAAGGGGGAGGAGACAGCCACCTTTATACTAGGTGACAAGGGGAGGAGCCGAGCCGGCGGGGGATGTGTCCAGGCATAACAAACACACAAAGGTGGTCCAAGTAGGACAAAGGCACAACTGAAGTCCACCACATTCACCCCTCCTTTAAAAAAAACAACAAGGGGTGAAGCGGAAACAATATCACAAGTTCAGACGATCCAGTGGCTTGATCCGCCGTCGTGATCGTCGTAGTGCAGGTTGCAGAGTCGTCCGAGCAGGGAGCGGTGTCAGCCCAGGCTCCATGAAGTGAGTGTCGATAAGAGGCGCCAGGTGGTGTGAGGCGGACCGATCCGTCGTCCCGTCCAGTAGTCGGGTACTGCGTGGCGACGGCTCCGGCGACTCAAGCGAGCTGTACATAGGGGTGAGAGGAGTGAGCAGTGGCCCTGGTGGTGCATGGAGAACAGTAGGAACTGATGCTGGGGGGTGGAGGGACGTAGTGGGCTCTGGGCGCACAATATGGGAGACTGGGACTGAAGGGGGAAGGGGGCGTAGCGGTCTCTGGGCGCACAACACAAGGGACAGAGGGGCGGAGGGACGTGGTGGCCTCAGGGGCACCTGCGGGTGCCAAGTCGCGGACAGAGACCGTGTCCTCCCGCCCGTCAGGGTACGCTACATAAGCGTATTGAGGATTAGCGTGGAGCAATTGGACCTCTTCGACCAAGGGGTCTGCCTCATGGGTCCGGACATGCTTCTGAAGCAGAACGGGCCCTGGGGACATCAGCCAAGCTGGGAGCGAAGTACCCGAGGAGGACTTTCTGGGAAAAGTGAACATCCGTTCATGAGGGGTCGTATTGGTCGCTGTGCACAAGAGTGACCTAATTGAATGTAATGCGTCCAGGAGGACGTCTTGCCAACGGCTGACTGGAAGGCCCCTAGACTGTAGCGCTAATAGAACAGCCTTCCAGACCGTTGCGTTCTCCCGCTCTACTTGACCATTACCCCTGGGGTTATAGCTAGTGGTGTGGCTGGAGGCAATGCCTTTGGCAAGCAGGTACTGCCGCAGCCCGTCACTCATGAATGAGGACCCACAGTCGCTATGAATATAGGATGGAAAGCCAAACAGGATGAAGAGTGTGTTCAGGGTCCGAATCACTGTAGCCGTGGTCATTTCCGGGCAGGGGAAGGCAAAAGGGAAACGCGAGTATTCATCGATGACATTCAGAAAATAAATATTGCGGTTAGAGGAAGGGAGGGGGCCTTTAAAATCAATGCTGAGGCGCTCAAACGCATGAGTGGCCTTTATAAGGTGCACCCCACCTGGCCGGTAGAACTGCGGTTTGCACTCTGCACAGACCCTGCATTGCTTGGTAATCGTCCGGACTTCCTCAAGGGAGTAGGGCAGGTTACGGGCTTTGACAAAGTGGAAAAGTCTGGTGACACCCGGGTGGCAGAGATCGTTATGGAGGGACTGTAGCTGGTCCAGTTGGGCGCTGGCACATGTTCCACGGGACAGGGCGTCTGGGGGCTCATTGAGCTTCCCAGGCCGGTACATGATGTCATGTCTGTAGGTGGAGAGCTCAATCCTCCACCGCAAGATCTTGTCATTCTTAATCTTGCCCCTCTGCCTGGTGTTAAACAGGAAGGCAACAGACCGCTGGTCCGTAATTAAAGTGAACCGTTGGCCCGCAAGAAAATGGCGCCAGTGCCGGACGGCTTCCACGATGGCCTGGGCCTCCTTCTCAACCGAGGAGTGTCGAATCTCAGGGCCTTGTAGGGAAAAAAAGGCCACCGGACGGCCCCTTTGGTTAAGGGTGGCGGCTAGGGCAAAGTCAGACGCACCATTTTCCACTTGGAATGGGATGGATTCATCCACAGCATGCATCGCGGCCTTCGTGATGTCCGCTTTGATGTCGTCGAAGGCCCGACGGGCCTCCTCCGCCAGGGGAAAAGAGGTCGATTTAAGGAGCGGACGGGCTTTATCAGCGTAACGGGGAACCCACTGGGCATAGTAGGAGAAGAAGCCCAGGCATCTCCTCAGTGCTTTGAGAGTAGTAGGGAGGGGATGCTGCATAAGGGGACGCACACGGGCTGGGTCGGGACCAAGGACACCATTTTCTATCACGTACCCAAGGATGGCGAGGCGGCGTGTCCGAAAAACACACTTCGCCTCATTATATGTCAGATTCAGGAGAGTGGCCGTCCGGAGGAATTTTTGTAGGTTGGCATCATGGTCCTGCAGGTCATGGCCGCAGATGGTGACGTTATCCAGATACAGGAAAGTGGCTCGTAGCCCGTGCTGATCCACCATTTGATCCATGGCCCACTGGAAAACTGAGACCCCATTGGTGACACCATAGGGGACTCGGAGGAACTGGTAGAGGCGACCGTCCGCCTCAAAGGCAGTGTATGGGCGATCCTCCGAGCGGATAGGGAGCTGGTGGTAAGCCGATTTTAAATCAATCATAGAGAAAACCCTATAGTGCGCGATGCGGTTGACTATGTCCGCGATGCGGGGAAGAGGGTACGCATCTAGTTGCGTATACCTGTTTATGGTCTGGCTATAGTCAATCACCATGCGATTATCCAGGGGCTGGTGCTGGCCTGGATAATCCCTTCCTTGAGCAAACGTTGTACTTCGGAGCGAATGAAGGCCCGGTCTTCCGCACTATAGCGCCTACTTTTGGTGGCTATAGGCCTGCAATCCGGGGTGAGATTATCAAATAAAGGGGGGGGGGGTAATCTTGAGGGTCGAGAGACTGCAGGTGGTGCGCGAGGGGCGCTGCAGTGACGGCGCCTTGCAGACGGAGAGCGGAGGATTAGGGCCATCATACTGCAGGGTGACGCTCCTATGATGGCTGAGGAAATCTAACCCCAGCAGTACAGCTGCACAGAGTCGCGGCAGCACGAGGAGCCGAAAACGCTTGTAGACTGTGCCCTGTACCGTCAGCGTCACCAAGCAGCACCCGAGGACCTCCACCGAGTGGGAATTCGAAGCCATGGAGATGGTCTGGCTCCAGGGCCGCACGGGAAGGGCATATCGACGCACTGTGCAAGGGTGTATAAAACGTTCTGTGCTCCCGCAGTCGAACAGGCAGTTTTCTGCATGGTCATTTACCTTGATCTCCATTATTGACTTGGAGAGTTGGTGAGGCTGCGACTGGTCCAGGCAAATCGATGCCACCGTCGAATCCAGTAAGAATCCATCTTTGTCCGCGTCTGATGACGTCATGGAAAAAGTTTCCCGCTCGGCGCGCCTTGATGACGGCATCAAAGTTGGCAATTCCCGCGCATCCGCTGACTGCATCAAAGATGGCGACCCCCGCGCATCCGGTGACTGCATCAAAGATGGCGATTCGCGCGCAGCCGCTGGCTGCATTAAAGATGGCTGTGCCCGCGGAACACACATGGCGCCATGAGGCTTCGCGATCAGCTTCACCCGGCAGACTTTGACGAAGTGGCCTAGCTTACCGCATCCGGAGCAACTGGCGTAGACCACGTTAGGGCTCTTTCGAAACTGCCCTTTTAAGAGTTCTATAGCGTCCGCGTATGTAGCAGCGTCCCGGAAGATACCGTAGACTGCATCACTTTCCCCAGCGCGGAGCACGTGGAGCTTATCGTCGTCGGAGTCGACGGCCGCAGCGGCGTCGATGAATGCTTCAAAGCAGTCCAGCCAATGGTCAAATTTATCAGACTCCAACCTCTTGAGGGTCTAATGTTAACTTGTCGGGTTTTAAAAGCTGCTCCATGTCGGTCAAATGTTATGAATAAAATTGATGCGCTATCAATTAGGCAAAAGACTACTTCTGTGCCAATACAACTGTAGGCTTTTATTCATAACAGAATCAGGAGCACATCCCAACAGGTAACCGACCCGAACTGAATAAGGGAGAGGAGACAGCCACCTTTATACTAGGTGACAAGGGGAGGAGCCGAGCTGGCAGGGGATGTGTCCAGGCATAACAAACACACAACAGTGGTCCAGGCAGGACAAAGGCACAACTGAAGTCCACCACATCCCACATCCTGTATTATTGTTCTGTGAGCAAAATGAGGTCATCACAGCCATGTCTAGTCACAGGAAGGACTGGATTCCTTCCCAGATATTCTATCACATCCTGTAACACTGAATGCACTGAAGAATGTTTTTACAGGAAGAGGCAAAATCATGCGCTGGTTGTACAGAATGAGATGGCAAGCTATAAATTGAGAACACTAATCACTGGGAAGTTGTGTCTGGTTTTCCTCACGCTTTCATAGATTGGGAATGGGAATGGGGGGAAGAATGGGCAAGATTTTAGTTTACACCCAATGTTACTTATACAACACATATGACAACTCATGCTTGGGAGAAACCAGCTGTATTATTGGATGTTACTGTTTTATGTGTCACTTTGTACTGTGGAATGAAGCAGTTTTCCACTCTTTACATTTTACCGGTCCCCGGGTGGCAGGCTAGCATTTGGGGAGCTGTTGTCAAACCAGGGACCAATATCGAGAGAGCCCACTGGAATGCATTCCTGCTGACATATAATCTTACAAGTGCCAGGGAGGGCTGTGCCTCAATCCACGGGTGGGCAGCCAATTTCGCCAATTAAAGGTCCATTTTACCAGCATGTGATGCACTATCAATTACGACACGAAGACTTCTGAGAGTGAGGGAAACTAATAGGCTTTTATTCACAGAGAACAGGAGCACACCCTTGTAGCTGGCCTGGTCTAGACTGAGGCAAGGAGGAGGGACCATCGCCTTTATACCCCACTCTGGGTGAAAAGGGAGGGGTCTCAGGCGGAAAGGGAGGAGTCTCGGGCCAGGTGCAGCATGGGTGTGTCCAGGCACATACATGTAGTAACAGTGGTTCACTACAGCATGTTTTTGGGCATGAATGCCATCATGAGTGCCATTTTGCAGCAACTACACCATGCCACTTACCTTGTGGGCTATAGGAGGTCATTGACACTTTTGTAGCATTGGACCCGTTTTGCCTGTAGACCCCATTGTTACTCACCTCCGCTCCAATCTCTGTCCAGACCACCTTGGTCAAGCAGGAGGGTATCCTGTTGCTATGACAGCGCCAGGGACCCAAATACATTTCCACCCTTGGTGACTGTCTGTGTGGAGTTTGCATGTTCTCCCCGTGTATCCTCTGGGTGCTCCGGTTTTCTCCCACAGGCCAAAGAAATGCGGGTTAGGTGGATTGGCCATGTGCAGGGTTACGAGGTTAGGGCGGGGGATTGGGCCAAGGTATAGTGCTCTTTTGGAGAGTCGGTGCAGACTCAATGGGCCGAATGACCTCTTCTGCACAGTAGGAATTCTATGATTCTATGATATGGTTCTATGACGAGCACCTCTTGCTGCTCCTGGACAGCCTGGAGTAGGACACGTATCACTAAACCATAGCGTTACTAGTTGTCTACGCTGAGGCAAGTGTCCACTTTTGAATGGCGCAATTGGAATCAACAGGTGAGGAGGGGAGCACAACAGCTCCAGGAAACCCAAACATGGCAGGAGTGGAGGGGGTAGTTTCAGCTCCAGAGATCTAATTGTGGAGAGAGGGGGGAGGGTGGCAGCAGCTACAATTCAGAAACCTCCTCTCAGTCAGTCAGACACTGCTGCTGCTGGCTTGCTGGTAGTGGATGCCTGTCCAGCTGCCATCTAAATGACCTGGTCTTTGACCCCATGAGGCAACACCAGGGTCGGCAGCTTCCTGCCTTACAACTGGCCGGGCCCCTTGACACTGAATGCATGATTGGCTGGCCGCTGTGTGACTTCGTGTGGCCAATTACCCAGTCTCCAGCCTCGCTGACAGGACACTCGCCACTGCCACACAATTCCACCCAACATCCCACATCAGAAAATCGAAGTGAAAGATATACCTTCATTAAAACAAATCCTAAACATTTTGCTCACTGCATGTCTTTTTGAACCATTAGCTGATTTCCCATAATTTGTTCATAGCTAGTCTGCAACCTGCAGCAGTAACATAATGATTAACCTTGGCTGTCTCTTTAAGATTAATACTCAGGCACTTGCTGCAGGGAATGTATCCTAAATAGGTACACGTTGCGATGAATTTGAGGGTGATTACTGAGGGGAGTTTCTGTGGATAGGCAGCTACTTGTAAATTTTTGACTCCTGCTCTGGCGAGAGACCAGGTTATCTCGGTCAGAAAAAAAACAGGAACTGACTGGCCTTTTGGCACTTAGATGGCTAATGCAATGGATCAAGCAAGTTTATATCAATTGTATAGACTTACATTAGGTAGACATTTCTAAAATGTAGCACTTAAACATTTTGCTTTTAACAGTTTTGTATTTGATGAATCACTTTCTGTGCTCAATGCCAGAAATAAAACACATTTTGACTGTGGACACTTAGTTGTAATATTGTGAATCTCCACTCCAGGTGTGACAGAGCTGAGCTCTCTGTACCCTGACACAAAGTTCACCACAAGGAATATTCCAGTTTTCCATTTCCTACTGCTCTTTTTGTTGGTCAAACTGCCAATCTTTGGGCAGTTTTGACAAGGTCAACTTTATTTGGTCTGTGTCCCTTACAGCCAGCAGGAGAGACTTTTGCCCATCACTATTTTAGATTGGAATTGGAACCCAGTCCTAGGGGTTAAAGGTTAATGTGCAAACTCAGTGCACATATCAAGTTCTTCCAATTCGTCATTTGAAAAGCAAATCAGTTTGTTTTCTATGAGAGTTGATTATGGTGCTAAGTAAATCGTTTTAAAAGGTCCTTATTAAAGTGAGCAGAAGCCAGTTCCAGATGGTTTTGGCCTCTGAATTTGAAGGCTGTGCCGAGCATCAAGGGAGCTCCTCATGTCACTGACTGAAGTAACACAGCTGGCAAGGTCAAGGGTTCACACTCTTAGGGTTAGCCCTTCAATAAGGAATGTGAGATGTCTCTCTATAAAATTCTGCCTTTCAAGTTTAAATGTGTGAGAGGACACCCCTCTCCTCCTCCCTCTGCAGATATGCACATGTTCCCAGGGAATATCACCCTCCCCATTCTAATCTCTGACAGACTGTGCTGCTTAAGAAGGCTCTCTTGTTCGGACTGGGGAAGTAATAATATTTTGCAAAGGTTGCAAGTGGTACACTGAGAAATTGATGACCTAAGAGACCGTCAGTGGGTTCCCCAGCCCCAGGTGCATTGACCCAAACAGGCGCTGGAATGTGGCAACTGGTGGAATTTCACAGTAACTTCATTGCAGTGTTAAATGTAAGCCTTACTTGTGACTAAGAAATAAATTTTAACTTTAACTTTGCAGTTCAGAAAGGGCAGGAGTAGCACTTATTGCCTTGACCATTCTTCATTCTATGGCTTCATTACCAGATGAAAAGATAAACTACTTCAAATTAAATGCCAGGCCTTCCAGTGGGTTTTATAGAGTTTCTAAGTTTGCCAAGGGTCTCCTGCAATCTGCCTTGGTATTCCATGACTGTAAAGTCCCACCATTCACATGATGTTACCTTCCTGTGAAATCTCACAAAGGGTGAAATCACAAATAGTGAGCATACTTTACAATGGAAATGAATTAGATAGGTTCCAGCCATCGCAAAATTAGTTGCCAGCTGAATATCTGAGCTTTTCTCTTGCTGATGCAGTCATTTGGCAGTACAGAGTGTTAGTATTGCTGAAAAAGAGACTTTTTTGTTAAAGCTTTTCATCTTGTACTCACCAGGACAGTGCGCAAGGATATCAATGTCAGAAGAACTGCAAGTTTATACTGTATAAGAAGAGAGTGCTAATTGGTTGGCAAGTGGACTCTGATTGGTAGAGTCATTGCCATGGAGAATGTACCAGAATTCACAGGAATAGTCATCTTTAACAAGCACGACTATATCAACGAAATGAATGCCTTTCTTAATGAAAAGTCCAAATTAGTATCCATTGGACCTGCCACTTGACATGACCGGATAATCTTGCTCAAAAGTTAAAAAATACTTGCTGAATTTATGTAAAAGTGATGAGCTGCCAGGATTCATCCTAAGAAGTTTAACAACACCAGGTTAAAACCCAACAGGTTTATTTGGTAGCAAAAGCCACACAAGCTTTCGGAGCTCCAAGCCCCTTCTTCAGGTGAGTGGGAATTCTGTTCACAAACAGGGCATATAAAGACACAGACTCAATTTACATGAATAATGGTTGGAATGTGAATACTTACAGCTAATCAAGTCTTTAAGATACAAACATCGTGAGTGGAGAGAGCATCAAGACAGACTAAAAAGATGTGTATTGTCTCCAGACAAGACAGCCAGTGAAACTCTGCAGGTCCAGGCAAGCTGTGGGGGTTACAAATAGTGTGACATGAACCCAATATCCCGGTTGAGGCCGTCCTCGTGTGTGCGGAACTTGGCTATCAGTTTCTGCTCAGCGACTCTGCGCCGTCGTGTGTCGTGAAGGCCGCCTTGGAGAACGCTTACCCGAATATCAGAGGCCGAATGCCCGTGACCGCTGAAGTGCTCCCCAACAGGAAGAGAACAGTCTTGCCTGGTGATTGTCAAGCGGTGTTCATTCATCCGTTGTCGCAGCGTCTGCATAGTTTCCCCAATGTACCATGCCTCGGGACATCCTTTCCTGCAGCGTATCAGGTAGACAACGTTGGCCGAGTTGCAAGAGTATGTACCGTGTACCTGGTGGATGGTGTTCTCACGTGAGATGATGACATCTGTGTCGATGATCCGGCACGTCTTGCAGAGGCATGACGATGCCTCATGACGATGGCATTGCTGCAACGGCCTCATTCCAACCATTATTCATGTAAATTGAGTCTGTGTCTTTATATGCCCTGTTTGTGAACAGAATTCCCACTCACCTGAAGAAGGGACTTGGAGCTCCGAAAGCTTGTGTGGCTTTTGCTACCAAATAAACCTGTTGGACTTTAACCTGGTGTTGTTAAACTTCTTACTGTGTTTACCCCAGTCCAACGCCGGCATCTCCACATCAGGATTCATCCTCACAGCTTGCTGTGTCCACGTATGTATGGGCTGCCCCAGACATACGAAAGTGATGTCCCTTTACACCCTATGTTATATATGACTGGTTCTGCACAATATGTATTGGCCAAATGGTTAGGTGAATTGTTACTAGTTTTGAGCAAGTTTTCCACATACCCGATGAAGGATTCCTTCATATTTGTGAAGACCATACAGGACTTGCATATTGTCATAATAATGAAGTGAAAAACACCAAATTACATCCTGGAGTATTTTACTTTTTATAAGACCTGAGATTTTTTAAAAATGGGCAACAAACCACTGGCTGAATTGCTTCGGGGTGATTCTTTAAGAGACAATGGGAACCCCACTCTGTTACCAAACAAAGTACTTCTCAAAGCATCCAGAAACTAATTGCCGTCTTGGTTGGAGACAATGGAATATAATGGCTATCTCATCAAGAGATTTCCTGTATAATGCCCAGACCAATATTGTGGATTCACCTCCCACTTCGAATATACAAAGAATGGGTGAAAAGCCAGCTAAAAAGTTGGCCCAGTTGTCTGTCAGCTATGTGTTCTGTGAGAACAAGAAGTAAAAGCCAGCAAACACTCTCACAGTACCTCAGAAAACAGCAGGTATATCTCAAGCTCTCACTCTCTAACTATGGACATCAGTTAAGTCAGCAAAGACTGCAGCTGGAAAGAGAACTGGAAAGCTTCTTACTGTGTTTACCCCAGTCCAAACTATAATGCACTGGAATCGCAAAATAGGCTATTCGCCTGCTGAAGCCAACTCTAGTGGAATCTTGAATTGCAATATCCACAACATTGAATCATCTACTCCTCATGACAGAGGATTGTTCCGAATACCTTTTTCTTTTATATGTACTTACGTTGAACTCAATTCTCCCTTCTAATCTATGTGAAAGTAAATGCATGTGTTTTATCATTTTCTTGCCTTTAATAATGAATAAATCCACTCTATCTTTAACTCAAATATGCATGGTTAAATTGGCTCCTTTTAAAACATAACTAAAGAGACATCTGGGAAAAGAAACAGTTTTATAGTAAATCTTACTGCGACCAATAGAGGGGGTTGAATAAAGTCAGGGGCCAGAATTTTACCGCCCGTCCGCCATGGAATCGGAGAGTGCGAGGGGCAGACAATGGAAATGTCCATTGACCTCGGGTGGGATTTTACAGTTTTGGGATGAGTGAGGCTGTAAAATCCCGCCAGGGAGTCAGTTCATCCCTTCTCATCTAGGACATAACCATTTGGAGTATCCCAGCCAGACGGTGACAAATTGAGGGATCTCACCTAGATTGACAACTTTGGGGAACCTCACCTGGGGTTAACAAGATTGATCGCAATGCTGTGTCCAACTGCTCATTTGACATTGTTCACTCATTCACCACCTATGTTCCACTTTAAGGAAGTCGTAGATATTTGTGCTGCAGCACCAATCATGATGATCTAGACACACCTTCATTGTCTGAGTCTGTATTAACATGAATATGGTAACTTGTGCAGTTGAGTTCAGTTTTAATGACACCATGTGTTCCGATATCAATGGTGTTGCTTGGGATCCCCTCTAGGCCTTACTCTCACCTACATCTTTGTTGGGTCCCATGAGAAATGTGTCTCTGATGGAATGACACTTTATCTCCTACCCTTGCATATTTCCATTATGTGGATGATACGTTTGCTATATTTAAATCTGTAACTGAATTAATAATTTCCTTGTATGTCCTAATGGGTTCCATACTGTGCTTAAATTTACTTTTGAAATGGGGCAGTCAAATTAATTCCCTTTCCTTGACGTACTAGTTAAGAAATCTGTCAGAAATCTATCATGCTCTACTGCAAGCTTACCTTCACTGGTCAATACAGACTTTGGGATTCTTACACCCAAAGAGAAAACGCTGGAAAATCTCAGCGGGTCTGGCAGCATTTCTAAGGAGAGAAAAGAGCTGACGTTTCGAGTCCAGCGACCCTTTGTCAAAGCTACAAGTATAGAAAGTGGGAGATATTTATACTGTAGCTTGAGGGAATGAAAGATGAGTCATAGCCATAAAAACAAGGGGAAAGGCTGCTAATGGCAGTCCATAGAGAGAATAGTAGGTGTGAAAGGCCAAACGGCAGAGAAGCTGAAATCAGAGGGTCAGCTGTGACAGATGAAGATGTGGGGGGAGGGGGGAGATGGGTGGGAGAGAGGTAATATTGAGAAAAAGGGGGAAAAGGGAAGCAGAGGGGGAGAAAAGGTAAGAAAAGGGGGGATAAAATAGGGGGAAAGAGTGGGGGGAAAATAAAAATAGACAATAAAGAATTCTTACAGTTTCACATGGGATTCTCACAGTTTCACATGCTTTAAGATTGGCCTTATTGATAACCTCATTAGTAGGGCTGAAGACATTTGCTCACCATAAAAGTTTGATGGTGAAAAAGGGCACATCAAAGACATCCTGTGGGATAATGTCTACCCTGATCAGATCATTGCGCGGTACCTTGTGCAAACTTATGAATGGGCACACCTGGAAAACTGGGAACAGTTTTGGTCCCCTGATTTAAGGAAGGATATATTGACATTGGAGGCAGTCCAGAGAAGGTTTACTAGGTTGATCCCAGGTGTGGAGAGATTTTCTTATGAGGAGAGGTTGAGTGGTTTTGGCCTGTACTCATTGGAATTTAGAAGAATGAGAGGTGACCTTATTGAGACATATAGGATACTTAAGGGGCTTGGCAGAGTAGATACTGAGAGGTTGTTTCCCCTTGTGGGAGAGTCTAGGGGCAGAGGGCTGTCCATTTAAAACCGAGATGAGGAGAATTTTTTCTCTCAGAGGTAGTGAATCTGTGGAATTCTTTACTGCAGAGGGCTGTAGAGGCTGGGTTGTTAAGTATGTTCATAGCTGAGATAGACAAGATTTTTAATCAATCTGATTATCAAGGGTTATGGGTATAAGGCAGGGAAGTGGAGTTAAGAATTATATCAGATCAGTCATGATCTAATTGAATGACGGAGCAGACTTGATGGCCTATTTCTGCTCCTACATCTTATGGACCTTTAAAACCGTCACTTACAGCCCTGAAAGTGCCCAATATACCTCGGATTACCTGGAAGGGTAAGGTATCTCAAAGATTTGAGCAACAGGTGAAGCTAGATGTTTCACACTGCTACTATGCAATAGCAACCCGAGTGGTATTCACCACTAACAGGATGCTGCCATCAAGCCAAAAGGACATTTTGCCTATCACACAAGTGAGTAATGTGAGTATATGAATTTCAGTGTCAGTGTGCTGCTAGATACATAGGCCATACATCCTAAAGATTGATGGATCATATCAAACAGAATGTTTCTTTTATTGTTCACAACAGGCAAAATATATACCACACCAAACCAGTCCCTGCTTGCAAAACTCAAAACACAGCGCAAAATTCTCCCCAAAAAATTTTAAGTGTCGAATTCGTGTGAAAGCTGAAATATTTTGCTGGTTTTTTCAGTGGGATTTCAGAGAAGAACCTCCCACCCTCTGTGCATTGCAGAGGCCACCAGCGGGAATGTCATTAGGTTTCAGGGGATGGGGCCTATCGGCGCTGGAAAGGCTGAAATCAGCACGCTGAACTGGCCACTGCGCATGCTCCAATCTGTCAGTGCCAAGATCGGCGCATGCACAGTGGCCCCGCACTGATGGCCTCCCGATTGCTGGCCAGCCCCGGGACCCCCGCAATGCCGGCTCTTGTCCCCTCCACGGCCCGATCATTGGCCCCTGACCATTCCTGAGCCCAGCCCTGAATCCCCCCCCCCCCCCCCCCCCCCCCCCCACCCCTCCGCCCGCTCCCCCTCCACCAATTCGGCCCCTCCCGGACAGTTACACCCCAAGCAGTCCTGACCTTCTCCCCCACGCGGTGCCAACCCACCCCAGCAGGCTGCCCCTCACTCATATCCCATCGATCGCTGGCCTTCCTCCTTCCCCCACCAATCCCGATGCAGTGTGGCAGCGAGAACTCCCACCCCCACTGATCGCCCCCTAGTCCCCGCCCCATCAGGCCCCGGCCCCTAGGCCCCACCCCCATATGCCCCATGCAGTAGGCAATGCCAAGATGCCCCCGGGTATTGACACTTTGCCCCTTGGGCAGTGCACACAGGCTGGCACTGCCAGGCTATTTTTGCCTAAAAGCAAATTATATTGGCCTGAACACACTGCATCAGAGTTGTATTGACAACTTAACTTTTGTCCATTTCTGTTGGTACGTTCTTGCATGTTCAGTGAGAGTTCAACAAAGCCCAAGCAAACACCGGAGGCTTATTTTTCTTTTTGTTCTTCATCATGACCATGATATCCAGTGAAATTCCAGGCCTGACCATGTGTCACTTCGATGGCAAATCCCAGTGCAGATTTTGTTGGGATGACCAATTAGAGGTTATGGAGTATCCTTGTCGTCCAATTAAAGATGGAGGATGGGACACTGAAGATTGATGATACAATGACAGTATTGGCCAAGGTGGGAACTGTTGATGTAGGACGCAGGCACTCACTGAAGAGAAGGTAAGAAAAGTTAAATTTGAAAAGGACACAGCTGCCTGACCAACATCATGGAGGGACAATCACTGTGACCCAAGAGCCATGGTAAATGCCTTGGGATACAGCATTGGCTCCAAGCACCCACAATTTGCCATTGGAAGGCCACCTCCATACGTTGACCATGTGTTGGCTATTGCGTTGGGCCCATCTGCCAATCAGATAATTTCAGTTGGGTGTCTCCCTATTACCCTTAATAGGCCCCTTAAGTCTGGGTAGCTGTCACCACTCCCCCAACCCTCAACTATCGGCTTTAAAATAGTCCATAGTCAGGAACATGCCTGAAAACTGGCACACCATGCTCCTAGGCCAATTTTTCAAGTCATCCCACTGCAGAGTTTGCCTTCTCCGGGGATCAATAATCTACAAAGGTTTGGAAAGATTCAGCATTACAAATATATTTTCAGAAAATATTTGCATTGTTTAAAAAAAATAGTAGGGTGCTTCATGTTTCAATCTGTAATCACTATCCATGCTTTTTGTTTTCAATGCACAAACTCAAAATCTGGCTGAAAATTTCGAAAGTTGCTTCTTCTTAAAGCCTAGCTGAGAGTTGATGAAGCTTATGGCAGGTGGACAACTCTCTCATTCTGTTCCTGAGCCTCTGCAATTCCTCACCTTTGGTGATTTCAATCTCCACACTACTCATATTTATCCGCTCATTTCACGCCCTCCTGCCTCCCTTGACCTCTCCCTTGAGATAAACTCTCCTATCCATATTCGGGGTCAGCCTTTGGCCATGTCATTTCAAATGGCTTTTCCCATCACAGTGTCTTGATCATGGTCAAGGCCACTTCCAATCATTGCCTTGCATCATTCGCCACTTGCAATCCTTACCCTTTTCCTCCCGCACCTACCCCTGGAATAATCTATCCCTAAACACATTTACAATAGTTGTTGTTCGTCCATCATCGTCGATGAGGACCTCGACACCATTAATCATTATGAGGCTGGATGCGGTATGTCTGAAGATGACTGATCAGGCCAATTCGGGCACAGAATGTCCTGGCACATATTGGGCAAACTTGTGTAGGCGCTGTAATTGTTGCGCTGGTGGCTCTGGACTTGCACAGCTCGCGCTTAAGTTGTGCTTCAGCATTACTCCTTGCTTCATAAGCTTGACAGCCCTTGTGGATGAGGCAGTGCCAGGTAGGGCGGTTTTGTGCTAGCATTTCCCAGGTGGTCGTGTCTATGTCAAACGACTTCAGGGAGGCCTTGAGTGTGTCTTTGTAACGTTTCTTCTGCCCTCCATGTGAGCGTCTTCCAGCAGAGAGTTCCCCAAAAAGGAGCTGCTTGGGTATGCGCTCGTCCGGCATACGGATGACATGACCTGCCCACCGGGTCTGTGCTCTCATCAGCAATGTGTGGACTGATGGTAGACTTGCTCTAGAGAGAACTTCAGTGTCTGGTACTTTGTCTTGCCATCTGATGCGTAATATTCTGCGAAGACAAGTCATGTGGAAATGATTGAGCTGTCTTGCATGCCTTCGATACACAGTCCACGTTTCAAAGGCATACAGGAGGGTAGTGAGTACCACGGCGCTGTAGAACTTCAGTTTTTTTGCTGGGCTGGTTCCTCAATGTTCCCATATAGTGGAGCGCAGTCTACCGAAAGCAGAACTTTTAAACTCTCAGCTGTGCAGCCTTTGGCTCACTGCAATACTTCAATGCCAACCGTCATTCTCGAGCCCCCATTTCCATCTCCCTGCTTGGTTATTGTCTCAGGCTGAGCTAGTTTATCCACAAGCTCAGCATCCTATTGACCCTGAGTTGAGTTTCTGGGCCCATATTATCTCACGTCACTCAAACCTGCCTTAACCTCAAGCTCAGCTGCAGATGAAATCCTCACCTTGCTTTTGTTACCTGCAGACTCTATTATTGTAATACACTCCCAGCTGTTCCTTGGCTTCCACCATCCAGGAACTTCATCCAAAACTCTATTTGTTTGTACGCTATGTCATACTAATTTTCATTTCCCATCGCTCTATTCTCTCTGACCGACATTTTATTTTGGTTCCCCCAAAACTTCAAGCTTAAAATTCTCAAACTCATTTTTAAATCCTTCCAAGGTCTTGATCCTCCCTATCTCTGTAACTTTGTCCATTCCTACAAGGTTTGAAGAATTCTGCATTCCTTCAATTTTGCTCTGAATTCATGCCCCCATTCCCTTAATCCATCACTGTCAGATATGACTTCAACAGCAGAAAGTCAATCACTTCTGAAGATGCACAATTAACAGAACTGAGTCAATCTCCTGCCCACCAACACCAATGACTCTATCATTCAAATGTAAGTCAAGTCATGATTGGAGTAAATTTAAATGGTGTTGTTTCATTCTTATCAGCAAATTGCATTTATATAGCTCCTTGAACATAACAAAACATCCTTCACAGGAGCATTATAAACTGAAATATGACAGTCACATAAGGGGATATTAAAAGATGGCCATAATTTTGTCAAGGAGATATTTTTAATGAAGAAATAGTAACGTGAGGTAAAGCAGGAGAGAGAGGGAATTCCCGAGCTTAGGGCCTAGGCAACTGAAGGCGCAGCCACCAATGGTAAAGCAGTTATAACTGGGAACGCACAAATGGCCAGAATTAGAGGAACACATAAATTTTGGAGAGTTGAGTATTAGAGGAGATTTTATAGATAGAGAGAGGCAAGGCCATGGAGGAATTTGAAAACAAGATGAAAATTTTAAAATCAAGATGTTGCTTGACTGGTTTAATCATTGTTATGTCCAGGTGAGAAGGGGTGAACTTGTTCAACTCTATTCAACCTCCTCGGTTGGTCACAACAAAGGTTTCTTTTCTCTCCTTTAAATTTGCTGTCATCAGCTCTCTCCCCAAACAAAACATAACTCTTGACACCTCTGTCCTTGCAAATTACCGCCCCATCTCCAATCTTTGCCTTTCCAAAGTCCTTGTCACCTTCCAAATCTGTTCCCATCTTTCCTGCAACTCAATGTTTGAATCCTTCTAATCAGGTTCCTGCCAACATGCCACATTACAGACATAGGCCGGGATTCTCCCTGTCCGCTGCGCTGCTCAAGTTGGGAATACTGAAGCCATTGTTTCTGGTTCGCTGCTCACAACTCTATTCCATAGCAATCAACTCCATTCTCCATGGCAACAGTCTGACTAAACCAGTCAGTTCAAAACCTTTCAGTTATATTTGGCCCCAAGGTGACCTACTTTCACCCCCCTAACATTACCCAGCTTCACTTCTCATAGAGTCATAGAGTCATAGAGGTTTACAGCATGGAAACAGGCTCTTTGGTCCAACTCGTCCATGCCGCCCCTTTTTTTAACCCCTAAACTAATCCCAATTGTTCTGTCTCAGCTCATCTGCTGCTGAACCTTCATTCATGCTTTTGTTACTAATAGACTTGACTATTTCAAAGCCCTCATAGCTAATCTTCCAGGTTCTAACCTGTGTAAAGGAGAGATCATCCAAAGTCCTGCTGCCCACGTTTAACTCATAAGAGGTCCCATTGACCTATCTTTCACTGCTCATTAGCCTACATTGGCTCAAGCACCATCTTGATTTTAAAATTCCCATTCTCTCCATGGCCTCGTCCCTCCCTCGCTTTGTAATCTCCTCCAACCTCACAACTGTCCAAGATATTTCCACTCCTCTAATTCTGGCTCCTTGAGCATCCCCAATTGTAATTACTCCAGTATTGGCCAATTCAGTTGCTGAGGCCCTAAGCTCTGGAATTCCCTCCCTATACTTCTCCATTTCTCAACCTTGCTTTTCTTCTTTAAGATACTCCTGATTCCCTACCTCTTTGGATAAGCTTTTGGTCAATCTGACCTAATATAGAATCATAGAATCATAGAAACCCTACAGTGCAGAAGGAGGACATTCGGCCCATCGAGTCTGCACCGACCACAATCCCACCCAGGCCCTACCCCCATATCCCTACATATTTTACCCGTTAATCCCTCTAACCTACACATCTCAGAACACTAAGGGGCAATTTTAGCATGGCCAAACAACCTAACCCGCACATCTTTGGACTGTGGGAGGAAACCGGAGCACCCGGAGGATCTGCTTTCATCGCTCCGTGTCATATTTTCTTTTATAATGCTCCTGTGAAGCACCTTGGGATATTCATTTTCTTTTGAGCTCTATAACTTCAAGTTACTGGTGCTCCTCCCCTGTCATTCCTGGATAGCTGACATCTTGGCTTGGCAATCTTTCTTCAGAAATGTCAAAGTGAATGTCAAATTATTTGACCCCTTCCAAAAGACAGCCCTGCTGCCAGTTCCTCAGTACTGTCCAGACTGGAGTTGTGCTAAAGTCCCTGGAGTGGTGCTTGAATCCATACCCTTCTGATTCATAGAAATCATAGAAACCCTACAGTGCAGAAACAGGCCATTCGGCCCATCGAGTCTGCACCAACCACAATCCCACCCAGCCCCTACTCCCATATCCCTATACATTTACACGCTAATCCCTCTAACCTACGCATCTCAGGACTCTAAGGGGCAATTTTAGAATGGCCAATCAACCTAACCTGCACATCTTTGGACTATGGGAGGAAACCGGAGCACCCGGAGGAAACCCACGCAGACGCGAGGAGAATGTGCAAACTCCACACAGACAGTGACCCAAGCCGGGAATCGAACCCAGGTCCCTGGAGCTGTGAAGCAGCAGTGCTAACCACTGTGCTACCGTGCCGCCCATGATTCAGAGGCTCTAAGTCACAGCTCGCTCAGCTAGGCTTCTCACTGCTGATCATATCCAACTGGCAGTACAGTGTGCACTGGAGCATAAGAACGTTAGAAATAGGAGCAGTAGTAGGCCATTCAGCCCTTCGAGCTACTCCCCCATTCAATGAGATCATGCTGATTTTCTACTTGCACTCCATTTTCCCGTGCTATCCCCATAGCCCTTGATGCTTTTAATATGGAGAAATCTATTAATCTCAGTCTTAAAGAAGGTATAATGAGATGAGTGACAGCAAGTCAAGCATGAATTTACAGGAGGGAGATTTTGCTTATCAAGCTTTCTTCAGAATTTTGAGGAAGGAAAGGTAATAAGGGCAGCACAGTGGTTAGCACTACTGCCTCACAGCACCAGGGACCTGGGTTCAATTCCCGGCTTGGGTCACTGTCTGTGAGGAGTTTTCACGTTCTCCCCATGTCTGCGTGGGTTTCCTCTGGGTGTTCTGGTTTCCTCCTACAGTCTGAAAGATGTGCTGGTTAGATGCATTGACCCAAACAGGCACCGTAGTTGGTGACTAGGGGAATTTCACAATAACTTAATTGCAGTGTTAATGTAAGCCTTACTTGTGACTAAGAACTAAACTTTAACTTTAAGTAATGGAGAGGACTGGGCAGGATTAGACAAAGCCCTGTCTCTCTCACCCATCATAGAGTACCTTGCTGACACTCATTGTCATGAATTCGGCACAAGAGGCAAAGTGGAACCTGTAAGTTATTATTCCAGCCAAATGTCAGCTCATCCAGGAGAGGAGAGGCAAGGGAATGAAAACTAATGGGTGGAGGAAAATATTCAGAAAGGTGAAGAAATAGCTTCTGTTTTTAGAACATAGAAAGCCACAGCACAAACAGGCCCTTCGGCCCACAAGTTGCGCCGATCACATCCCCACCTCTAGGCCTATCTATAGCCCTCAATCCCATTAAATCCCATGTACTCATCCAGAAGTCTCTTAAAAGACCCCAACGAGTTTGCCTCCACCACCACCGACGTCAGCCGATTCCACTCACCCACCACCCTCTGAGTGAAAAACTTACCCCTGACATCTCCTCTGTACCTACCCCCCAGCACCTTAAACCTGTGTCCTCTCGTAGCAACCATTTCAGCCCTTGGAAATAGCCTCTGAGAGTCTACCCTATCCAGACCTCTCAACATCTTGTAAACCTCTATCAGGTCACCTCTCATCCTTCGTCTCTCCAGGGAGAAGAGACCAAGCTCCCTCAACCTATCCTCATAAGGCATGCCCCCCAATCCAGGCAACATCCTTGTAAATCTCCTCTGCACCCTTTCAATGGCTTCAACATCTTTCCTGTAATGAGGTGACCAGAACTGCGCGCAGTACTCCAAGTGGGGTCTAACCAGGGTCCTATAAAGCTGCAGCTTTATAGGACCCTGGTCATTTTTTAAAATTATTTTCTTCTAAATGCAGAGAAAGAAAAATTAAAATTTGTATAATGAAAATATTCTTTCCTTTTTATTCATAGAATCCCTACAGTGCAGAAGGAGGCCATTCGGCCCATCGAGTCTGCACCGACCACAAATCCCACCCAGGCCCTATTCCCGTAACCCCATGTATTTACCCTGCTAATCCCGCTGGCACTAAGGGTCAACTTATCATGGCCAATCAACTTCACTTGCACATCTTTGGACTGTGGGAGGAAACTGGAGCACCCGGAGGAAACCCACGCAGATATGGGGAGAAGGTGAAGACTCCACACGGTGACCCAAGCCGGGAATCGAACCCAGGTTCCTGGCGCTGTGAGGCAGCAGTGCTAACCACTGTGCCGCCCCTTTTTTAATAATAAATAGGATCAGGAAGAAGTCATTCAGTCCCTCGAGACTGTTCGCCTATTCAATTCAATCATGGCTGATCTGTGCCTTAATTCCATTTACCCACATTAGCTCCATATCCCTTGAAACCTTCATTTAACAAATACCTATTGATCTCACTCTCAAAAGCATGTATCATCCCAGCATCCACCACTTTTAATGACAGAGAATTTCAATATCCTCTATGTGAACATTGCTCACTGTATTTGATAAGGCACCACATTAAATACCAACGTATTTCTTTCTGTATTGTACCACTTGAAACAACATGAAAGGCGAAGATGTATAAATTAGCCGTAATGACCTGTTCTAGCAGGTCATTGGTAATGGACTGATGGTCAGAATTGACAGCCTCTCCTGACCTCCTGTGAAAATCAGGAAATAGTCAAAACGCTTGGACTCAACATCTCAAAAAATGTGCAAAGATCATGATACCATGGGGGCACTAAATCATTAATAAAACCTGTCTATGATGAAAAGGAAGTTAGGGAATATTTGTGGAATGGTTCTTATATCATTTCATGGACCCAGCCAGATGTAATCAATCTCTGAGGGAGGCCATTCCAAAAGGTTGTTGTTGTCAAAAACCTGAGGACAGAACACAAACAAAGTAATTGACCATTAACTCAACTCAGTGAACTGTTATGTTCAGCTCATCTGTTTATCTACAAAATAAATCAATACCCACCCATCCTCAGCTGTTGTAACAATACAAACACTGGCCCTACACAACGTCACTTGGTCTATTCACAGCAAACAGCTTTTGTTGGCCATCTTCCATAACAATCATAAGATGATGTAATGACATTTTTGGTAGCTGTGTAAGTTAATAACCTTGCATTGTCTTCAGTAATTAAACTTCCTTTCATTGCTCACAGACGTTGCCTGTGTACCATTAGGTGAACATATCCCTCCATTCCCTGAATGTTATCCCACGTTGATATATTAATGTTGTGTGTCTTGTTAACTGAAGTTCAAAACAATAAGATAGGTAATTCCTCCACACTGGCCCACTTTTCTACCACTGTGCCCCCATCCTATGCTTTTCCCACTGAAAGTGCCCGAGTACAGTTTTAGTCACGCCTGTTTTAAAGTTTATTTATTAGTCACAAGTAGGCTTACATTCACACAGCAATTAAGTTACTGTGAAAATCCCCCAGTAGCCACACTCCGGCGCCTGTTCGGGTACACTGAGGGAGAATTTAGCATGGCCAATTCACCTAACCTGCACATCTTTTGGACTGTGGGAGGAAACCGGAGCACCCGGAGGAAACCCACGCAGACATAAGGGGAATGTGCAAACTCCACACAGTGACCCAAGCTGGGAATCGAACCTGGGTCCCTGGCGCTGTGAGGCAGCATTGCTAGCCACTGTGCCACCGTGCCGTCTGCAGACCTTGTATTTCACATCTGACTGGCTCTTGCTGTGCACAAGTTATCTTATTGCTTGCTGTATTTGAAAAGACACTTCTTTCTGTATTGTATCACTAGAAGCAACGTCAAAGGCGAAGATGTATAAATTAGCCATAGTGACCTGTACTAGCAAATCATTGGTAATGGACTGATGATGAGAAGATCCCTTCATGAATGAATTTGCAGAATGAGCGTCATCGACTATTCAACTGTGGGTGTCACAGCCACAATAATTTGGACCATCTGCCAAAATTCTATAGAATCTACCAAACAGAAGCAATCCATTTCAGCCCATGAATGTGCTCCTAACAAACTCCCCCCACCCCCGCTCCAAGTTTCACTTTGTTAATTTTGTTATAATCCAATTATTTTTTGTTTAAAGTGAATGAAATTTGAAATCCCAGGTATCTACTAAGGGAATAAAACTGAAAGCTTCCATGGTTTTAAACCAAACTGACGAAATGTTAATATTTTCTATCTTACGTGCTAAAGTGCAGAGTTAACATGAGGCAGACATGAATTAACAGGCAAGCACACTACAAACTGCATATTAAATGGCAGACACAAGCAACACAGATCACGCAAACATTCTTAGCAACCCGCTGGACATCAATGATCACTGTGAATCGCACAAATTCTTTAAAATTCTGTATTCCTTATGAGGGATTTTAGATCCTCTCTTTTGAGGATATAAGTTCTGACTTCCCTCAATGGTAGCTCCAACTCAGCCTGGAAGACCTTTTCTTCTTTTGCCTACAATGAGTTCTCAGGCGAGATGACATCTCAAATTTCCCACCTTCTCCGATTCAATCTCTTCTCTTGAGACACATCCCACTGGACTTACAAGTCTGCAGCCCAGCTCTAACCACCTGCCAATTCCCAGCCATCTAACTCTTCTTAGCAGATAATCACTGCTTACCATGGGCTTCTCTTTGCCCCAACTGCCAGCTTCACAGAGCAGGAAGCTATACGAAGTTGGCAACTGCTCCAGAACTTCTGCGTGCCACAGAGCAGCACAGAGCAGCACAGAGTTACCAACTACTCCTGGGCTTCCCTGAGCCCTGGCTGCACAGAGCTAACAATAGCACTTTAGCAGTATCTCTTCCCTACCTAGTCCCATATCCTTCTCTTTCTTCCCCCCTTATCTGTGCTTCAAAATTCTCTAAATGCACCATTGAGGCTGATATTTGCACAAAACCCAGATGCAGTGAGTTGAATGGCAAGTGTTAATGGCTCACTTTTAAGTTGAAGGTAAAATCAAAATTCTGAACTCCCTCCCTAACCGTGGGTGTACCTACAACACAGGGACTGCAGAGGTTCGGGAGGCAGTTCATCACTACCTTATCAAGAGCAATTAGAAATGAGCAATGAATGCAGGTCTAGCTAGTGACGTCCACACCCCATAAATGATTAAAAACAAATGAAACAAAGGAAAATGCTACCCAAATGCAGGGTAGCAAAACATTTTGTCTGATTTACTCTCCTGTGAGATGCCTTGGCAATATTTACTATGTTAAATGCACTACATAAATGTAAATTGTTGTCGTTGCAGAAGCCAAACAGGGGGCAAGATTCTCTAGTCTCATCTGTGGCCACCCTGCTGCCAGGGAGATTTGGCATTCCACCCAAAACATTGACCGCAGCAGAATTTCGCCAGAAAATCCCAGCCGTGAACAAGGTGAGAGTTTTCAGCGATGTAGTTTGAAAAATAAAGTATAGGTTTGAGGAAATTGGTTCTATTTTGCTGCAACAGAGATTGAGAAGTTCCGTGCAGGTGAACAATGCTGGAATTCTTTTGCTCTACAATGCTTGACAATATTTGTTTCCATCACTGTGGCATGGGAAAGATAAAAGGATATTAATGGAGAGGAAACCAAATCATCAACCAGGTAGAGAATCAGCTTCAGATTCTAGGCAATATTAAGGGAAGCACTGATACAATCAAATTTAGCTCTAAACTTCTCCTGAACTTCAGTTATTGGATAGTATGCAGGATTTTTCTGTTCCAGCTTTGATTTCAGACTATTTCTGTGCATGAGAGAAAAAGCATGGCTAGAATTTGGATTTTTGCATCACCTCTGACAACAATGTTGTCCAGCCCGTGTTTAAGGGATTTGTTCAGATGCATGGAGAGAGTCCGTGAGCCAGATTTTTGTGCAGGCGGTGGAAAGGTCAAGTTGGGAAACTCCGAACCCAGCTCCTTTACAAGAGTCCCTGTTTGCAATTTTTCCACTGCAGGGAATTGGGAATAGTGCAGGATGGAGTCAGGCCTGCCAATTCTGGAATTCCTTTGGAGGCAGTCACTGAGGTAGACAAATGCCAACATGGGCTGGTGAGAAGGCCTATCTTGGTTCCCTACAACTTCAGCCCAGTTGTATTAGGCAGGTAACTGGATTAGCCTGTTACGTCTGGCTTAATTCCTTGTCCACCCCCATACCCCTTATAACTCCAATTCTCCTTCCCACTTCATGCTCCCTCATATTATCCCTACTTGCCCTCTCATATCTCATATAGCATTGTACCCCATGCACCCACATACACCATGTTGTCCCCAGGCCCCCTCATGTATCCTTCATAGCCACTAACCCAGTTTCCACTATGTGCAGATCTCAGGAGCCATGTGAGGTCTGGGGACACTTGGAGACATACTATGGTTGTCCTAAAGTATTTTAGAGACAATTAAGTACTTCATTAGAATGTGGTCAGAAACACAGTGGGTGGAATTTTATTGATGGCATGCTGTTCTTGACGGTGGAACTGGAAGTATGTGCTACTTCTGCTCTTTTGCTTTTTCCCATTTCCCATGCGATTACAGTTAAATGTTAAACTGCTGGCAGCGTGCACAGGGGACACATCCAATTCCACAACGGAAGAAGCTTTTCAGTGGTGAAACATCAGCTGATAATACAGCATTATAAGAGACTGCTGGTTAAACAGGAAAAATCTGAATCACGGCCACAACTTTTCAGCCCAACCGCATTACCATTAACACAAGACATATGGAGAGCACAAAGGTGGCGTGGGTGATTTTTCACATTTAAATTAAACTTTAAATATTTCACATTTTATTGGTTTCATTTCAATTAACGTGTGCACCATTGTTATTTGTTGAAACTAGTCAAAGGTCTTACATACTGGCACACCTCATGGTTGGCTTGTATTAATGGTTCCAGCGGAGTTATGGACATTTCCTTCATTGTGAAAGAAACAATGTTGCCCTGCATATCATGGACTCCTCCGGAAGCGAAGTCAGCCGGAAGATGACTCACTCTATGTCAGCCTGGCCTGCTGCAACAACATGTTGTGGATGGGCTTAATTGCTGACAGTGCAACTTCAGCCCCTCACTGGGGAGCAAGTCCCACCCTTGGGTGGTGCCGGCCAATTTGATTGCAGCAGCTCCATCAATCCTGGCAGCGCCAAGATCTAATTAGTGGGCACTGCTGGGAGTGCAAACAGTGCCAAGACAAAGAACGTGATCTTA
The DNA here is from genome assembly GCF_964213995.1 of Mustelus asterias. Lineage (NCBI taxonomy): Eukaryota > Metazoa > Chordata > Chondrichthyes > Carcharhiniformes > Triakidae > Mustelus > Mustelus asterias. The sequence continues at coordinate 83,064,602 of NC_135804.1, read as the reverse complement.
CCTGCTGTTCATGCAATGCTCCCGCTGCAACAACATCAGAAAATTTAGCAGCCGGTCAAATCTCCGTTCACTGCAAAAGGATGGGAAAATCCCGCTGGCGGAAATGGTGATAAGATTCCAGCCAAAGGCCCAATAGGTCCCAGAGGAAGTCAAGTCTTGGGCAGGAGGGCTTGACCAGTTTAGGGAGGGAGCTGGGAGCATGGGCATGGAGAGTTTTGGAGTGGAGGCAGGTAAGAAGAAAGAGAGTGTACAATGTTAGGGGGGGTTTGCCCTCCTGTTGCACAAAAGGAACCTCCTGAAGATAGTAGCCACCCCCCCTTCCTTCCCGCTCTTTCTGAAACTTAAAAAATGACCTGGCCATTCCTGCCAGATTGCCCATGTTGACTGCATTATGGTGTGGGCCGTCTATTAAATCATAATCAATTGGCTTGTTAACAAGCCTTGATTATTTGTTTAAATATGTCAGGGAGTCTCCCAATTTCAGGACCCGTCCACATAAGTATTATGGGGCTAATCTCAGGGATGGGCAGGAAGATAGAGAGGTCAGCAACTGTTCTATTTCATCCCCCCAAGTGGTGGGACCACATCAAACCCATCCCACTGTGTTTTTTTGTTCACTCGTTATTTATTGTTCATGCTAGTGTTCAGTGTTGTAACCACTACCCTGTGGGACAGGGTTGAACTTGCAGACTCAGTTGTCCCTCCCTTCTATGCATTGTTTCAAAGTTTATTTATTAGTGTCAGAAGTAGGCTTACATTAACACTGCAATGAAGTTAATGTGAAAATTCCCTCGTCACCACACTCCGGCGCCTGTTCAGGTACACTGAGAGAGAATTTAGAATTGGCCAATGCACCTCACCAGCACATCTTTCGGACTGTGGGAGGAAACCGGAGCACCCAGAGGAAACCCACGCAGACATAGGGAGAATATGCAGACTCTGCACAGACAGTGCCCAAGGCCAGAATTGAACCTGGGTCCTTGGCACTGTGAGGCAGTAGTGCTAACCACTGCACCACCGTGTTGCCCAAGGAGATTGTCTGAGATTACTCTCCATTGAAATGTTGTGGATGAACTCAAGGACTCAAGGACACTATCAGCCAACACCCTGAGACGGATCTTCATTTCAACAGCAGTGACCTCACCCTTTAGGCCCCTCATTTTCTTCCCTTGAATGATTGTCCACACACCCAGGATGTATTTAACGCTGCAATGAACAATTCTTTGGTCACTTGGGGAATCAGGTGATATGGTTATGGGCAGAAAACGGATTTGAAACCATAGGTCAGCCATGAATAACCTCACACTTCCCCACATTATACTCTACCTGCCATCTTGTTGTCCACTTATCTAACCTATGTTTTTTTGCAGCCTCTCTATGTCTTCCTCATAACTTACGCTTCCATCTCGCTTTGTGTCAACACGATTGAATGGCAGAGCAGGCTTAAGGGGTTGTGTGTCCTACTCTTATTTCTTACGTTCTTGTGTGTTCTTTAACCCACAATCTTCTAACGTAGAGATGAGAGGGCTACCATTGAGTTAAGGCTGACTTTGTGATTTGGCACTAACTTCAGATCATTTGGATATATTTGGTGCATTTTCTGACATCCTCGGCCATGTTGTAATTCTAGCTTTCAAGCCAAAAACGTTTTCCTGAAAGGAATGGAAACACTTTAAATGTGAGTGTAAAAGTAGTTACCTGGATTTCAAAACAACTTTACAGTGCCCAATAAATCTTACTCCAAGTAATCATGTTGATTTGTGAATGGAAACCACTACAATGAGTATGTAACACAATACCAAGCAAAGACATGAAGAATGGCCCCTGACAACATAATATCTATGATGTGGAGATGCTGGTGTTGGACTGGGGTAAGCGCAGTAAGAAGTCAGACAACACCAGGTTAAAGTACAAAAGGTTTATTTGGCAGCACTAGCTTTCAGAGTTTCAGGCTCCTGGAAGGAGCCTGAGACTCCAAAAGCTTGTGCTGCCAAATAAACCTTTTGGACTTTAACCTGGTGTTGTGAGACTTCTTAGTGAACATAACATCTCAGAGGGAGGCAAACTGAGGGCAAATCCATGATAACAGCAAATGGTTAATGTATTATTCCACTCCATATAATGCCCACAGCAGACTCAAAAAGATCATTAATCCTAAACCCCTATAAAAGCATTGCTCTCTCTCACCCTGACTGCTTCCCCAGTAGGACCCTCATTTCTATTGTTTTAGATCAAAGGGATGCTAAATTAAATGTGGACTAATTGAATGGCTTAGCCGTTCATTGACAGATGTGGCTGGAGAACATGGAATTCTGTTAAGTTTTGCTCTCATCTGTGAAAACTGTTCACTATTCCAGGCCTCGGCTTGTTTTCTCCATTGCAAACCATCTTTTTAAACCCCTCTCCTTGTACCCTTCACCCTCACCTCCAACAACATGCGTGATGAGCTCATGGACTTCTTAATCACCACAGCGGAGACTATCCAATGTGGCCTCTGTCACAACCCTCCCTTCCTCTTGCCCACCCGGCTGAACCTCTTCTAAAGCTACCTCCTTGCCCAAGTCTTGAACTTGCATCTTTCTCCAGTTTTTCTCTTATCTTCTCCCTCATGCCCTCTCCAAGATCATTTTGTCCTGCTCCCTCAGTCTTATTTTCACAAGATGTTGACCAATCAACTTCCCCTCCTGGTCCCCATGTTAGCTGACATTGTTAAGTCTTCTCTTTCCTCAGGTTCTGTTCCTCTGTCCTTTAAACGTGTCATCATTATGGCTCTCAAAAGACCAACTCTTGACCCTTCCATCCTTGCAAACTACTATCCCATCTCCAATGTTGCATTCCTCTCCAATGTTCTTGAACATGTTCCCACCTCCCAAATCTGTGACTACTTTTTCCAGAACACCATGGGAATCATAACGGGCAGGAGAGAAAATTTGGTGGACCATTTAGAAGTCTATTGGCCTCGGGCAGGAATTTCCAGTCTTTTCCAGAAAATCCCACTCCATGTTTGAATGCCTCCAATCACTTGCCATAGTACTGAAACGGCTCTTGCCAGAATCACAAGTGACATTCTATATGTCTGAAATAAAGGCAGACTAACCCTCCTGAATCCACTTGCAGCCTTTGACCCAGCTGACTGCTCTATTCTCCTTCAATGCCTCTTTACTGTCGTCTAGCCAGGTGAGACTGATTCCACTTTTAGCATCTAATCATAGCCAGATTTTCCATCAATAGCTCTTCCCATTTCCTCACAGTCACCTCTGACATAGCTCAAGAAGCTATCTTTGGCCCTCTTCTTATTTTCCACCTAGATGTTTCCCCTTGGTGGCATCATCTAAAAAGTGTCAGTCTCCACACTGTACACTGAAGACACCTAGCTCTACCTCACCACCATCTCTCTCAATCCTTCCACTCTCTCTAAATTAGCAGACCACTTATCTCACATTCGCTACTGGATGAACAGAAGCTTCCTTCAAATAAATATTGGGAAGATAAAACCATTGTTTCCATTCCTATCACAAGCTCCGTTCCTCACCCCTCTCCCTGGGAACTGTCTGAGGCTGAACCGAATTGTTCACAACCTTAGTGACCCCAGGATGACCTTTTGACTCCATATTCGATTCCCACCTCCATAACGTCACCCATCTCTACCCTGTCTCAGCTCATCTGTTGCTGAAGCTCTCATTCTTGCCATTGTTACCGCTAGGCTTGATTAGTTTAATGCATTCCTGGCCAGACTCGTACACTCTACCCTCTGTAAACTTGAATAAAGTAAACTCATCAAAAGCTCTGCTACCCAAGTCTTAACTAATTTTGAATCTCATTCACCCATCATCCTGTGCTCACTGACCTACATTGAGTTTAGGTCCTGGTTAAGTAACACCTTACTTTAAATTCTCATCCTTGTTTTCAGATCCCTCTATGCCCTCGCTTCTCCCTCTCTCTGTAATGTCCTCCAGCCCCATGACCCTCCAAGATATCTGGGTTCCTTTTTAATTCTGGCTTCTTGAGCATCCCCAATTTTAATTGACCTTTTATTAGTTACAGTGCTTTCAGTTGCCTGAGCCCTAAATCCTGGGGTTCCCTCTTGAAACCTCTCCAACTCCCTACCTTTCTTTACTCCCTTAAGACCACTGTTAAAACATTTTTTGAACAAGCTTTTAGTCACCTGCCCTAACATCTCCGAGGTGTCATAGGTTGTTTTGCAATGCCTTTGAAAGCAGCTTGGAGATGTTTTATTACATTGAATTTTCTATATAAAAACAGTAGTTGCGATACATAATTAATTTTTCAAATTAATTTGCGCATTGTAGGCATTGCTGACAAGCACAGTAAGAAGTCTAACAACACCAGGTTAAAGTCCAACAGGTTTATTTGGTAGCACAAGCTTTCAGAGCGTCGCTCCTTCTTCAGGTGAATGAGGAGTTGTGTTCACAAACAGGGCATATATAGACACAAACTCAATTTACAAGATAATGGCTGGAATGTGAGTCTTAAAGTCGAATCAAGTCTTAAAGGTACAGATAATGTGAGTGGAGAGAGGGTTAAGCACAGGTTAAAGAGATGTGTATTGTCTCCAGCCAGGACAGTTAGTGAGACTTTTCAAGCCCAGGCAAGTTGTGGGTGTTACAGATAGTGTGACATGAACTCAAGATCCCAGTTGATGCCGTCCTCATGTGTGCGGTTCTTCCATAAACCCCAAGAGGTCAAAAGCGAACACAATGAGACAACCAATGAACCGGAACAGCCGACAGAGAGATTCGCGGTGCAGCAACCGAAGAGGGAAGAATCAAATTGGACTCCTCCGGAAGGCCGCTGCTCTCGACTCGACATGTATGGCCAAGCCGTCAGGAGGTGCTTCAATGCCAGATTCATCAGCTGCACTCACAAGACAGTCCCAAATGTCACCCAAGCACAACGCAACGCCATCCGTGCTCTCAAAACCAACTGCAACATTGTCATCAAACCAGCAGACAAAGGAGGAGCCACTGTCATATTGAACAGAACGGATTACTACAAAGAAGTGTACCGACAACTGAACAAAGAGGAACACTACAGACAGCTACCCGCAGATCCGACCAAAGAACACACCTGTCAACTCAACAGACTGATCAAGACCTTTGATCTGGACCTTCAGAGCACCCTCCGTGCTCTCATCCCACATACTCCCCGCGTTGGGGAGTACTACTGCCTCCTGAAGATACACAAGGCCAACACACCCGGCCGTCCCATCATATCAGGCAATAGGACCCTGTGTGAGATCCTCTCCGGCTACGTCGAGCGCATCCTGAACCCCATTCTACAAAGACCCCCAGCTTCTGTCGCGACACTACGGACTTCCTACAGAAACTCAGCACACATGAAGCAGTTGAAGCCGGAGCACTCCTCGTCACAATGGATGTCTCGGCACTCTACACCAGCATCCCCCATGATGATGGCATAGCTGCAACTGCCTCAGTATTCAACGCCGACAACTGCCAATCTCCAGATACAATTCTACAACTCATCCGCTTCATCCTGGATCACAACGCCTTCACCTTCAACAACCAGTTCTTCATCCAGACACACGGAACAGCCATGGGGACCAAATTCACACCTCAATATGCCAACATCTTCATGCACAGGTTCGAACAAGACCACTTCACTGCACAGGACCTTCAACGGACGCTGTACACTAGATACAACGATGACATTTTCTTCCTTTGGATTCATGGCGAACAATCACTGAAACAACTATATGATGACATCAACAAGTTCCATCCCACCATCAGGCTCACCATGGACTACTCTCTGGAATCAGTTGCATCCTTGGACACATGCATCTCCATCAAGGACAGTCACCTCAGCACTTCACTGTACCGCAAGCCCACGGATAACCTCACGATGCTCCACTTCTCCAGTTTCCACCCTAAACACATTAAAGAAGCCATCCCCTACGGACAAGCCCTCCGTATACACAGGATCTGCTCAGATGAGGAGGATCGCAACAGACACCTACAGACGCTGAAAGACGCCCTCATAAGAACAGGATATGGCGCTCAACTCATCGATCAATAGTTTCGACGCATCACAACGGAAAACTGCACCAACCTCCTCAGAAGACAAACACGGGACACGGCGGACAGAGTATCCTTCGTCATCCAGTACTTCCCCGGAGTGGAGAAGCTATGACGTCGTCTCTGGAGTCTTCAACATGTCATCAATGAAGATGAACATCTCGCCAAGGCCATCCCCACACTACCACTTCTTGCCTTCAAACAACCGCACAACCTCAAACAGACCATTGACCGCAGCAAACTACCCAGCCTTCAGGAGAACAGTGACCACGACATCACACAACCCTGCCACGGCAACCTCTGAAAGACGTGCTGGATCATCAACACAGATGCCATCATCTCACATAAGAAAACCATCCACCAGGTATACGGTACATAGTCTTGCAACTCGGTCAACGTTGTCTACCTGATTCGTTGCAGGAAAGGATGTCTCGAGGCATGGTACATTGAGGAGACCATGCAGATGCTGTGACAACGGATGAATGAACACTGCTCGACAATCACCAGGCAGGAGTGTTCACTTCCAGTTGGGAAACACTTCAGCAGTCACGGGCATTCAGCCTCTGATCTTTAGGTAAGCGTTCTCCAAGGCAGCCTTCATGACACACGACAATGCAGAATTGCTGAGCAGAAACTGATAGCCAGGCTCTGCACACATGAGGACGGCCTCAACCGGGATCTTGGGTTCATGTCACACTATCTGTAACACCCACAACTTGCCTGGGCTTGAAAAATCTCACTGACTGTCCTGGCTGGAGACAACACACACCTTTAACCTACGCTTACTCACATTGTCTGTACCTTTAAGACTTTATTACCTGTAAAGACTTGCATTCCAACCATTATCTTGTAAATTGAGTTTGTGTCTATATATGCCCTGTTTGTGAATACAACTCCTCACTCACCTGAAGAAGGAGCGACACTCCGAAAGCTTGTGCTACCAAATAAACCTGTTGGACTTTAACCTGGTGTTATGAGACTTCTTACTGTGCTTACCCCAGTCCAACGCTGCATCTCCACATCATTGCTGACAAGGTCAGCATTTATTGCTCATCCTTAATTGTGCTTGAGAAGGGGGCACCTTTTTGAACCACTGTAGTTCGTGTGGTTAAACACACTCACAGTGCTGTTAGGTAGAAGATTCCAGGATTTTATCCAGGCAACAGTGAAGAACTGGCGATTTCGTTCCAAGTCAGGATGGTGTGTGATTTGGAGGGGAACTTGCAGATGGTGGTATTCCTGTGCATCTGCTGTTCCTTTCCTTTTGGATGGTAGAGGTTGTAGGTTTGGGAAGTTCTGTCGAAGGAGCCATGGTGAGTTTCCACAGTGAGTCTTGCAGATGGTACATATTGTGGCCACAAATAAACACATCTGGGTATTTGGAAGTACTGCACACATACATTTAAATGATTATTTTGGAGCACTTTGCTGATTCAACAACTACAGAGAAGAATGGTTTTACAACTCTATTTACATTCTCTGAAAATCAACTGAGCCCATCATGTTGCAGCCAGTCTCTCCTCAGATGTTTATCTTCATGAGTATTTCTTAGCTCTTTCTCGGATTTAAGCCAGTTAGGTTGCCGCAACATTTTCCCCCTGCTAAAATAATGAAACTGAAAAACATCTCACCAGGCTTCCCATTCTGCTGTAACACCTGCAGCCTGAGATCCTCCACTGTAAATAATTAAACACTTGTGGAACAAGGGAGGGGCATTGTTTTACATATTGATCATCCTTCAGTACCTCATTTATCACTCATCCGCTGTATAAAACAATATTATGACAACCAAGCAGTCCAGATAAATAGATTGGATTATTTGGACCAAAGGATGGGAGAACATTTAACAATGAAAAGGATGAATATTCAACAGAATAGAAAAGAAGGGCTCTTAAAAAGTTTTAGCAAGAAGAATATGCATTTACATGATGCTTTAATGTACAGTAAAATGTTCCAAAAGTGCTTTACAGAAGCATTAACTGATAACAATTAACATCGAGCTAAAGAAGATGTCAGGAAAGAGGACCAAAATCTGGGTTCAAGGAACAGCTTTTAAGATGCATCTTAATGGAGGAAAGGTGGTAATGTTTAGGCCAAGACTTTTAGAATTCAAGGGCTGAACAGATGAAGGCACAGCTAATTGAAGTGGGTTCAGCACTATTAAGGGTTACAAAGAATTTACAGTATAGAAAAAAACCCATTGGCAAGGCAACTCCGTGTTGATGTTTGCGTTCCACTCAAGCATCCTCCCCTACTTCATTTAACCCTATCTGCACATCCTTGCATTCCTTCTCCCACCCCCAACATGTACTTTTCTAGCTTTGTCTTAAAAACTACGCTATTCACATCAACTACTTGTTGTGATAGCAAATTTCACATTCTCAAGGTAAAGAATTTTCTCATTTGATTTTTAGTTGCTGTCTTATATTTATGAGAGTTTTAGACTCTCCACAAGTAGAAATATCTTCACTACTTCCACCTTATCAAACCCTTTCATAATGTTAAAGACCATCATGCTAAATAAGTTAGATCATCCTTCACTCTTTACTTTTCTAGAGAAAAATGCCCCAGCATCCGTTAAGAACAGAAAATTACTGCTGGTGCCATAAGTGAATCAACACTTAGTGACTTTTCTGTATTCAACAAGTTAATGCCTCAATTAAAATAGTAAGTACAGTGACGTCATATGAAACTGCAAAATGTCCCAACTGGTAACTTATATTCCAGCTTTTTGCTGTCTGTACAATATTGAGTATGGAAACTTGCAATGCTTTCCTCTCAAAGCAACTTTAACTGAAACATTTTTGTTGGTGAAAGTAGTCTGGTTTAAAACAGAACAACACATTTTTGAATAACTTGTGTAAACATACCATGGAAATACTGGCCCTTCAAGTAAAGAATTCACTGTGTTCAACTCAGTTGTCTTCACCTATCCTGTTAGGCTGTCTGCCCGCTTTCAAACTTTGACAGTGCTAAACAAATATTGAGGTGAATAATTGTGTAATAAATTTAATAAAGTTATGGTTCCAACTTATTAAACAAAAGCTTGAACAAGTTTAGAATATTTACTTTCTTAAAAGAGAGTTTGCAAGTAGGATTAAATTCTTGTGTCACATTGACATTGGATTTATAATAAACCTTTTTAAAGATCCTTTTTATCTTAAAAGATTTGCCCTGTAAACAAGGCTGCAAAGTTTTCCTTCAATTATAAGTATTCAGCTTATTAACGTAGAAGATATGAGTGGGAGGAGGCCATTTGGCCCTTCGAGTCTGCTCCGCCATTCATCATGATCATGGCTGATCTTCCAACTCAATAGCTTAATCCTGCTTTGAATCCTGCTTATTGGACGAGATTCTCCGGTCGCATCTGTGGTCAGAACTGGTTGTGAGCGAGAACGTAAAATTTGGCATTCCAGCCAAAACTCCATTCACTATCAGCGGAACCGGACAATCCCAGCCATGAACAAGGATGGAAGATTTCAGCCATTGTCTTTTCGATCACACCTGAGGTAGCAGGATGAAGATTTTGGAAAATCTCCTCCGTGGAAATCCTCAGGCATCTTGATCTTTAGTTGGCAATTTCAGCAGCCCAAAAGCTTTATCTGCCAAGTGATGGTGTGGAACCCTGCTCGGAGAAACAAATTATCTCTTCCTCTTGGACAAAACAAAAGTGACAACGCTTTAAATAAAATCATTCGTTGCTTGTTTCTTATTGAATTGTAGAATTACAGATTTGTGGAGAATATTGTAAATTGGAATTTATGTCATAGAATCATAGAATCATAAAGTGCAGAAGAGGCCCTTCGGCCCATTGAGTCTGCACCAACATGTGAGAAACACCTGAATTCCCACCTAATCCATCTACCAACACTTGGCCCGTAGCTTTGAATATTATGACGTGCCCAGTGCTCATCCAGGTACTTTTTAAAGGATGTGAGGCAACCTGCCTTTACCACCCTCCTAGGCAGCGCATTTCAGATTGTCATCACTCTCTGGGTATCCCCCTAAACTCCCTGCCTCTCACCTTAAACCTATGACCCCTTGGGACTAATCCTTTAACTAAGGGGAACAGATACTCCTTATCCACTCTGTGTCCCACACAATCTTGTACACCTCAATCAGGTTGCCCCTCAGTCTTCTCTGCTCCAATGAAAACAACCCAAGCCTATCCAACCTCTCTTCATAACTTAAATGTTCCATCACAGGCAGCATCCTGGTGAATCTCCTCTGCAACCCCTTCCGCGCAATCACATCCTTCCTGCAATATGGCAACCAGAACTCTAGCTGTGGCCTCACCAAAGTTCTATACACTCTAACATGACTTCCCTGATTTTGTAATCTATGCTTCTATTGATAAAGGCAAGTGTCCCATATGTCTTTTTGACCACCCTACTAAGATGCCCTTCCACCTCAGAGATCTGTGGACAAACACACCAAGGTCCCTTTGTTCCACAAAACTTCCTAGTGTCATGCCATCGAACACTTCCTTGATAAATTATGCCTTCCAAAGTGTATCACCTCACACTTTTCAGGGTTAAATTCCATCTGTCACTTATCTGCTCATTTGACCATTCCATCTCTATCTTCTTGTAGCCCGACAGTCAGCCTCACTGTCAACCACCCGGCTAATCTTTGTGTTATCCGCAAACTTATTAATTCTACCTCTCTCTTGTTCCTCTCCCACCTCGCCTCATGCCTTTACCAAGTTCATCTTGCCCATGAAACTCACTTACCGCTCTCTTGATCCCATTCCTCTGAAACTGCTGGCCACCTAACCTCCCTTCATAGTTCCCATGTTAATTAATATTACTTAAGGTTCCCTCTCCTCAAGTACTGTTCCCCTCTCCTTCAAATCTGGTGTCATAATCACCTCCATTAAAGTCCCCCTCTTGATCCCTTTGTCCCTGAAAACTACTGCCACATTTTCAATCCCCACCTTCCTCTCCATGGTCCTTGAATGTGTTGTTACCTCCCAAATCTACCTTTCTTTCAACTGTGTGTTTGAACACTTACAATTGTTTCCACTCACCACAACATTAAAACAATGTTAATCAAAGACACAAAATAACATCCTTTGCAACTATGACTGTGGCAAACTATTTCTTCTCAACTCTTCTAACATAAGAACATAAAAATTAGGAGCAGGAGTAGGCCATCTGGCCCCTCCTACTCCACCATTCAATAAGATCATGGCTGATCTTTTCGTGGACTCAGCTCCATTTACCCACCTGCTCACCATAACCTTTAATTCCTTTACTGTTCAACATTCCTTTACTGTTCTGCAACATTTGACATGGTTGACCTCATTATCCTCCTCCAATGCCTCTCCTTCATTTAATCTTTAGAAGGTGAGAAATTTGAAATAAGAACTATAATTGGCTCAAAGCTTGGAGGTTAGAGGTGTGATCCCAGGTGGGTCAAGCACTGAGTGAAATGGCCCTGGATAGGTGTTGGAACCACTTATTGTTTGATATTACACTAATGATTTGAATTATGAAGAATGAAAACTGAAAACATTTGCTGACCATATCAAACTAGGAGAGTATTTAAACAAGGAGGTAGTCAAGAAACTCCAAAATGACTGAAAGAAAGAACTTGTGTGTAGAGAATCTCTTCTATTTTTTCAGGATATTTTAAAGTCCTTCACTGATTATTAATTTAATAAAATGTGTCAGTGGCTAGGAAATTGAACAAGGAAAGCAAATCTCAGTAAAGTAGATATGGCAAAATGAAACATTTTACCTATGATTTAAGTTGGCATTGTCTTCCTTCTTTCTGCTATGGCAAAAAGTGGGTTAAAAAACCAGTTTATTACTAATCATTGACAAAAGTCAAATTGCAGTTTCACTTCATACAATTATTAATTTGCCTGAGGCTGAGGGAAGGATCAAATCATTTAAACCTGAAGCTCTTCAGGGTTTTTGTTTCAAATATGTATTTGAAGGAAACATAGTTATTTAAGTTTAGTTGCTCTCAATCATTCTTCTCAAGGTTAGGGTCTTTCTGAAAATGATTATAGGGTCAGGTGCTTCTGTAGATGAATTAAGCTTGATATCTGGGTAATTGGAAACAAGATCCCTGGCACCTTGGGTGGAGTCTGATAAACAAAAGCTAAAAATATATACAGCAACAAAAATAGAGCAAAGAGAATGTGAAAAACATAATGATATGTATTTAAAAATTGGTAAAGAAATAGTTAAAGGTGGAGTTACTTGAGCTTTCAGGCTAGTATCTGGTCTATTTGCTCAACAGGTTCAATTAGCAAAGCAAACAGTGCTTAAACATATAGTCAAAATAGATTGTATGTTGGAGGAAGCTATGATGTAATTGCATATTTTCAATACTGTGATAAATTATAGGCATTTAAACTCGGGATACCACCTAGAGGAGAGCCAGAAAGTTAATCAGTCAGATAACTGAGTTATGGAGTAAGACTGGAAGAACCTGGGCATTTCAGCTTCTCAGGTGCAGCAAATGATATAGAAAAGTAAATCATAGAATCCCTACAGTACAGAAGGAGGCCATTCAGCCCATCGACTCTGCACTGACAAGAATCCCACACACGCCCTATCCCTGTAACCCCATGTATTTACCCTGTTAATTCCCCCTGACACTAAAGGGCAATTTAGCAACCTTATGTTACGGGAGGAGGGGTAGAGGGTCAAACCATTGAAAGGCAAATGTAAGCTTGACTAAGATCATGAAGGTTTGGCCGCAAAGGGTCATAATCATAGCTGTGGCTAAGTGATAGTATTCTTGCATCTGAGTCAGCATAGTGGATTCAAATCTGACTCTATGCAACTTGATTATAAAAACTAGGGTAACATTTTAGTACTGAGAAAGAGAGGTGCTGTTTTTCAGATGTAATGTCAATTAAGGCACTATCTGCCTCGCAGGAGGATGTAGAAGTTGTTCAGGAGAGTTCTTCCTGATGTCCAGGCCAACATTTATGCCTTAATCAATATCACAAAAATAAAGTTTTTTTTTAATTCGTGTAATAAGTAGGCTTACATTAATACTGCAATGAAGTTACTGTGAAAATACCCTAGTCGCCACATTCCGGCACCTGTTTGGGTACACCGAGGGAAAATTTTAGCATGGCCAAAGCACGGAATCAGCACATCTTTTGGACTGTGGGAGGAAACTGGAGCACCCAGAGGGAACCCATGCAGACACGGGGAGAACATGCAGACTCCACACAGACAGTGACCCAAGCCAACAATCGAACCCATGTCCCTGGCTCTGTGAGGCAGCAGTGTTAACCACTGTGTCACTGTGCCGCCATGATAGATGATCTCATGTAAGAGCCACAGATGCCTAAGATAGGGAGTCAAGTATTCATGTGTAATATTAAGGTAGTTTATTAAGAAGCAACAGTTCAGACGTGATGGCTGGAATTCTCCAGTCTCGCACGCCCCGCTGCCGCTGCCGTGAGAATGGAGAATCCCAGCTGCTGGCAAGGTCGGAGAATTCCGGCCGAAGCACTAGCTAAATAATCAGGAAAAGTACATGATCTGTGAGTTGAGAGCAGTTCACTGATCACAGAGGATGAACAGGCGGTTGGCACAGAATGTGTTGATCTCAGTGGCTTATGACAACCTCATCTGCTCTTCAGTCAGATGCTTCCCCAACAACACAACCCCTCCCCCCCCCCCCCCCCCCCACCCTGATACACCTTATTTCTCATTCTTTCCTGGACCACCTTACACCTAAGGAAGATGACTGCCTGTCGAGGACTCCCAGCTGATGAGGACTGCCCCCTGTCTTCGAGCACTTTATTACTAGGCGCTGGTAAATTACCTGATATTAGTCATTTCTCACCAATGAATTCAGGACAGGTACCCAAGATGCCAGGATGTGTCCAATTATTTCCACGCACCACAGCACTAAAACAATATTAATCAAAGACACAAATTACATTCTATGCCTTGTTCATCATTTAGCTAAAAGAAACCTTTTGGTTTACCTGATGCTGAGGGTTATTTGTTAGCCCTTACCAGACACTTGTATAGATAAAAGGGTACACAAGATGCCAGAAAGCACCTTACTATTAGTTCTGGAATGCGTACATCTTTGTTTTATCACAGTCCCTGGCTGCCAAGAATTTCTTTCTGAAGAGAGACAGAAGCAGAAAGCATATGACTTCTGCTAAGGATTTACAATACAATGCCTGCTAATTCTATAATATTCACTCATCAATGTCTCATTGCTATTTGTGGGACTTGCTGCCTGTAAATTGGCTGCTGGTTTTCCTACATTAATTGGTTGTAAAGTGTTTTGTAATATTCTGAGGACAAGAAAGGAATGATTTAAAAAGCAATTCTTACTTCGAATCCCTCTCTTGCTAAGTGCCTGGGACATTTTTCCATAGTAAAGATATTATGTTATTTGCCCCCTAACAGTAGCTACATAGTGGGACAGAGTATCCATAAAGAAATAATGGAGGCTTGCGAGTAAGCAATCAACATGGGTGACTTTAATCTTCATATTGATTGGACAAATCTAATTTACAAAGGTGGTCTGGAAGGCGAGTTCATAGAGTATTTTGGGACACTTTTAGAACAAAACATTCTGGAACCTACCAGAGACTGAACTCTTTTGTACCTGGTAATCTGTAATGAGACAAGATTGATTAAAGATGTCATAGTAAAAGATTGTCCAGGCAAGAACGATTACAACATAATAGAATTTCACATTCACTTTGAAAGAGAAAAATGTGGGTCTTCAACTGAAATAAAGGCAATTATAGATATATGAGGACAGAGTTAACTAAAGTGGACTTGGTATATATATTAGAAGGTGACATAATAGAGAAAGAGTGGCACACATTTAAGGAGATATTTCATAAACAAAGATATGTCCCATTGAGATAAAAAGAGTGAAGAAAAGAGAAGAGTACATTATCCATGGCTAACTAAGGAATCTTAGATGGTAAGAAACAATGTTGCAAAGATGAATTGTAGGACAGAAGATTGGGAAAATTTTAGAAACCAGCAAATGGGTGGCACGGTAGCACAGTGGTTAGCACTGCTGCTTCACAGCTCCAGGGACCTGGGTTCGATTCCCGGCTTGGGTCACTGTCTGTGTGGAGTTTGCACATTCTCCTCGTGTCTGCGTGGGTTTCCTCTGGATGCTCCGGTTTCCTCCCACAGTCCAAAGATGTGCGGGTTAGGTTGATTGGCCATGCTAAAATTGCCCCTTAGTGTCCTGAGATGCGTAGGTTAGAGGGATTAGCGGGTAAATATGTAGGGATATGGGGGTAGGGCCTAGGTGGGATTGTGGTCGGTGCAGACTCGATGGGCCAAGTGGCCTCTTTCTGCACTGTAGAGTTTCTATAAATGATACTTAAAAAAATAGTAAAGGGGGAGAAATTGGAGTATGAATGAAAACCAGCAAAAAATATAAAAACAGACAGTAAAAGCTTCTGTGAGTATATAAAAGGACAAAGAGTAGCTATATTGAGCATTGGTCTCTTAGAGGATGATCCTATGAAATTAATAACGGGAAATGAGAAAATGCCAGAAATTGTAGAGAATCAAGAGACTGCAGAGGTCTGACAGACAGAGAGAGAGGGGGAGAGCTGTCAGGCTCCTGCGACTGCAGGGAGCCCCAACCAGCTCCTCCCCTGCAATTGCAGATCGCGAGCCACACAACGCATGGACATCTAGCCCCCACCGCATCACCTCCCCAGACTGATCAGGCTCCTCCTCCCCGATCCGATTGCAGCTGCTGAGTGACAGTGGCCTCCCTCCTCCTCCCTCCCTTCCCCCTACCCCCCTCCTCCCCCTCCCTCTCCCTCCCCCCCTCCCCACCCTCCCCTCCCTCCCTCCTCCTTCCTTCTTCCCCCACCTGATCCGATCCCATTGTAGAGTGTGCAGCGGGCTCCCCTCCTCCCCAATTGGGCCCCTGCTGCATGCCGGCTCCCCATATGCACCACCCCCAAGACCCCACCCTATAAGTCCCACCCCCTAGGCCCCATCCCAAGCCCCTGCCCCTAGGTTCCACCCCCATAGGGCCTGCCCCCTGGCATTGCCTGGTGGGCAACGCCCAAGTGGCAAGCTGGCACTGCTCAAAGGGTACCCCCTGACGCACCATCAATCAAGCAAAGACTAGTTTGTATGCAAGAACAAATAGGCTTTTATTAGCAAAAGACTTGGAGTACACCCATGCCGATGAACTGGTCCAGAGACTGAGGCAGGGGGTGGGGAGCAGTCACCTTTTATAGCTGGACCGGGGGGGAGGTGTCCCGGGCAGGGCCGTGTCCAGGCATGTCACACACACATGATAGACATCGAGGTAAACGGTCGCATTACAAACTGTTTATTTGACTGTGGGAGTACGGAGAGTTTTATTCACCCTAACACAGTGAGTCGCTACGCCCTTTCAGTACTGCCAGTGGAGCAAATGATCTCCATGGCTTCAAAGTCCCACTCGGTGGATGTCCTCGGGTGCTGTGTGGCGACCCTGACTGTACGGGGCACAGTGTACAAAGATTTCAGGCTACTCGTGCTGCCACACCTCTGCGCTGCAGTACTCCTGGGGCTAGATTTCCTGAGTCACCTTAAGAGCGTCACCATGGAGTATAATGGGCCTTTTCCCCCGCTCTCCGTTTGCAATCAGCAGTTCTTAGATCGCCCACCGCGGACCACCTGCGGCCTCTCGACCCTCACTGTTTGAAAATCTCACCCCCGATTGCAAGCCCATCGCCACCAAGAGCAGACGGCACAGTGCTGGAGACAGAGCTTTTATCAGGTCCGAAGTGCAATGGCTCCTAGGGGAGGGAATCATCGAGGCCAGTACCAGCCCCTGGAGAGCCCAAGTAGTAGTTGTTAAAACTGGGGAGAAACATCGCATGATCATTGACTACAGTCAGACCATTAACCGATACATGCAGCTGGATGCGTACCCCCTTCCCCGCGTATCTGACATGGTTAATCAGATTGCGCAATATCGGGTGTTCTCCACCATCGACTTAAAATCTGCATACCACCAGCTCCCTATCCGCCCGGAGGACCGCCAATATACTGCCTTCGAGGCAGATGGCCGCCTCTATCACTTCCTTAGGGTCCCCTTCGGCGTCACCAACGGGGTCTCGGTTTTCCAGTGTGAGATGGACCGAATGGTAGACCAGAACGGGCTGCGGGCCACCTTCCCGTACCTGGATAACATCACCATCTGCGGCCATGATCAGCAGGACCACGACGCCAACCTCCACAAATTCCTCCACACCGCCACACTCCTAAATCTGACCTGTAATAAGGAGAAGTGCGTATTCCGCACACACCGCCTCGCCATCCTTGGTTGTGTTGTGGAAAACGGGGTCATCGGTCCCGATCCCGACTGTATGCGTCCCCTCCTGGAACTCCCCCTCCCCACCAGCCTAAAAGCACTGAAGAGATGCCTGGGCTTCTTCTCGTATTACGCCCAGTGGGTCCCCAATTATGCGGATGAAGCTCGATCGCTCATTAAATCCACCTCTTTTCCCCTGATGGCAGAGGCCCGCCTGGCCTTCGACCGCATCAAAGCAGACATCGCGAAGGCTATGATGCACAGAAGTAGCACTTCGAGCCTCCGGAGACTGCCGCAGCGGTCGGGTCATTGGTGGGACGTGGCGTGGCATAGGCCTGCGGCCCTCCCGAGTACAGAGGTGGCGGCAGCTGCGGTGTCCACGATGCGCCCCCATGGTCGGGGGTATAGGCCTCGAGATTACGGAAGGCCACCTCTAACGAGTCGGCAAGCGCCACAGTCTTTTGTAGGTCCAGCACACCCTGTTCCAGCAGTCGTTGTCAGATATAGTTTGACCTGATACCCATGACATAGGCATCTCTGATTAAGTTCTCAGTGTTTTGGGCGGCTGTTACGGCCTTGCAGTTGCAGGCCCTGCCAAGTGCTCGCACTTCACGCAGGAACCGATCACCCGATTCTCCAGGCTGTTGTCTGCAAGTAGCCAGAAGATGTTTGGCGTAGATTTCGTTAGACTGTTTGTTGTACTGGCCTTTTAAAAGTTCGATCGCATCCTTGTAAGTTTCAGCATCTCTAATCATCGAGAATACTTGATCACTTACCCGGGCGTGGAGCACGTGTAGCTTGTCTGTTTCGGTCCAGACGACGGAGGAGGAGGTGAGGAAAGTTTCGAAACATCGCAGCCAGTGATCGAAGCTGTTCGAGGCCCCTACAGCTTGAGGGTCCAGTTCTAGTTTATCGGGTTTTAGTATCTGCTCCATCCCAAAACTTTTGCTAATAAAATTGATGCACCATCAATCAAGCAAAGACTAGTTTGTCTGCAAGAAAAAATAGGCTTTTATTAGCAAAAGACTTGGAGTACACCCATGCTGATGAACTGGTCCAGAGACTGAGGCTGGGGGTGGGGAGCAGTCACCTTTATAGCTGGGCCAGGGGGGGAGGAGTCCCAGGCAGGGCTGGCAGGGATGTGTCCAGGCATGTCACACACACAGTCAATAAGCTAACAGTGGTTTACCACACCCCCCTTGCCCTTGACCTCCCTGGGGGCTCTCAATGGTTCCTTCGGTTACACCAGTGAGGCCAACAAGGCTGTTCCCCATTTGTGGGGAGCAGGTGTTTTCCTCACGGGAGAGAACCTCTCCCGGTGAGGTCCTAATGGTAAGTGAGTCCGGATGTTTGAGCACTGGGCTCACTAAACACATGCATATGAATATTTAAATATTTAACTATATTTAAGTAAATTATTCAGCCTTTTGCCCAAGCTGACCTCGCCAGAAATCCGGCTCTCATAAAGGCATGAACCTGATTTCTCAGTTCTCGTGCAATTTTACTGGCTCATTCTGCCCATCAATGGGCGAGGCAAGCAGGCAAAATTCCACCCACAGAGTTTAATGTGAATAAGTGCATATTTATCTATTTTGGCCAGAAAAATAAAAGAGGAAATTGTTATTTAAATGGGAAGTAGATTCAAAGTGCATCAGTGCAGAGGGATCTGGGTGTCCTTGAGCATAAAGCAGAAAGTGGATACACAGGTGCAGAATATAATACGACAGGCATATGGAATCTTTGATTTTGTTGCAAAAGGATTGGATTTTAAAACTAAAGAAGTGATGTTACAATTGTATGAGGCATTGGTGAGAACACACCTGATGTATTATATCCAGTTTTGGTCTCCTTATTTGAGGAAGGAAGTGGTGGCACTGAAGGCAGTTCAGTGGAGGTTCACTAGATTGATTCCAGGGACAAAAGGGCCATCGTATGAGGAGCGGTTGAAGAGCTTGGGCTTGTACTCGCTGGAGTTCAGATGATTGTCCAAAGATGTGCGGGTTTGGTTGATTGACCATGCTAAAATTGCCCCTTCATGTCCTGAGATGCGTAGGTTAGAGGGATTAGCGGGTAAATATGTAGGAATATGGGGGTAGGGCCTGGGTGGGATTGTGGCTGGTGCAGACTCGATGGGCCAACTGGCCTCTTTCTGCACTGTAGGGCTTCTATGATTCTTCTATGATTGAGGGTGATCCAATTAAGGTATATCAAACATTAAAGGGATTGATCATGTGGACGTTGAACAGATGTTCCCCCTTGTGGGACAATCTAGAACAAGAAGTCATAGATATAAAGTGAGAGGAGATAGGTTCAAAACTGATATGAGGAGAATCTACTTCTCTCAGAGGGTTGTGAATCTGTGGAACTCACTGCCCCAGAGTGCAGTAGAGCCAAAATTAATCAACAGATTCAAGAAAGAAGTAGGTAGATTTCTGATGAAAAGTGGAATAAAGGGCTATGGGGAGCAGGGTAGGAAAGTGGAGTTGAGACCAGGATAAGATCAGCCATGATCACGTTAATGGCAGAGCAGGCTCGAAGGGTGGAATTGCCTACTCTCGCTCTTGATTCCTATGTTCCTAAAAATTCTATGAATATTTTAAATTTAATGTTATGGTTTGGGAAACTGAATTCTTCTGGAAGGCCAAATTAAGAAGGGCCAAAGGTCCTTTCTTAACCCTATCTTTCTGGTAAGAAAAGTGCATGATTGACCTATTGAGATACTGTAACAAGTTGATGGAGGCAAAGGCATTTTGTTTACAACTTAGAGGGATGTGGAAGTTCTTTTTGCAAGGTGTTACAGATGAGTAACTACAAGTTTTTAAAAGTTTATTTTTCAGTGTCACAAGTAGGCTTACATTAACACTGCAATGAAGTTTCTGTGAAAATCCCCTAGTTGCCACACTCTGGCGCCTGTTCGGGTACACTGAGGGAGAAATTAGTGTGGCCAATGCACCTAACCAACACATTTTTTGGACTGTGGAAGGAAACTGGAGCACCCAGAGGAAACCCATGCAGACACGTGGAGAATGTGCAGACTCCACAAAGACAGTGACCCAAGCTGGGAATCAAACCCAGGTCCCTGGTGCTGTGAGGCAGCAGTGCTAACCACCGTGCAACCGTGCTGCCAGACAAAGTAGCAATCTGGCAAGTGGAGGATGCAGTAAGAAGTCTCACAACACCAGGTTAAAGTCCAACAGGTTTATTTGGTAGCAAATACCATAAGCTTTCGGAGCACTGTTCCTTTGTCAGATGGAGTGGAAATGTGCTCTCAAACAGTGCAAACAGACACAAAATCAAGTTGCAGAATACTGATTAGAATGCGAATCCCTACAACCAGCCAGGTCTTAAAGGTACAGACAATGTGGGTGGAGGGAACATTAAACACAGGTTAAAGAGTTGTGTATTGTCTCCAGACAGAACAGCTAGTGAGATTCTGCAAGCCCAGGAGGCAAGCTGTAAGTGTTACTGATAATGTGACATAAATCCAACATCCCGGTTTAGGCCGTCCTCATGTGTGCGGAACTTGGCTATCAGTTTCTGCTCAGCGGCTCTGCGCTGTCGTGTGTCGTGAAGGCCGCCTCCAAGGCGTTCTCCAAGGCGGCCTTCACGACACACGACAGCGCAGAGTTGCTGAGCAGAAACTGATAGCCAAGTTCTGCACACATGAGGATGGCCTAAACCGGGATGTTGGATTTATGTCACATTATCAGTAACCCTTACAGCTTGCCTCCTGGGCTTGCAGAATCTCACTAGCTGTTCTGTCTGGAGACAATACACATCTCTTTAACCTGTGTTTAATGTTCCCTCCACCCACATTGTCTGTACCTTTAAGACCTGGCTGGTTGTAGGGATTCGCATTCTAATCAGTATTCTGCAACTTGATTTTGTGTCTGTTTGCACTGTTTGAGAGCACATTTCCACTCCATCTGACGAAGGAGCAGTGCTCCGAAAGCTTATGGTATTTGCTACCAAATAAACCTGTTGGACTTTAACCTGGTGTTGTGAGACTTCTTACTGTGTTCACCTCAGTCCAACGCCAGCATCTCCACAAGTGGAGGATAGCCAAGACTCAGAAGTCTCTAAATTTAGGAGAAAGCAAAAACAATCAGCTGTCTATTTCTCTTTTATGGCTTCGTCTGTGGCTGGGTGGCTCATGGAGAAGGGTCGCAGGGGCATATGCTTAGTTGCTTGAGGCCTTCTGCATAGAATGCTAACCATCTAGGATTGGTCTGGATTCTTCAGAAATTGAAGACCAATCTCCAGGACACTGCTGTGTGTGACGCTGGAGTAAAATCATCAGGACATTTTAAAAAAGTATTTCTTTGTCATTTTCTTGGACTATCTCTCTTTATCAGATATACGATAATTAAAATGGGAAAAGGGTTGTTTGGCTGACAGTCAAATATCATCCAATCAGTTAATGCGGTTTTTTTGCTTTCGAAATGTTTTGTTTTGATTAAAAATAGAGTGCTTGGGAAGGGGTGTGAGACACAAGCACATTAACACACTGGGCTTCCCCCTCCTGTGGTGTGAGAGTTCCCCATTCTCTCAGTTTACCTCCCTGCAGGTAACACTGCCACCAATCTGATGGATAGCCCCATTGACTAATCGCCCATCAGCGCTCTGGGATGCCCGGCGGGTGATTGGTGAGGCCGGGAGGCGGCTATCCAATGGGCAGCACTGAGAGGCGGGACTCCCTAGACCCTGTTTGGACCCCCCTCCCCTCCTGGCGGGGACAGCGCCTGGAGCAGCATCTGGATGTGGGCGGCTCTGAGCGCGGTGTCCTTCCTTTACCCTGTGGACTGCAGACAACACAGAGACAGAACTCCCTGAAGTTGTGAGTAGCCAGGCTGCCGCTGCCTGAGGGTGGGTGTCTCTGTCATTTTGTGGAGAGTGCGGTGCTGAGTCGGAGGGAGGGAGTGAGGGCTGTGGGGATAGAGGGACCCCCAAAAAAGGGGAGATGATGAAGAGCGCGGGATCCAGCTAGCTTTGAGGAGAAACCTATGTGTGTGTGTTTGTCTCCCCCTCTGTAACTCGTGCCTCAAACCGCTGGAGAAAATGGCCAGTTCCCAACTTCCAAAATACTCTGGAATAGTTTTGAGTTTAGTTGATCAAGGCACCCTTCTCCCCCGCCTCCCCCCTCACTGCTCCCCCTCCTCTCACTGTCAGAAATGTGTGGAGAAGGCGCCTGTGATCAGTATCTTGTCTGCCACGTATAGCAGCCCAAATTGGATTTTTCTCACTGAACTGAGAACATTTCGACTTTTTTTTAGTTGAAAAACAAATTCGGGATGTTGAGCAATAATCTGGATCAAGGATCTTCACTCAGACTTGGGTTCCATTCAATCTTTCTTCCTCTCGCCCTGTGTGTTTTTTTTAGGAAACAAGAATTCTTACAAATTTTATATCAGGTGTTTTTGTTTCTTTTTGCTACTTTGGGATCTGTGAAGGCGGTGGCTGCTACACCTTTTGTTTTAAGACTGGTTTGCTTTTCTTGGGGCCACCAAAGTAATTATTGGGTATTTAAATGTCGTGAGTTAAGCT
This sequence comes from Mustelus asterias, assembly GCF_964213995.1. Lineage (NCBI taxonomy): Eukaryota > Metazoa > Chordata > Chondrichthyes > Carcharhiniformes > Triakidae > Mustelus > Mustelus asterias. Next base: position 83,041,716 of record NC_135804.1, on the reverse strand, counting down.
TGTGATTAGAGAGGAAATGGTTGAGATTCCTCTGCTGCTGATTCTCAACTACCAGTTCAAAGCCATTAGTCACAGTAAAAGGAGAGCTGAGGGCTGGTCCTGGCATTTGCCTGCCAATGGGGCATTTACTCTTAACCGTGTGTGTGTGTGTGGTGTTTTGTGTTGAATTTAAATAGTCCTGCTTAGGGAAATGCATGGTTGTTGGTGGATTGTAGTATTTGCATTTGGGAAAACAAGTGAAGCAGGCCAGACCATTACTCAGCTTTTTAAGTGATGCTGTTTTTGAATGGTAGTCTATCAGAAAATGGTTTTAATGTGAAGTGGGGCGGCACCTTATTTCCCTGTGTAAATTGCTGCTGCTGTAAACTGCTGTCAGATGTTTTGCAGCAGGATATTTTGTTTTAAGGGTATCTATCCATGGGAAGAATGTGGGTTGTGATATAGCTCATTGTTTCCAGTTGGGGAATGCAGTTTATGATGCAACTCGGTTTCAAAAAGTACCAATCGTTGTTTAATGGGGACAGTGGAATATGATTTGTTTTGTGGAGAGGAGATATATTTTGAAGCAGTTATAGTTCAATGTTGGGGGTTAACAATCCATTCAGCTTCAGCTGACATAGTGTGGATGGTCACAATGCCACTTGGAGTGGGTACTTGGGGGCTGGATGTTCAGTATATGGGTGATGGTCTGAATTGGGTAGCCACAGTCACGGTTTGAACTGGTCCTCATGTTCCACTTGTAGAGCAATGGCCGTATCTCCGTGGCTCATACTCAAGTGGTTGTGCAGATGACAAACTGCTTAGGAAGGGGGGTAAGTAGGTGATAATTTGGATCAGTGGGTTGAACTCTTGTCTCTAAGACAGAGGACATGATTTTGTGTCCCACAATAAAGCTTAAGCACACCATTTAGGCTGATGTTTCAATACCTGTGAGGCAGTGCTGAATTATCAGACGTGATATACTTCAGAGGAGATGCTAAGTTGAGGTTCTGTCTGTTAACGATCTTATTCACTATCCAAACATTTCTGAACAGAGAAAATGAGTTCTCTGGCTAACATTCTTCCTTGGATCACTGTTCCCAAATTGACCCTTGACCACAACCATTCTAGAAGGACAAAAGCAGCAGATAAGTTGGAGCACCATCACCTTGAAGTTCCCCTCCAAGTCGCACACTATCCTGACTTGGAATTATATGGTTGTTCGTCCACTGTTGCTGGGTCAAAATCCTGGAACTCCCTCCCTAATAGCACTGTAGCTGATCTTACACCTCAAAGACTGCAGTGTTTCAAGAAGGCAGCCTACCATTACCTTCTCGAGCTATCGGGGATGGGCTATAAATGCTGCCCTAGCCAACAACACCTATATCCTGTAAATTTTTAAAAATTAACCAATTGTTCAGCAATCAGTTTGAATGGGACCTTGCATAGGGCTGCCAACTTTGGTTGAACGTAATCTGTTAAGGTTCCATCACATGACATTCTGCCTCTAACTTCCCTACCCTGACACTTTCACCTTCTCCCCCATGTCCATATTAACAGTGCCAATTCCATACTAATTTGGAAGGTGAGCATGTTCTTCATTACTGATGAGATGATTTGCAACTGCCCGACAAACTGCAGTTTTACTCTGTCTAGTGTTTTTGTAACTAATAAACAAACATGTTCAAAGGAAATGGGAAAAGAAAACCAACATTTCTGTTCATCCTTCTGTCATGTACTTTCCCCCTGGGTTGTTTACTGCTGTTAGTGATTAATGTTTAAATCCTATAGAACCAAATGGAGTTCTGGAGGGTTGGCTGCCCTAATACATAGCAACCTGGACTTTGCTTCAAAATAATTGCTAAATGTGTATTTGAGATGTCTTGAAACTTGTGGTACAGAAATATGATTTCAAAAATATATTGTGAAGGTAGTTTGATCATAATCTTGTTTAAGATAATGTGAAAGCAGAAACTACAGTTTTCCATGTATCTAAAAGGTTCTTACACAATTAAATTCTTGCCTAGCTGCATTCTTGTAGTTGACAAGTGACCTCTTTTTTATTCTTCCATGGGATGGAATTTATTGCCCACCTCTAATTGCCCTTGAGGGGTCATTTAAAAGTCAACCACATTGCTGTCACAGGTAGACCAGATCAGGTAAGGATGGCAGATTTCCTTCCCTAAACAGCACTAGTAGACAAGGTGGGTTTTTACGACAATCGACAATGGTTTCATGGGCATCATTAGACTTTAATTCCAAACTTTCTTATTCAATTCAAATTCACCATTTGCCATGGTGGGATTCGAAACTGGGTCTCTTGGAATACTAGTGTTGTGACAATACCACTATGCCAGTACCTCCCCGAGGTTTGGCCTAACCTGGTGTTTAGCAGAAACTTGCATTAATACCATTAGCAGATTATCCAACAGGTGGGAGTCAGACCTGGGCAAGAGCGAGGAGAGATGGTTAGGACTTTTAATGTGTTAAGGGATCTGTGTGGCTGAGTTCTATACAAGCTGAGGTCTGTGAAGGAAGGATGAGTTTTGGTGGAACAAAGAGATGCTGGAGGTGTTTGGGGCAGGGTTGGATCAGGGTGGAGTACGTGATGTGCTGAAGGTGAGGGGTGAAATAAAGGGCAGTCTCTGCAATGATCCCAAGGTTGGTTCAACCCACGTAAGCAGCTAGGGAAGGGGATGGAGTCAGCAGCAAGTGTTTTGCAGGGGTCAAAACAATGTCTCTGTCTTGTTCTGATATTCAGTTGGAAGATATTGTAGCTCATCCTGACTGAACATCATGTCAGCTTTCTGACAACATAGCTGTGGTCTGCAATAGGTCGCTCTGGCTATGTATTTTTAGGTTCGGCCGGAGTGGGCAATTTGTACGTGCGATGGAATTGGGATTTAAGGTGCAAAGTCTCCAGCAACAATGATTATGAAGTGACAGGAATTGTTGTTTTGCAAATTGGTGGACAGGTGCAGAATCTAGGAGAAAGAGTTTGATCTGGGTATTATACACACATTTGGAAGCTGCCCCTGTATTTATGGTTATTGTTGAGTGACAGTGCAGAAATTGGGGGTGGGGGGTGTGGGTGGTGGCACTGGTCAGGATGGAGGTCACTCTATGAATATTGGCAGAAGAAACCACTGCCGAAGGTATTTTTTATGTTGGGATTGTCAAAAGTAGCACATTGCGAGGTAAAGACTATGGTGGAGAATGATGTGGCCAATTGCTGGAGATGCTGTGTAATGCAGCTCCCAGTCTCTCAGCCTGTGAAAATGCAAAAGTTGCTCCTTTATGTATTTTTTAAAAAAAAATCACTCTTTGCATTATTGGGGGATGGGGAGAGTAGTTTTTGATTTGATTTATTATTGTCACATTTATTAACATAGTGAAAAGTATTGTTTCTTGTGCGCTATACAGACAAAGCATACTGTTTATAGAGAAGGAAATGAGAGAGTGCAGAATGTAGTGTTACAGTCATAGCTAGGGTGTAGAGAAAGATCAACTTAATGCAAGGTAAGTCCATTCAAAAGTCTGACAGCAGCAGGGAGCAAGCTGTTCTCGAGTCAGTTGGTACGTGACCTCAGACTTTTGTATCTTTTTCCTGAAGGAAGAAGGTGGAAGAGAATGTCCAGGGTGCGCAGGGCCCTTAATTATGCTGGCTGCTTTGCCGGGGCAGCGGGACAAGAGTTAATAGATGGAAGGCTGGTTTGTGTGATGGACTGGGCTACATTCACGATATTTTGTAGTTCCTTGTGGTCTTGGGCAGAGCAGGAGCAATATCAAGCTGTGATACAACCAGAAAGAATGTTTTCTTTGGTGCATCTGTAAATATTGGTGAGAGTCGTAGCTGACATGCCAAATTTCCTTAGTCTTCTGAGAAAGTAGAGGCATTGGTGGGCTTTCTTAACTATAGTGTTGGCATGAAGGGACCAGGACAGGTTGTTGGTGATCGGGACACCTAAAAATATGAAGCTCTCGACCCTTTCTACTTCATCTCATTGATGTAGACAGGAGCATGTTCTCCTTTACACTTCCTGAAGTCAATGACAATCTCCTTCGTTTTGTTGACATTGCGAGAGAGATTATTGTTGCTGCACCAGTTCACCAGATTCTCTATCTCATTCCTGTATTCTGTCTCATCATTGTTTGAGATCCGACTCAATACGGTGATGTCGTCAGCAAACTTGAAAATGGAATTGGAGGGGAATTTGGCCGCACAGTCATAGGTGTATAAGGAGTATCGTAGAGAGCTGAGAACACAGCCTTGTGGGGCACCGGTGTTGAGGATGATCGTGGAGGAGGTGTTGTTGCCTGATTGTGGCCTGTGAATTAGGAAATTCAGGATCCAGTCGCAGAGGGAGGTGCCAAGGCCCAGGCCACGGAGTTTGGGTAGTGTAGGAACTGAGACTGACCCACCTTAGTAATTGATCTGCAACTTGGCCTAGTTGAATGCACACTTTGAAGGTGTGGTTGACTCTACTGGTTGGGAAACCTGTGGCCTTGGCAGATATGCCCTTTTTTATTTATGCATCGTAAGATTATGCTCAAGTGGAATGCCATGTTAGGCTCAGTAACAGGTTTCAACAATTTAATTCTAATTTCAATAACATTGAGAGACTGGTTTAGTTTTATTTAAACCTTGTTGCTACTACGTGAACCAGTTTCCTCCTGAGTGTTTCTGATTGACTTTTTGGCTTCATCCATTGAAACAAAGTAGACTTTAAAAAAAAGCTGAGCAATTTATTTTGAAGTGTAGTCAGTGTTTTAATGTAGGGAAATTCAGCAGCCAATTTGCTCACAGCAATCTCCCACATACAACAAAGAACAATACAGCACAGGAACAGGCCCTTTGGCTCACCACGTCTGTGCTGGCACAGATGCCTTTTTAATCTAACATTTTCTTGCCTCTACATGGTCCACACTCTCTATTCCCTGCCTATTCGTGTATCTATCCAGATGCCTCTTGAATATTGTTATAGAATCTGCTTCCACCACCTCCTCCGGCAGCACGTTCTGGGCATTCACCAGCCTCTGTGTGAAAAACTTGCCCCTTACAGCTCTTTCCCCTCTCACTCACAACCCTGAGTAATTGACCCTTCCACACTGGGAAAAATCTCTGACTATCCAAGCCTGTCATAATCTTGTAAACCTCAATCAGGTCCCCCCCTCATCCTCAGATACTCCAATGAAAACAATCCAAGTTTGTTCAATCTTTCTTCACAGCCCATATCCTCCAAACTAGGCAACATCCTGGTAAATCTCTTCTGCACCCTTTCCAATGCATCAACATCCTTCCAGTAGTGTGGTGACCAGAATTGTATACAGTACTCCAAAGTCTTATACAGCTGTAACATGATTTTCCTATTCCTATACTCAACGCCCTGACCGATGAAGGCCAGCATGATCTACGCCACCCTGACCACCTTGTCCACCTGAGTTGCCACCTTCAGGGAACTGTGGATGTGCACACCTAGAACCCTCTGTATGCTAATATTTCTAAGAGCTCTATCATTTACTGTATAAAGAGCTAGATAGCCAGTTGGTTCTCGGGATGTAGTTTGAGGAACAAATATTCAGCCATACTTCCTTGACCCTCTTTGGAATCTTTTACGTGCACTTGAGAAGGTAAGTCTTTCCTTGGTTTAATATTGCATCTGAAAGGTGGCCCCCTTGCAGCATTCCCTCAGTACTGTTCTGGAGTGTCAGCTTAAATTATGCGTTCAAGCCTCTGGAGTGGAATTTAAATCGTTAACCACCTTGCTCAAGAGATGAAAGTGCTGCAACGGTACTGTTGTAGAATTGTTTGATTAAAAAAACTTAAAATGCCAAAGTGGACTGTGATCTGTGCTGTTTGCCACACAACTCAAACCAGCCAAAACCAAATATCATCACATGATCTGAGCACTGGAGACTTAGGGTCATGACCTCACGGGTGTTGAATGGTGTCGTGCTAATGTAAACTTGTTTTTGGGTATTCATAGAACTCTGCTTTTGCTTGGCTTATTGTGCTGCATGCAAATTGATTTAATCATTACTCTTAATTTTACATGCCATTGTTCCAGTTTGTGTTTTGGAAAGCCTTTCTTTTCTGTAACAATTTAGGTGGCACCAAACATGTGGATCTGGTGTACAATAATGCTGCTTTGCTAATTAGATGCTCTGTATCTGGTGTGGTTACAATTCTGTGTTTTACTTATTAATATTCTGAATTATCGAGTAGAACTGCATTACATTCTGATTTACTTGGTGTATTCTGAAATATGAATTCAGCCTTTTATGTGGGATAATATGCGTCACAGCCCCAGGACTATGGAAATAACAAAGAGTACAACAAGTCTGTTGTACTTTGATGTTTACCTAATGATGGTTCTGTTAATTGAATGTTTTCAACTTGACCATTTGCTTGGGGTTGTATTAAAGTATTTCGAGTCACGCTTAATTTGCTTATTTATAGCTGTTGTATGTGCATTTCTCTACTTTGATAAATGAGAAGTTCGAATTATGTCCACTCACTGCCTTATACCAAATAAGTACTTTATGAAACAGTTGTTACTCTGATGCTGTTATATGCTCCACATGCAGTTGGTTAGTTTAGCTACTGTATTAGACAGGCGGGGATGAAAGGGGGGCCTGTGTTTAAATGTATGTAGCAGTTAATCTGCAACTCTATACGTTTTCTTCCATTTGCTGCTTGGGCAGTGCACTTCAAGCAGTTCAGTTTCTAAGTCGCTACCTTGTTATCATCCTCCAATTAGGCTGCAAATTATAGATGTTATATTGGACATACATTTTGTAAAATGTATAAATTATGTGTGTTCGATCTGTGTCCCAACTGTGGTTTCTAATTTTATTTTTAATTTTTTTACTCTATCCTTCAAGTTACAAAGCCAGTGCTCAGAATGGACCGGGTAAACCCAAATCCATTCCTTGTTCCAAAAAACAAATTCAAAAACCAATTGAATCCAATTCAAGGTCCCCACAAGAGAGACAAACAAGATTGAAGCTGAGGCATTGCACCCCATCTTGAGCTTGAACTGAGCCAAAAAACCCAACAGTGGTTTAAAATATTCAACTTGCAGTTTTGAACAGTGATTAATATTTTGTTGAGTATACTACATACACCCTTCTTCCTTTTCTGGGATGCCCTTAAGGTTGGCGTTGCTATGTTCAGATTGCTAGCAAACAACAATGTGTTCCTTCATCTTGCACAGTTCTGGTATTAAAACTTCTCAAGGTACTTGACAGGCAGGATATCAAAACAAAATGGGCATAGGGCCAAAAGAGGCGATTTACAGAGGCGTAACCAATAATTTGGTGGAAGAGTAACTTTTATGCAAGGGCTTTAAGGGAGTAGAGAATGGTGAAGAGACTTGGGGAATTCCAGAGAATGGTGTCTCAGGGCAGGGAGGGGAGGAAGCATGGAATGACACGGATTGAAAGGATGCCCGCTGATGGTGAGTGAAGTGAGGAGAGGTGCACAAGACCAGTCAAAGGAACGGGGATTTCTTGGGATTACTGAGATAGGAAGGGATGAGACCATGATGGTCAGGAATGAGAATTCAAGACTTTAGATATTGAGGGACTGGTTGGTGTTTTAGATCAATGAGAATGAGTGATGAATAAGTGGACCTGGTGCAGGTGAAGATACAGACTGTGAACATGTGTACCTACATTCATACGAATTAGGAGCAGGTGTAGGCCATTCGACTCCTGGACCGCAACCACCTCCGGTTCGATAAGATCATGGCTGATGTGATTGTGGTCTCAACTCCACATTCTTCCAGCCCCTGATGATCTTTGACCCCTTGTTCATCAAGAATCTTCTACCTTTGCCGTAAAAAAAAAAAAATTCATTGAACCTGCCTCCACCGCTCGCTGGGGAACAGGGTTCCAAAGATTCACAACCCTGTGAGAGAAAATAAATTCTTCTCATCTCCTCCTTAAATCGGAGACCCTCCCCCATTTTTAAATGGCAAAGCATTGAGTGCCTTGAAGTTTAGAGGGTGGTGGATGGGAGACTGGGTTGAGCTAGTGTAGGAACTGCCTAATCAAATGGTGACAAAGAAACGAATGAGGGTTGCAGCTGATACACTGATGAAAGTAGGTGGTCTTTGTGATCAAGAAGAAATGAGATGAGTTGCTCAACTTAGTCAAGTTGAACACTGAGGTGAACTGTCTTGTACAAAATTATAAGTACTACAGACAGTCCAGTGAACTCCAGGTAGCAGAATTGAATTTTCTGCAGTAGATGTTTGACTAACTGATGACATTCTCCCAGTCCTTTTTTATAAATGTTGCCCATAATATACATCGTGTAGATGAGATGGTTCCAGATCCAAACTCCTCATTTGTGCAGAATTGGCTGACACAGCTGTGGTGGCTGTGATAGCTCTGGACCTGCATGATTATTGGGGAAGGGGAAGGCAACAGCCTTCCTTGTTCTGGACAGTACACACTGTTCTCACCAGAGGGTGTGAACAGGTTCAACTAGGAGAGCGCTGGGGTCAAATAAAAGACTACCGCCTGAGGATGCTCACGAGCACCTTGCAACCAATAAAGTACTTTTGAATTGTTGTCATAGTCCTAATGTAAGAAATGTGGCAGCAAATTTGTGCCAGTAAGACCTCACAAATGGCAATGAAATAGGTGAAATGATCAAATAATCAGTTTTAGTAATACTAGTTGTGGGATAGATATTGATCAGGAGGGGAGAACCCACACCTCGTTCATCTTTGGAGAGGGGCACCTGAGAGGGCAGACAGAACCGTAGCTTAATGTCTCACCCAAATGACTCAGTACTGCAGTACTGTACTGTGTAGAGTTAAGCTAGGTTCTGTGCTTGAGCCTCTGAGTTGAGACTTGACTCACATCCTGCTGACTCCGAGATGAGTGTAACCACTGAATCACAGCTAACACCCTCCTAAAATGGGTTACTGGGACTTCCTGGAGTTGAAGAACTATTTGAAGGCATATTTTGAAAAATCTGTACAAATATTTGAACAAATCAGATGCTCTGATCTTCAAAAATTGGATGGCAATCTCCTCGGCTTAATACGCTACAGATGAATTTTTGGAATATTTATATTAAGTTAAGCTTGGGATAAGATTCTGGCTGCAGTTATTTTCTTTTAACTTGCAATTAAATTAAAGAATTTTCTACAATCTCTTAACAAGGCAAATCTCTTCACTGTTCTTGTGAATACCTGTCTGAATTTATTTTTGTGTAAGATAACCACAGCTGGAAACGAGACATAACATGCATCTTAACAACTCCACGTATAAAGCATAAGGCATGCATTTATATTGTGCTTTTTGCAATCATGGGACATTCCAAAGCACTTGACAGCTAGTTATGCACATTTGAACATTGCTGAAATGTAGGGAACATGGCACCTAATTGGTGCATAGCAAATTCCCAAAAACAGGAAGGAAAAAGTGCACGTGACTTTTTTTTTAGATGTTGTTTAAAGGAAACTCGGCAGAATGTTTGTCACCAGTAAGTTGATTCCATGGCTAAAGGGGGTGGCTGTGGGGGAACGAAGAAAATAGTCAGGTGGTGTTTTACTGAAACAAGTTCTCTCCACCAATTTGAAAAAAAGAAAGTTGTGGATCTACAGACCAGTTTTCAGGACCACCAGATATCTCAAAAAACTTTGCAGCTATTTAAGCACTTTTGAAGTGTAATCGCTGTTTTAATGTAGGAAATGCAGCAACTGATCTGCACATATAAAGCTCGCGTAAATAGCAATGTGACGATGACTAGATAATCTGTTTGTGATGTGAATTGAGGGATAAATATTGGCTAATACACTGGCAATAACAACAGTAAGAAGTCTCACAACACCAGGTTAAAGTCCAACAGGTTTATTTGGTAGCAAATACCATAAGCTTTCGGAGCACAGCTCCTTCGTCAGATGGAGTGGATATCTGTTCTCAAACAGTGCAAACAGACACAGAAATCAAATTACAGAATACTGATTAGAATGCAAATCTCTACAGCCAGCCAGGTCTTAAATGTACAGACAATGTGGGTGGAGGGAGCATTCAACACAGGCTGTAGAGTTTTGCATTCCAATCAGTATTCTGTAATTTGATTTCTGTGTCTGTTTGCACTGTTTGAGAACAGATATCCACTCCATCTGACGAAGGAGCTGTGCTCCGAAAGCTAATGGCATTTGCTACCAAATAAACCTGTTGGACTTTAACCTGGTGTTGTGAGACTTCTTACTGTGCTTACCCCAGTCCAACGCCGGCATCTCCACATCATGAATAACAACAGTGACACTGTTTGTCTGCTTTTCTTCCAAAAGAGTGCCATGGGATCTTTTACATCCACCTGAGCAGGCAGATAGGCCTTGATTTTAACATCTCGTCCAATGGTGAGTTGTGCTTATGATGAAAGTAAGGAGGTGTGGGATAGAGGGAAAGTTGGCAGATTGGATAGGTAACTGGCTATCTGATCGAAGTCATGATGTGGAGATGCCGGCGTTGGACTGGGGTAAACACAGTAAGAAGTCTCACAACACCAGGTTAAAGTCCAACAGGTTTAAATCCCAACAGGTGTGTTGAATGCTCCCTCCACCCACATTATCTGTACCTTTAAGACCTGGCTGGCTGTAGAGATTTGCATTCTAATTGGTATTCTGTAACTTGATTTCTGTGTCTGTGCACTGTTGGAGAACAGATATCCACCCCATCTGATGAAGGAGCTGTGCTCCGAAAGCTTATGGTATTTGCTACCAAATAAACCTGTTGGACTTTAACCTGGTGTTGTGAGACTTCTTATCTGACCGAAGACAGAGGGTGGTGGTGGATGGAAAATTTTTGGACTGGAGGCAGGTTGCTAGCGGAGTGCCACAGGGGTCAGTGCTGCGTCCTCTGCTCTTTGTGATTTTTATTAATGACTTAGAGGAGGGGGCTGAAGGGTGGATCAGTAAATTTGCTGATGACACCAAGATTGGTGAAGTAGTGGATGAGGTGGAGGGCTGTTGTAGGCTGCAAAGAGACATAGATAGGATGCAAAGCTGGGCTGAAAAATGGCAAATGGAGTTTAACCCTGATAAATGTGAGGTGATTCATTTTTGTAGGACTAATTTAAATGTGGATTACAGGGTCAAAGGTAGGGTTCTGAAGACTGGAGGAACAGAGAAATCTTGGGGTCCATATCCACAGATCTCTAAAGGTTGCCACTCAAGTGGATAGAGCTGTGAAGAAGGCCTATAGTGTGTTAGCTTTTATTAACAGGGGGTTGGAGTTTAAGAGCCGTGGGGTTATGCTGCAACTGTACAGGACCTTGGTGAGACCACATTTGGAATATTGTGTGCAGTTCTGGTCACCTCACTATAAGGAGGATGTGGAAGCGCTGGAAAGAGTGCAGAGGAGATTTACCAGGATGATGCCTGGTTTGGAGGGTAGGTCTTATGAGGAAAGGTTGAGGGAGCTAGGGCTGTTCTCTCTGGAGCGGAGAAGGCTGAGGGGAGACTTAATAGAGATTTATAAAATGATGAAGGGGATAGATAGAGTGAACGTTCAAAGACTATTTCCTCGGGTGGATGGAGCTATTACAAGGGGGCATAACTATAGGGTTCGTGGTGGGAGATACAGGAAGGATATCAGAGATAGGTTCTTTACGCAGAGAGTGGTTGGGGTGTGGAATGGACTGCCTGCAGTGATAGTGGAGTCAGACACTTCAGGAACATTTAAGCGGTTATTGGATAGGCACATGGAGCACACCAGGATGATAGGGAGTGGGATAGCTTGATCTTGGTTTCAGATAAAGCTCGGCACAACATCGTGGGCTGAAGGGCCTGTTCTATGCTGTACTGTTCTATGTTCTATGGTGCAGCGGTCCCTCAGCACTGCACTGGAGCGTCTTGATTTTCTGTGCTCAAACCCAAGTTGAACAAAAGGCTTGAACATTGTGTCTGAGCAGCAGCTCTCCTCCCTCCAGCTAACCCCTCCCATCCCATTTCATGAAAAGTCCATAATTTCTACAAATAGATCTATAATAGGAATGTAATATGCCTTAAGACAGAGCACTGTTCATTCCTTGCAGCACAACTGCAAATATAATTAAAGAAGCCACCTTGAAATTTGATTCTGGGATATGTGAAAGGAAGTCTTGTGTAAATAGTTTAGATTTCCCTCTGGGCTCCTCGATTGTATGTTGGGCAATGCATGAGCTGGTGTGGATTTCAACCAGAGTTAAGATCTTATATACAAAATTCCAGCCAAAGAGCTATTCACACCTGGAGCAGCTTTCAGTCTTTGGGGGTGACTGTCTTGTTGTAATAGAATTCTCAAACTTTAGTTGCTTTGAGCAGTATGATTTTGTTCTTTTCCTTCTCCAGCATGATCTGAATACAACCCAGAAATTGCATGCTCACTTATTGGCTGGGTGATATGGATCGGAAAATTCAAATGGAACTTTTGCTCATGCGCCGGTTAGTTCATACGGCGAGAGCGTGTTGCTAATAACGCTGCAACTGAGGGTTCAATCCTCGTACTGTCTGTGGAGTCCGGGTTTTCGTTAATGCTCAGTGGAAATGTCTTGTCCCTAAAAAGAGGTCAAAAAATGTATTTTCTTAACATGGGAGGTGACTTAAATTGGAATCTCATTTGCAAGTGTTTTGATTCAAAGTGTTACTTTTAAGATTCAATGTTGCTTGAAGTAAGGTTGCGACTGTACAAGTTGTATGGAAGTAATGTAGGAACAAAATCAGTACTTGTTATGATCACATAGGGGATGACCTTTGACCTGGAGGCAGTTGAGTAAGCAAAATTCGCAATTCTTTAAAATGTAATCATTTAAACATTTTTAAAAAGGTTTTTTGAGAGTTTGTATCAATTGTAAAGGGATCAGATATAACTCTTGAATAATGAGAAATACAGGTCCATGTGATTTGGCAACCCTTGACCTGGAAACAATGTCAACAAGAAAAACATTAAGAAGGAAGCCATATGGCTGGCAGACACAATGAAGAGCTACAAGCAGATGAGCTGGACAGTAAAGGCAGTCAGTGCACAGTTGATGCACCATCAATCAAGCAAAGACTAGTTTGTATGCAAGAACAAATAGGCTTTTATTAGCAAAAGACTTGGAGCACACCCATGCTGATGAACTGGTCCAGAGACTGAGGCAGGGGGTGGGAAGCAGTCACCTTTATACCAGGACCAGAGGGGGATGTGTCCAGGCATGTCACACAGGCAATAAGCTAACAGTGGTTTATCACATTCACCCCCTGTTTTTAAAAAAGAGTCGGGCAGGGGCGAGGTGGGTGGAACGATATTTACAGAATTACAAATTTAGTGTCTCTGGGGACTTGATCTGCCGCTGCGACCGCCGTAGTGCCGGTTGTGGTGTCGGTTCCGGTGGCCGCGGTGTTGGTTCAGGTGCCAGGCCGTAGTCGCTCAAGTCGTCAGTAGTCCCTTCCGATTGTTCAGTGCGTGGTGGCGGCTCCTGGGGCTCAGGCGTGCTGTATACGGGGGTTGGGGGTGTGGGGTTGTGGGTCGTAGTGGTCCCTGGGGCACCTGCGGGTGCCAGGTCTCGAATAGAGACCGTGTCCTCCCGCCCGTCGAGGTACGCCACATAGGCGTATTGGGGGTTGGCGTGGAGGAGTTGGACCCTTTCGATCAGGGGATCTGACTTATGGGTCCTCACGTGCTTCCGGAGCAGGACAGGGCCTGGGGACGCCAGCCACGACGGTAGTGAGGTCCCCGAGGAGGACTTTCTGGGGAAAACAAACATTCTTTCATGAGGGGTAGCATTGGTAGCTGTGCAAAGGAGTGATCTAATCAAGTGTAGTGCATCAGGAAGGACCTCTTGCCAGCGGGTGACTGGAAGACCTTTAGATCTCAGAGCTAGTAAAACGGCCTTCCAGACTGTCCCATTCTCCCTCTCTTCCTGTCCGTTCCCCCTGGAGTTGTAGCTGGTGGTCCTATTCGAGGACTTTGGAGAGCAGGTACTGTCGCAGCTCATCACTCATAAAGGAGGATCCCCAGTCGCTATGGATATAACTAGGGAAACCGAACAGGGTGAAAAGGCTGTGCAGGGCCCTGACGACCGTGGCCGAGGTCATATCTGGGCAGGGAATAGCGAAGGGGAAACGTGAATATTCGTCAATGGCGTTGAGGAAGTATATGTTGCGGTCAGAAGAGGGGAGGGGGCCCTTGAAATCGACGCTTAGGCGTTCGAAAGGGCGGGTGGCTTTTATGAGGTGTGCTCTGTCTGCCCGATAGAAATGCGGCTTGCACTCTGCGCAGACCTGGCAGTGTCTGTTATCGACCTGACTTCCTCAATGGAGTAGGGCAGGTTACGGGCTTTAATGATGTGAAAAAAACCTGGTGACCGCCGGGTGGCAGAGGTCGTTGTGGAGAGCCAACAATTGGTCTATTTGTGCGCTGGCACATATTCCCCGGGACAGGGCGTCTGGGGGCTCATTGAGCTTCCCGGGCCGGTATAAGATGTCGTAATTGTAGGTGGAAAGCTCGATTCTCCACCTCAATATTTTATCATTTTTGATCTTGCCCCGCTGCGTGTTATTAAACACGAATGCAACTGACCGTTGGTCCGTGAGTAGGGTGAATCGTTTACCAGCTAAGTAGTGGCGCCAGTGCCGTACAGCTTCCACTATAGCTTGGGCCGCCTCCTCGACAGAGGAGTGTCGAATTTCAGGGCCTTGGAGGGTTCGTGAGAAGAAGGCCATGGGTCTGCCCACCTGGTTAAGGGTGGCGGCGAGGGCGAAGTCAGACGCATCGCTCTCCATCTGGAACGGGATGGATTCGTCTACAGTGTGCATCGTGGCCTTCGCGATGTCTGCTTTGATGCGGTTGAAGGCCAGGCGGGCCTCTGCCGTCAGGGGAAAAGAGGTGGATTTGATGAGCGGACGGGCTTTATCTGCATAATTGGGGACCCACTGGGCGTAATACGAGAAGAAGCCCCGGCATCTCCTCCGTGCTTTTAGGCTGGTGGGGAGAGGGAGTTCCAGGAGGGGACGCATGCGGTCGGGATCGGAACCGATGACCCCGTTTTCCACAACCAAGGATGGCGAGGCGGTGTGTGCGGAATAAGCACTTCTCCTTATTACAGGTCAGATTTAGGAGTGTGGCGGTGTGGAGGAATTTGTGGAGGTTGGCGTCGTGGTCCTGCTAATCTTGGCAGCAGATGGTGACGTTATCCAGGTACGGGAGCTGATGGCGTCCCGCACAGCCCACACGTGGCTGGTGGGTCCAAGATGGCGGCCCGCACGGCTCACACGCGGCTACCGGCGCCCAAGATGGCGGCCCCTGCGCGTCGCATGCGGTGCTACTGGGCTTGGAGGTCGATTTCGCTCTGCGTACCTTCACGTAATGGCCCTTCTTTCCACACCCGGAGCAGATCGCATCCTTTGCCGGGCAGCGTTGTCGGGGGTGCTTCCCCAGGCTGCAGAAGTAGCACTTCGGGCCTCCGGAGACTGCCGCAGCGGTCGAGTCATTGGTGGGACGTGGCGTGGCATAGGCCTGCGGCCCTCCCGAGTACAGAGGTGGCGGCGGCTGTGGTGTCCACGATGCGCCCCCATGGTTGGGGGTGTAGGCCTTGAGATTACGGAAGGCTACCTCTAACGAGTCGGCAAGCGCCACAGTCTTTTGTAGGTCCAGCACACCCTGTTCCAGCAGTCGTTGTCGGATATAGTTTGACCTGATACCCGTGACATAGGCATCTCTGATTAAGTTCTCAGTGTTTTGGGCGGCTGTTACGGCTTTGCAGTTGCAGGCCCTGCCAAGTGCTCGCAACGCACGCAGGAATTGATCACCCGATTCTACCAGCTGTTGTCTGCGATTAGCCAGAAGACGTCTGGCGTAGATTTCATTAGACTGTTTGTTGCACTGGCCTTTTAAAAGTTCAATTACATCCTTGTAAGTTTCAGCGTCTCTAATCATCGAGAATACTTGATCGCTTACCCGGGCGTGGAGCACGTGTAGCTTGTTGGTTTCGGTCCGGATGACAGAGGAGGAGGTGAGGAAAGTTTTGAAACAGCGCAGCCAGTGATCGAAACTGTTAGAGGCTCCTACAGCTTGAGGGTCCAGTTCTAATTTATCGGGTTTTAGTATCTGCTCCATCCCAAAACTTTTGCTAATAAAATTGATGCATCATCAATCCAGCAAAGACTAGTTTGTATGCAAGAACAAATAGGCTTTTATTAGCAAAAGACTTGGAGCACACCCATGCTGATGAACTGGTCCAGAGACTGAGGCAGGGGGTGGGAAGCAGTCATCTTTTATATCTGGACCGGGGGGGAAGGAGCCCCCGGCAGGGACGTGTCCAGGCATGTCACACACACAGGCGATAAGCTAACAGTGGTGTACCACAACAGTTACAGACAAAGAGAAAGCAGTTAAGAACATAAGAAATAGGAGTAGGCCATCTAGCCCCTCGGGCCTGCCCCGCCATTCAACAAGATCGTGGCTGATCTGAGGCGAATCGGTTCCACTTACCCGCCTGCTCCCCATATCCCTTAATTCCCTTATCGATCAGAAATCTATCTACCTGTGATTTAAACATATTCAATGAGGTAGCCTCCACCACTTCAATGGGCAGCGAATACCAGAGATTCACTACCCTCTGAGAGAAGAAGTTCCCCCTCAACTCTGTTCTGAACCGGCCCCCACTTATTTTGAGGCTGTGCCCTCGAGTTCTGGTTTCCCTTCTAAGTGGAAAGAATCTCTCTACCTCTACCCTATCCAGCCCCTCCATTATCTTATATGTCTCTATAAGATCTCCCCTCAGCCTTCTAAATTCCAACGAGTACAGACCCAATCTGTTCAATCTCTCCTCATAAGCTACACCCCTCATCTCCGGTATCAACCTGGTGAACCTTCTCTGCACTCCCTCCAAGGCCAGTATATCCTTTCGCAAATAAGGGGACCAAAACTGCACACAGTACTCAAGTTGCGGCCTCACCAGTGCCTTGTATAGTTGCAGCAAGACCTCACTGCTTTTATTTTCTATCCCCCTTGCGATAAAGGCCAACATTCCATTCGCCGCCTTGATCACCTGCAGACTGAGTTTTTGCGATTCGTGCACAAGGACCCCCAGGTCCCTCTGCACAGTAGCATGATGTAATTTTTCTCCATTTAAATAATATTCCAATTTACTATTATTTCTTCCGAAGTGGATAACCTCACATTTGCCAACGTTATATTCCATCTGCCAGATCCTCACCCATTCGCTCAGCCTATCCAAATCTCTCTGCAGACTTTCCGCATCTTCCACGCAATTCGCTTTCCCACTCATCTTCGTGTCATCAGCAAACTTTGATACCATACACTTAGTCCCCTCCTCCAGACCATCTATGTAAATGGTAAACAGTTGAGGCCCCAGCACCGATCCCTGCGGCACGCCACTGGTCACCAACTGCCAACCAGAAAAGCACCCATTTATTCCACTTAGAGGCAGAAAGAGGAGACGAGGCAAATCACTCTTGGGCAGAGGTCCGTTTTTTTGGTT
Organism: Mustelus asterias; assembly: GCF_964213995.1. NCBI lineage: Eukaryota > Metazoa > Chordata > Chondrichthyes > Carcharhiniformes > Triakidae > Mustelus > Mustelus asterias. The sequence continues at coordinate 83,024,246 of NC_135804.1, read as the reverse complement.
TGGCAGAAGAGGAGACAGGAGCTCTTGGAAGTACTGTGTGAGCTGGCTAAAAAGGTCTAAAGCCTGGAAAGCGGTGTGAATAGCACGGAAATGTTAAAGACACTTAGGCAAATGTTTAAGAATAAATCTGCAAACAAAAGAAACCTGGCATGTGACTGCAGTTGCAAAATAGGTCATGACAATTGCTAGAACCGACTCCGTTTCCTGAAGATCTATCTGAATCTTCTCCCTGAAGAGCAAGAAAATTAAGCATTACGGAAATCAAAGCCACATCTGGCCGGTTTCTGAAAAGAAACAATTTTGTGCTGTGACAGAAAACTAAGATTTCACAGTGTCTCCCAGCAGACCTGATGACAGACTTAACGCATTTCAGCGGTTTATTTCAGCACATTCACAAAGAATGGATGGAGGTTGACTTGCATTGGGAGCATGGCTGACACTCCCATGAATGTTAACATGGCAGCTTCTCAAACAATGAGCAAAGTGGGAGGGAAGACGGTGTCAACCAAGGCAATTGGCCATGAGAACAAAGAACAATACAGCACAGGAACAGGCCCTTCAGCCCTCCAAGCCCGCGCCGCTCCCTGGTCCAAACTAGACCATTCTTTTGTATCCCTCCATTCCCACTCCATTCATATGGCTGTCTAGATAAGTCTTAAACGTTCCCAGTGTGTCCGCCTCCACCACCTTGCCTGGCAGCGCATTCCAGGCCCCCACCACCCTCTGTGTAAAATATGTCCTTCTGATATCTGTGTTAAACCTCCCCCCCTTCACCTTGAACCTATGACCCCTCGTGAACATCACCACCGACCTGGGGAAAAGCTTCCCACCCTTCACCCTATCTATGCCTTTTATAATTTTATACACCTCTATTAAGTCTCCCCTCATCCTCCGTCTTTCCAGGGAGAACAACCCCAGTTTACCCAATCTCTCCTCATATCTAAGCCCCTCCATACCAGGTAACATCCTGGTAAACCTCCTCTGTACTCTCTCCAAACCCTCCACGTCCTTCTGGTAGTGTGGCGACCAGAACTGGACGCAGTATTCCAAATGCGGCCGAACCAACGTTCTACACATCTGCAACATCAGACCCCAACTTTTATACTCTATGCTCAGTCCTATAAAGGCAAGCATGCCATATGCCTTCTTCTCCACCTGTGACGTCACCTTCAAGGATCTGTGGACTTGCACACCCAGGTCCCTCTGCGTATCTACACCCTTTATGGTTCTGCCATTTATCGTATAGCTCCCCCCTACATTATTTCTACCAAAATGCATCACTTCGCATTTATCAGGATTGAACTCCATCTGCCATTTCTTTGCCCAAATTTCCAGCCTATCTATATCCTTCTGTAGCTTCTGACAATGCTCCTCACTATCTGCAAGTCCTGCCAATTTTGTGTCGTCCGCAAACTTACTGATCACCCCAGTTACACCTTCTTCCAGATCATTTATATAAATCACAAACAGCAGAGGTCCCAATACAGAGCCCTGCGGAACACCACTAGTCACAGGCCTCCAGCTGGAAAAAGACCCTTCCACTACCACCCTCTGTCTTCTGTGACCAAGCCAGTTCTCCACCCATCTAGCCACCTCCCCCTTTATCCCAGAAAATCTGAATAAAATAATATGAATTTGTTTCTATGGCTTTTAATTAATTTGATAAATTTGAATTTAATGTATACAAATTCAAGTCTATTTCCAGCGAGGTTATCTATTTCTAAATTAAAATTCAATAATGATACTTCCCTCGTGTTTGAGGGTGGTGTTGGCAGGGACAGTCTCTGAACTAGCAACTCTGCAATAATCGATGGGAGAGGGTAGATTTAAATCCTTCAAATATTACTTGAGTAAAAGTTGATCTCCCTTTTTTTGCTAACAATTTAGTCTTAGATACTTGTGTAAAACTTGAATTTCTAAGGTAGCCATACTCTCAAAATCCTACCACCCGTACCTTTCGACCAATATCCCAGACTCTGCCATCGCCAACCCTTGATGAGCCTTATTCCACCAGGAGCATTGACACATTAGTAGAGGTAGCAAAGTAATATCTGGTCGGGAGGGAGTGGTCCTGAGAGCCGAGCATCCCCCCCCCCCCCCCCCCCATCCCTGCTCCAGAACTAGCCTAGCTATTCTGGCACAGCTACTGTACTGGCATGTACCCAACAATGTGGAAAATTGCCAGGTATGTCTTATCCACAAAAGACAGGACAAATTCAATGTGACTAGTTACATACAGCCCCATCAGTCTATCCTAATTGGTCAGCAAAGTGATCAAAGGTGTCATGAACATTGCTATCAAACAACAGTTCTCGCCTATCATCTCTCTCAGATGCTCAATTTGGATTCTGCCATAACAACTTTGTTCTAGACTTCATTACAGCCTTGGTACAAACAAGTGGTGAGGTGGGAGTGACACTATATTCATCAAGGCAGCATTTGACCAAGTGTAGCATCAAGGAGCCTGAGCAAAATTCAAGTCAATGGGAATCTGGGATGGGAGCATGGTTAGCAACTCTCTGCTGGTTGGATTCCTACCTAGTGCAAAGGAAGATGGTTGTGATTGTTGGAGGTTAATTATCTTAGCCCCAGGACATCACTGCAGCAGGATATGAGGCCCAACCACCTTCAGCTGGCCTACCCTCCAGGGATGTTCATAGCTGATTACACAAGTATTGAATTCTGTTTGCAGCTCCTCAGATAAAGAAGCAGACCATATGCACATACATCAAGGTCAGAAGCACATTCAGGCTTAGGCTGAGAAGTGGTACGTGAAATTGGTGTTACATAAGGAACAAGCAATGACCATCTCAAGCAAAGAGAGAATCTAATTATTTTCCCATGACGTTCAGTGATATCACGATTGCCTGCCCCCTACCATAAGCATCCTTGGGCTGATCATTGACCAGGAACTAAACTGGACCAGCCACATAAATACTGTGGCTTCAAGAGCAGGTCAAAGGCTGGAAATTCTGTGGTGAGTAACTCACCTCCTCACATTCCAAAGCCATCTACATGGCACACGTCAGGGGTGTGATGGAATACTCTCCACTTGCCTGGATGACTCTCAAGAAGCTCTATCATCCAGGACAAAGCAACTTGGTTGCTAGACATCCTATTCAGAACCACTGATGCACAATGTCTGCAGTGTGTGTCATCTAAAAGATGCACCGCAGCAGTTTGTCAAGCCTCCTTTGAAACCATCTTCCAACTTGCCAACTCTACCACAAGAGCAGGAGGTGCATGGGAACACCAACTGCAGATTGCCCTCCAAGCCCTTCACCAAGCTTACTTGGAACTATATTGCCACTCCTTCATTGTCTCCGGGCCAAAATCCTGGAACTCCGTCCCTAACAGAAAGGTGGTGGTGGTCATCATGTGGACTGCAGCAGTTCAAAAATGTAGCTCAATATCACCTTTTCCAGGAGAGCTGCGGGTGGGCAGTAAGTGCCAGCAATACCCACATCCTGTGAATGAATTTTAAAATAAAACTCCTTTCATCTTGAAGCTCTCTGCAGTTTGTAGTGTGAACTTGTATAAGATGATCTGGGGATGGGGAAGAGCAGTACTTGGGTTTTTTTCCCCCGCGAATGAAAAGTTATTGTAACGCTAGCAAGAGAAGTCTCCACAGTTTTCCCGGGAATTGACACGACAAAAAGCTGATGGAATGCTCAAAAGCCTATCAATTTTATTGAAAAGCTGTTTCAGAGATGGGAAGATGTTTTCATGGACAATGTGTGTTGCTGTTCATCGACAGTGTTATTATGTCAGTGTTTCTGAATTTTGTTTTTGGATTCTTGCATGCCACACTGTCAAACTGAGGTGATTGAAAGCTGTTTCGCATATTTCGTTAGTCAGCGTAGTTAGTAGGATGCTTGCATTTTGAGTCAAAAGTGACTGTGCCTAAACTTCACTTCAATATTTAAGCAGATAATCTCAGCTGACACTCAGTACAATACTTGAGCAGTGTTGAATATAGAACATAGAACATAGAAAGCCACAGCACAAACAGGCCCTTCGGCCCACAAGTTGCGCCGATCACATCCCCACCTCTAGGCCTATCTATAGCCCTCAATCCCATTAAATCCCATGTACTCATCCAGAAGTCTCTTAAAAGACCCCAACGAGTTTGCCTCCACCACCACCGACGTCAGCCGATTCCACTCACCCACCACCCTCTGAGTGAAAAACTTACCCCTGACATCTCCTCTGTACCTACCCCCCAGCACCTTAAACCTGTGTCCTCTCGTAGCAACCATTTCAGCCCTTGGAAATAGCCTCTGAGAGTCTACCCTATCCAGACCTCTCAACATCTTGTAAACCTCTATCAGGTCACCTCTCATCCTTCGTCTCTCCAGGGAGAAGAGACCAAGCTCCCTCAACCTATCCTCATAAGGCATGCCCCCCAATCCAGGCAACATCCTTGTAAATCTCCTCTGCACCCTTTCAATAGTTGGGAGGTGCTGTCAACTAGCTGAGACCTGTTCACATTGATGAGAAAAGTGTCACAACACTGTTCACAGAAGGGCAGGAGAACTGGTGTTTTGCCCTATATTGTTCTCTCAAACAACATCAAAAATGTGTCAACTCAACGGGACTTTGTTAAATGCAGAGTGACTGCCATGAATACCTCCATCAATCATTACACTGTACATGAGAACATCAGAAATAGGAGCAGCCCTTATGGCCCTTCAAGTCGGTTTCACTGTTCAGTAAGAACCTGATAGAATCTCTACTTTAACTCCACTTTCCCAGCATATCGCTTGATTCCCTAAGTACCAGAATAACCTATTGATTCAATCTTGAATACATTGACCTAGCAACCACAGTCCTCCAGGGTAGATAAAGATTCTCAAACGTCTGAGTGAAGATGTTTCTCAACAGGGCAATTGTAAGAATGTCAGAGGAAACATTTTAAATTGTACGAGAAAAGAGTGCTGATTGGTTGGTTGGCAAGTGGACTCTGGTAAAGGTACCAGAGAATGCACCAGTTGATGTTGACTGACAATCAAGTGCCAAGCATTGTTTGAAATTTAAACCAGGCAGATTCTCTCTGATTTGTCAAGACATTGTCATGTAGAATGAGCCAATGAATGACTATCAGTTATTTTGTTTAATGAAACAGATGCAATGTGTATACATGTTGTTTCTGTCTGCAAAGAATATATGGCTCGTAGCTTCTGGTATAGTGAACAGATTTCACAACAAGTGAAGTACAGACTTTACCCAACCAGCCAATACTTGCAACGCACATGTTAGATGTGATTCCACAATTGGACAACATTTGCGAAATAATCCTCCGTTTGCTAAAAATTATGCTGACAACCGATTTAAGATTGTCAGTTTGGCTTGCAATGTGGCATGTTTGCGAGCACTGGAAGCTATATATATTAACACACTGGGCCCTATTCTTTGCAGACAGAAAGAACATGTACACACATTGTGCCTGTTTCAATGAAACAGAATAAGTGACAGTGATTCTCTGGTTTGTTCCTCAGGGCAATGCCTTGAACAGTCAGAGCCAAGCTGTCTTATTTGTAATTTCAAGCAATATTTGGCAGTTAACTGTCAGTAACTATTAGCTGGTGAATTCTACATGTCAATGCCTCTACCAATCAGAGTCCACTTGCCAACCAATCTTGCACAATATAAACTTGTTGTTTTCCCTGACATTGATATTCTTGCAAATGTCCCAATGAGTGGAAGATTAAAAGCTTGGTGACAGTGATTAGCACTGCTGCTTCACAGCACCAGGGACTCAGGTTTGAGTCTGGCCTTGGGTGACTGTGTAAAATTTGTACATTCTCCCCGTGTCTGTGTGGGTTTCCTCCCACAGTCCAAAGGTGTGCAGGTTAGATGGATTGGCCATTTTAAATTGCCCCTTGGTGTGCAAGGATGCGTAGGTTAGGTGGATTAGCCATGGTAAATGCGTGAACTTACAGGGAAAGGGTAGGGGGTAGGATGCTCTTTTGGAGAGTCAGTTCAGACTCGATGGGCTGGATTGCCGCCTTCACTGTAGTGATTCTATGGATTCTAAAATGTCATTTTTACTCGAGTTCTGTACCGTCAAATGACTTCTTTCTCATCAATGCAAAATGGCCAGTCCTTTATCTTGAAGCTATGACCCTTTAGTTCTTGACACTTTTGGCAGTGAAACTAGCGCCTCAGCATCTAAACCATCAAGCCCTCTCGGACTGTAATGTATTTCAAAAGGTTCACTCATTCTTTTCAACTCCAATGAATACAGGCCCAATTTACTTGATCTCCTTTCATAGGGAAGTCCCCTTATCTCAGGAATCAACCTTGTCAAGCTTTGTAAGGCAGATATATGCTTTAGGTATGGTACACGCTGCTTCAGGTATGGTCTCACCAAAGCTCTGTGTAATTGTAGCAAGATTTCCATACTCTCGTATTCCAATACCCTTGAAATAAAGGCCGACATACCATCTGTCTTCATAGTTGCACACGGTAGCTGCTTGTTAACTTGTTTTGTGTACAAGGACACCCAAATCCTTCCGAACACCAGTATTTAATAGCTTCTCACCATTTCAAAAATGTTTTGTATTTTTCCTATTAACTTGATTAGTGAACAACTTAATATTTCTCTACAATATACTCCATATTCTGCCTCCTTGCCCCATCACTTATTCAATCCATAATCCCCCTACAACCTTTTTCCAATCCTCCTCACTTTGCCACCTAGTTCTGTAACATCAGAAAACTTGGATATAGTACTCAAGCCCCCCTCATCTAAGTCATTGATACCGAACGTAGCTGAGGTCCAAACATTAATCCTGTGTCATCCCTAAAATGATCCCTTTATTCTCTGCTCTCTGTCCATTGCTAAATCCTCAATTCTTGTTAACATATTATGTCCAATACTATAAACCCTAATCTTGTATAACAATTTCTTGTGTGGTGCCTTATTGGATGCCTCCTGAAAATCCAAATATACTGCATACATTGATTTCCTGTCTTATCTACTCTGCTGGTTACACCCTCAAAAAAAACTTCTAACAGATTTGGCAAACATGATTTCCCTTTCGTAAACCGTTTTGACTCGGCTCTAATCAGATTAGAGCAATCAGTTGGTTATGAGGGCAGCCATGATAAGGTACCATCTAAGATTCTTTGTCCTTTCACTTCCAAAATAACAAAAAAAGTTCAAATTTATGCATGGTTCAGTCCCCACCACTATTCGTTTATAAGCTGGATGTTAACATGGAACAAAGCTTCCCGAACTGTTTCCTGTTGCAAATCCCCATTTTAATGCCTCAGACTTCGTGATCCCAGAGTGAAAATTTTGGGGACAGAATGAAAACTGTTGAGGGGTTGGTGGGAGAGGAGGGAGCCTTTAGACAGATGGCTATCATTGTGCAGACCATTTGAAGCAACTAAATACTTGCAAAATTAAGCGTAAAATCTGCACTTGGAACTCATGAATAATTAACTCTTCAGAATTCACTTTATAACTCACTACAATGCTTGGCTACATGAAATCTTGAAGACCCATTTCTGTAGGTACAAGACATTTGATGCACATGATTGCAAATTACATGCAGAACCAGACTTTATGATTGTCACCATGATAGGATTTTAGTTCTACACAGCCGAAAATGTTGGTGTGATGTACAGTCATAAAGGTTCTTCGTCCTCCACCATTGGCTCATAAAACCTTTAGCACAAATATATACTGTATAAAACTATATGTGTAGCTCTCTGAAATTTAGATGGATTTTCATGAGCTTTAGCCTTTCCAAAGATAGAGGAGGTGGCCAGCTTGTTGCAGGATGCTGGTTAGTGTTGGTTTGGCATTGGCTAATGAGTTGGGGGAGTTGATGAAAAAGTAGGGTACCCACAACCTTTTCATTGGCTTTTTTTTTGCAGCAGAAATTGGGCCCCTCAGAGCAGGCCATTGGGCCATGCCCACCAAAAGAGGAGAAAGAAGGGACTGATAGGAGCCTCGTAGCTGTCAGAAATCAGCCCAAGCTCCATGGCAGCCATTGCTGCCTCTTGAGTTCCCAACCAAAACATCCAGGATCACGAGCCAGTTTGGGAAACCATATGTCATAGGACATTGGAGAGTTGATTTTGATAATGTTGGTCTATGCCTGATCAGCAGCAGTGTATCAATTTGTGTGGTATTAGCTATTTACAGGGGAAGTGACTTCCTTTGATAGAAGATTTTGTAGCCAACCCTCCTCCTACTTATTTCTATTATCTTTGTTTTGTAATGCGAGTGCTGAGTAAATCTGGACTCGTCCAGCAGACAATCCGGTACAATAAGATACCCAGAGATTTCCCAGAAAAAAAATCAAATCTGATTGCCATACAAAACTTGCCCATTCGAAAATGCAATATTTTGGGTTCTTTTAAACCGTCACTGTATTTTGTTCATTGTTTTCTCATAAATCATAGCAATTTTAAAGTGTTTTATGCCAGGTAATTAAATACCACTGATCTAGTTTGAAGAGAGATGGAGCCAGTGTAAGTGCTGTATTCAGTCCCTTCGGACTAAATAGTTTCAGCATTAGATGGTCTCAGATGCAAGCATGTTGCTCCCACAAACAGAATTCCTGATATTCACCACTGTGTAGGTAATTGGTTGAGTAATGAAGCTATTTATTCGTGTCTTATGCAACCCAAGGCCAGGAGTGTCACTGCCAATTGGATCCCATTAAGATAATACTTTTGAGCACTTGTTGGATATGTGCTGGCAATTTGTGATCTTAGCATTAGACTGTGATCTGCCATCATGTTGTATTTTGGAAACTTTATCCAGCACGATTGTTGAATTTGTATGTAGAAGGTCAACATACAAAATCAGCTCATACTGAAGTGTTGTTTACCTTGGCGATAACTCTCCACTCCCCCTCTGTGTGTCTCGGTCTCAGTTAGTGCAACCTGCCACAGTCACGATTCAGTTTCAAAGGGCTAATGAATTGAACTGTTCTGGCATTAAAACAGCAACAGCAGGAGGCCATTCAGCCCCTTATTGTATTTTCCTGTAAGTGTTTGTTGCTTCAGTGGCAACAGTTTGCATCTTCGTTTCATTCCCAGCCTCTGGACAATTTATTCTCACATTTGCGTGGAGTTAGTGAGGCAGCATTTGGAATCTTGGTACAATTTTGTCTTCACGAGGGCATTATTTAAATTGGGACAAGCTTAAAGAATAAGTTTTGAGTTTGAGAGGGGTTCGCAGTTGAACTTAACAGCGTAGAGTAAATGTGGAGTGGAAGCATGCACACCCCATGAACAAATTTTTAAAAATCAGTGTGAGTTGGACTTTGAGCTAGTGTACCAACTAACAATCTCTAAAAACAGTTGATATTTGAAAAAATGTTTTTAGGATATGGGGTCTGGTGGAAGAGCTACCATTTATTATTGATTTAGGTGTCTGAGAAGCTAGAAGAAGAAATAGAATTGAAGTGTGTAAGTGCAGAGTGATGTTTCAGAGATTGGGAATATATTGTCATGAATTAGAAGTAACCAATGAGGTGGTGAATTTGTACAAGAGAAATTGAATGCTGTAAGTTTCCGATTAATGTAGAAAATGAAGTTTGCATCTGACATACAAAGTTGTTTTGAAGTGTAATGGTTGTTGGATGTTCATTGGATTTTCTGCTTGAGAAAATTGAAGAAACTTCACAGGAGATTAAGAAGGTTGAATAGTCCATTGTTAAGAGAGAGGGTGGGATTTTCCGGCCCTTCCTGCTGCCGGCATCTTCTGGAAAATCTTGGCTATAGGTTTCTCCAGATAGAATCACTTTTTTGCCCAACAAAAGCCAGCTCCAAAGGCAGAGTCATGTGCTCTGTGAATTAAATTGAGATATTGTATGCAAAGTAATAATGGGAAAGTATGCAGGTGATAAAGATCAGATATTTATTGTCTTTTGATTGCACATAAAATTAACAGCACATACCCATGACACTTTGGAGAACAGGCATGATAATTCATGTCAGATCCATTTTGAACAGACTAATCTGTATATGGGAGTGTTTAAAAGAATGACTAAGTGCCTTTCATGACCTTGGGACATACCAGTGCAATTTATAACCAGTTTTGAAGTGTGGTCACTTGTAATGCAGGAAATGTAGCCTCTAAAGTGTCATGGGTATTTGGATATTAGAAATGTACTGATGGCTGCTGTCGCTGTTTGGTGTGGGTGCGTGTGCGTGTGCGCGCGCGCGCGTGCGTTCCTGTAATGGATGTTGTTTTGGTGAAAGGTAACCGGTATGTGTTTGTGATTAACTGTATTAACATGACTGGTCGTCTCTTTATGAACGTCATACCCAACAAGTGGAGGCAATGTCTCCATATGCAATTTTTAATAAATCCTAAGCAAATAATCAAAAGCATAGGCCATTCAGCCCTCATAACCATTGACACTCTTGTAGACCAAAGGTCTGTCTAACTCAATCTTGAGTAAATTCAATCATGATGTGGAGATGCCTTCATCTCACTAACTGTCCTGGCAGGAGACAATACACATCTCTTTAACCTGTGCTTTACCCTCTCTCCACTCACATTGTCTGTACCTTTAAGACTCGATTACCTGTAAAGACTCACATTCCAACCGTTATTTTGTAAATTGAGTTTGTGTCTTTATATGCCCTGTTTGTGAACAGAACTCCCACTCACCTGATGAAGGGGCAACGCACCAAAAGCTAGTGGTTTGTGCTACCAAATAAACCTGTTGGACTTTAACCTGGTGTTGTGAGACTTCTTACTAAATTCAATCAGCCAGACTTTCCCTCCGACAAGGGAATTTAAAAGATTAATAACCCTCTGAGACACACAATTTCTTCTCATCTCTGATCTTGTATGTTTTGATAAAATCACATCTCCTTCTAAACTCCAATGAATGGAGACCCAACCTGTTCAACACATAACTGATCCCTACAGCATTCCACTAGTTACAGATTGCCAAACTAAAAATGAGCTGTTCATCCTGACCATTTGTTTGCTGTTAGTTAGCCAATCTTCTATTCATCTATTATACCTCCTCCAACAACATGAGTTCTTGCAGTGACATTTTATGTGGCATCTTTATTGAATGCCTTTTGAAAATCAAAATATAGTACATCTACTCATTTCCCTTTATCCATCCTGGTTGTTACAACCTCAAAGAACTTTAATAAATTTGTCAAACATGATTTCCCTTTCACAAAACCATGTTGACTCTGTCTGATTACATTGTGATTTTCTAAATGTCCTGTTATTATCCCATTGATAGATTCCAGCATTTTCCCAATGACAGGCATTAGGCTAACTGACCTACAGTTTCCTGTTTTCTGTCCTTCCTTGAATGATGTTATGACTGGAGCTAAAGTGAACTGGCATATTGGGTTAAGGGATAGGTCAATAGAGCTGCAGTAGCAGTCACTTAAGGGGATATTTCAGATGAATTCCAATGGGAGGACCCACCATCTGTGGTTAACTATAAAAGTTAAAGACAGTACCAAACTTGAAGAAAAAGCATGTAATTGCACAAGGTTGGTGGCAGCGAAGAATGACTAATAGATTAAAAAGGATGAAAAAATAGAGTACCAGAGCTAACTATAAAGTAAGGGCTTCTCTAGTTGTTTTAAAAAGGACATTTTTAAATCCTAGAATCCCTACAGTATAGAAGAAGACCATTCGGCCCATCGAATCTGTACCGACCGCAATCCCATCCAGGCCCTATTCTTGTAACCGCACACACTTACCCCACTAATCTCACTATGGCCATACTAAATTGACCTATCAACCTAACCCGCACATCTTTGGACTATGGGAGGAAACCGGAGCACCCGGAGGAAACCCATGCAGACACGGGGAGAATATTCAAACTCCACACAGCCCCGAGGCCGGAATTGAACCTGGGACCCTGGCGCTGTGAGACAGCAGTGCTAACCAGTGTGCCACCCTCAAAAGGAAATAGAAGCAGAGTCTTTGAATATTTTTAAGACAATGCTAGATAGATTCTTGATAAGCAAGGGGATGAAAGGTTATTAGGGTAGGCAGAATAGTGGAGTTGAAGTTAAAATCAAATCAGCCATGATCTTGTGGAATAGAATTGAGGGGCTTAATGGCCTACTCCTTCTAGTTCACATGTTTGACATTTGCCGTTTTCTGATCCTTTGGGATCTTTCCAGAATCTAGTGAATTTTGGAAGATTACAACTATTGCATCAACTATCTGCAGTCACTTCTTGTAAAATTCTAGGTTGTAGGACACCAGATCTATGGGATTTAACAGCATTTGGTCCCATTAGTTTTCCCATTACTCTTTCTCATTACTCTTTCTCCCTTTTGCCTCTTGATTTTCTACTCTTCACGGCATGTTTTTTGTGACTTCTACTGTGAAAAAAGATACAAGATGCTTGTTTCCTTGTTTAAAGTTTATTTATTAGTGTAGCAAGTAGGCTTACATTATCATTGCAATGAAGTTACTGTGAAAATCCCTTAGTCGCCACATTCCGACACCTAGGTGCTAGGTAAGATGTTCGTTCAGAGAGTCTCTGCTGAATGGCCTCCTGCACATTAGGGATTCTATGGTTCTAACACCTGTGAGATGAGGCTAAATTGTAAAGTAACAGACTTTACTTTGTGAAGAGTTAATTTTAACTCCTTTTGTAATGTTGCTCATAATATAGAAAGTAACCCATACTCCATCTTCAAATTTGGCCTGGAGACTGTCCACTGATGGTCCCACCCAGCAGCGCCGGCATAGAATAAACACACATGCTGGTGGTAGGAATCTGTTGCCCTGTCAGTGCGCCAATCTGACAGTACCAAAAACCACCACAGTGCTCAAGCGGCACCAGAAATCCCAGCAGCAAAGCGCACCGAGGAATTAGAAATGGAAACAATCCCTCGATTGCAGGAGGAGACAGCAAAAAGCAGCAAGCACAACTGGGCCATGTTACAACAAATCTATCATCATCATTAGATGCAGAATGTGAAACGAGCAGCAGTTCCTACAGCCTCCAACTCCTAGTCGAGTCGCTGTTTGTTATCATGGCTCAGGTTGTGTTGGATTTTCCTATTTCTGTGGTCAATCTACAAGTGATTCCAGTCCAGTGTGTGTCAGATTCCTCCCCATCGCAGAGAGAGAAGTGTTTTATAAAGCTGAGATTGACCTCCAGTTATTATTTGCCTTCAGGTTTTGCTGCTGATTATCAGCAAGTTAGCCACTTATTCCTGTGGAGTTCCTCTATCCAAATTAATGCTAGTGTTTCTGATAGTTGTTGACTTGTCATGGATGGTGTAACTTGCCAGTGTTAATTGTGTAGTGGGCAAGATTTGCTGTTCTGCCAACTTGCTTCCTGCTCATAGTATCTTGTTTTTGATGGGATGTGTTGATCACCATTAGTAAACTTCAGTCCGAGGGAGCTGGACAATGAAGTGACGAGAGGTTTCACAAGCTAGTAAAATTAATGAACTGTTTTGTATATAATATATATGACGTTTAAAACAAAATCCTGTTTAATTTTCAGGGATGATAATAAGATCCCTCTTAAAGGAAATGTTTGTTTCCTGGTCCTTTTTGTGGTACAAATGTCAGTTACCACTTATCAGCCCAAACCTGAATACTGTTCAGGACTTGTTGCATGTGAGCATGGACTGGTGTGTTATCTGAGGAGTTCTGAATGGTACAGAATATTATATAATCATCAACAAACATCACCATTTCTGACCTTATGATGAAGGGAAGGTCAATAATGAGGCGGTTGAGGCTGATTGGGCTGAGGACACTACCCTGACAAACTCTTGCAGTGAAGTCCTGGGACTGAGATGATTGTCCTCCAATATCCACAACCATCTTCTTTGTGTAAGGTATGCCTCCAACCAGTGAAGAAATTTCCTCCTGGTTCCCATTGCTTTCGATTTTGCTTAGGGTCCTTTATGCCCACTTGAGCAAATGCTGCCTTGATGTCGAAGGCAGGCACTCACACCTCACCTATAGAATTCAGCTCTTTTGTCCATTTCTGAACCAAAGCTGTAATGAAATCTGGAGCTGAATGACCCTGGCAGAACTCAAACTGAGCATTGCTAAGTAGGTTACGCTATTGCTGAATAAGTGCCATTTGATAGTACTGTACTATCCATTACTTTCCACTACTTTGCTGATAATTGAGAGTAGACTGATGTTACAGTAATTGGACATGACATACCATGGCAATTTTCCACATTGTCAATTTGATGCCAGTGTTGTAGCTTTGCTAGAGCAGCTTGGCTAGGTGTGCACAAGTCTTCATACTATAGCCGGGATGTTGTTTGGGCCTTGGCCATTGCTGCATCCAGTGCCTTCAGCTGTTTCTTGATATCATGTGGAGTAAATTGAAATGGCTGAAGATTGACATCTGTGATATTGGCACCCTGAGGATGAGACCGAGTTGAAACATCCTTCTGGCTGTTGATGATTACAAACGCTTTAGCCGTGTATTTTGCACTAATGTTCTGGATCCCCCATCACAGAGGCTGGGGATGTTTGTGGAGCCTCCTCCTCTGTTTAGCTTTTCAATTGTCTATACATGGTTTGAGGATAATGGTGGAGTGAAGGTTATGTCAGGCCAAGAGATTCCATAATGTGATTAAATATTCTGCTGCTGCTGATGACCCACAGAACTTCATGGATGCCCTTCTTTGACCTTCTAGATCTGCTCAAAATGTATTCCATTTAGCACGGTGGTAGTGCCATGCAACATGATGGAGGGTATTCTCAGTGTGAAGAAGAAACTTTATCTCCACCAGGACTGTGGCCACTTTATTGTCATAGAAAAATGCGACAGGTAAATTGGTGAGGACGGGATCAAGTAGGTTTTTCCCTTGTGTTGGTTCCCTCACCAACTCTCTCAGGGTCAATTTGGCAGAAGCGTCCTTCAGAACTTGCAGGACTTGTCCAGCTCTGTCAGTAGTGGTGCTACCAAGCCATTCTTAGTGATGGACATTGAAGCTGCATTTCCCCCCGAGCGCGCGCACACCCTCACACAAACACGCACCTACGCTATATTCTGCAACCTGGCTATTCAGTGGTGTTAATTCTCTCTCAAATTCATTTTAATAACCTCAAATCTGTTAATCAGATTCTAGTATATGTCCCTTCTTATGAAGGAAAACTATTTTTGGCTAGGTTGTATGAATGGTTAGCCACAGCTCAGATTGATTTTGTTGATCATTGTAGCTCCAAGCAGCCCAGTGTGATAGATTGCTATTTAAGCTGCTTCAAAAGATCGGAACTTCACCCTTAATTGTTCAGGACCAATTTGGCAAGTGAATCATGTGTATATTTTATGGCTTGAATATTTTTAGCCAAGCAAAAATATTAAGGATTCTTTGCTTGCAGCTTTATTTCTGTATTTAACCAAAGTAGAAATGGTCATGAACAGTTATCTTCTAATACCACTGCATAATATCACTTCTCAGAGGATAGCATGTTATACTTACTGTGATCCATATTAAAAGGACATGTTTATAAGCAGCAGGAAGAGGCTGGTGGTAATGTTGGAGCATTGCGGTAAATTCAGTTTTACTTGAATACCAGATATGTTGTTAGGGGGGATGATTGTGGACAATGTGAATAGAACTGTTGTTAAAACGTATAATAGGTTCCCGGCAGTGAGGAAGGGGTCTTCAGTAAAAATGTGAGCAAGAATCTCGACAATTTTGAAGGTCAGTTTGGTTACAGTAGCAGTGAAAGCCGCACTACATCTCGCACTGAGTGCGCATAATCCAAGACTCCCTGCAGTTGTGGGTAAGATAAAAGCAAAAGTTCCGAATTTAATTCAACGGAAAATCTAAAAGATCCATCCTTCTCTCTGCCTGCTGTGTCACATTGTGAAGCCTTCAGGACTAGATCAACAACAGGCTACTATCATTTAAAAGTAAAGTTTATTTATTGGAAACCCTACAATGCAGAAGGAGGCCATTCGGCCCATCGAGTCTGCACCGACCACAATCCCACCCAGGCCCTGCCTCCACATATTTTACCCACTAATCCCTCTAACCTACGCACCCCAGGACTCTAAGGAGCAATTTTTTTTAACCTGGCCAATTAACCTAACCCGCACATCTTTGGACTGTGGGAGGAAACCGGAGCACCCGGAGGAAACCCACGCAGACACGAGGAGAATGTGCAAACTCCACGCAGACAGTGACCCGAGCCGGGAATCGAACCCGGGACCCTGGAGCTGTGAAGCAGCAGTGCTAACCACTGTGCTACCGTGCCGCCCCTAGTCACAAGTAGGCTTACAATCACACTGCAATGAAGTCACTGTGAAAATCCCCTAGTCGCCACATTCTGGCACCTGTTTGGGTACATTGTGGGAGAATTTAGCATGGCCAATTCGCCTCACCTGATTCCATGTTGGCTCATACAAACAGACAGTGACCCAAGCCGGGAATCGAACCTGGCGCTGTGAGGCAGCAGTGCTTGGCGCTGTGAGGCAGCAGTGCTTGCCACTGTGCCACCCCTACATTTCCCTGGAACAAACCAGATGGTAGCACAGTCTGTGAGAAGGATCTGAGCAGTTTGTGACCCAACAATCACAAAATTAAGAGGAAAAACACGAATGGCAAAAAGAATGCGCCATCACCTGAACGACCAGACATCCTGCATGACGACAAATGCCCTGCAGATCCAGTATTGACGTCACCAGACATCTTCGGACTTGTGGAAGACACAGTCACCCTCGCCTTTGAGGGATAGCCAATAAAGCTTACCAGAGCAATGGAGACGAGCTAACATCAGTGACATATTCCAAAAGGAGACAAAAGTTAGTCAGAAAACTAAAGCCCAGTGTTTTCTCACCAGCACTATTTACAAACTGCTTGAACGTATTGTTCATTCTCATGTCATGAAGCACTTTGAAACTCACAATAGATAAGATAAGTAGATACTCAGTATGGTCTTTAGGTGAAAGATTGACCGGAACACGGCTTTTGCAGACTCTCAATGACCTAGCGTCAATCTCAGAGACTAAACTACTCGTATGGCAATACTAGATTTTTCAAAAGCCATTGACAAAGTTTTTCATGAGCCAACATGGAATCAGATGGACATTAGTCAATTGGATCTGGCATATCCTTACCAATAGTGGTGTATGATGGGGAATCTTCTGCTTGAGATGTCCTCCCTGGAATAACCCAGGGAACTGCATTGGAGTATTTATTCTTCTTGACATAAAAATAAACCTTCCCAAATAATTTTTTAAAAAAGTTGTTCATCTAGAATCATAGAAACCCTACAGTGCAGAAGGAGGTCATTCGGCCCATCGAGTCTGCACCGACCACAATCCCACCCAGGCCCTACCCCCACATATTTACCCACTAATCCCTCTAACCTACGCATCTTACGACTCTAAGGGGCAATTTTTAACCTGGCCAATCAACCTAACCCGCACATCTTTGGACTGTGGGAGGAAACCGGAGCACCCGGAGGAAACCCACGCAGACACGGGGAGAATGTGCAAACTCCACACAGACAGTGACCCGAGCCGGGAATCGAACGCGAGACCCTGGAGCTGTGAAGCAGCAGTGCTAACCACAGTGCCACCGTGCCGCCCCAAAGATCTATTAGCAGATGACTGCGTGGCTTATGCATCAGGCAAAACTGAAGGTCCTATCAGTTCCCTGCAAGATGGTCTTCTGGAATTGCAAGAATGGTGGGACCAATCAAAAGCTTTTGGAATGCTGCTCCTTCATCAGATGAAGTGGCGCGAGATCGCAGGCACACAATTCCATCTATATATTCTGTGCCTGCGCACCTCGTTCCACTTCACCTGACGAAGGAGCAGCGCTCCCAAAGCTTGTGATTTCAAATAAACCTATTGGATTATAACCTGGTGTCGTGTGATCTCATTTTATCCACCTCAGTCCAACACCGGCATCTCCACGTCAAAAACTACCTTGAATGGGGATTCCACATTCGGCAGACAACATTCAAATTAAACAGGTTCTTGGATTTCTGAGGAGCAACCTTTGGGATTGCAACAAAAATATCAAGAGTTATAGTTTACCAAACATATTTGTTCGTCTAGCACTGGATTAAATGGATGAGAGGGAATTTGTGACAAACTATTCACAGGGCAATTGTCTTAGAAAGAAACAGGCTTTATTGTTTGTGTGGATGTGACCTCATGTTTTGTCATTGCCGAGGCCCACCCTCTTCATGGAAAACTGAGCAAATTTAATTTGTATGGTTCTAATGCTAAGGTGACCACAATGTCACAGCGAGGTTGATGTATCCTCTCATTCAGCCTTTGAACAATTTATTACTGGATATTTCCATGCTCCATAAGTATAGGATTCAGGAGAGCAGCACTGAATTTGTATCTAACTCTGTAACTAATTCTAACTGTGGAGAAAATGTATGGAGGAAGGGTGCAAGATGTAATGTGAGAATTTTCTGGAACACAATCTTGATGATTAAAGTAATAGATATTGATACATCAAGAAATCTATACCTATAAATCACACGGACTGAGAATTGTCTGTTAGCTTTTTAATAGGTGGAAATATTACATAGTGGTGAAGTCCATAAGATAAAGAAAAAGGATTTGAAGCTGGAATTTGGAATTATGTTAAGGAGTGTTTCACCATGGCTAAGTCAAATTCGGTTTTGTTCCACCAGATTCCTGGATTTATTTCATCAGCAATTTGAGAATCATATTCTGAAATTATGTTGGTATGATTAACCCCTCTGGTTACGGTGAATAAATCAAGTGTGTTATTATGTGGTAGGGAGTTTGGAGTGAGGCAGGATTCTGTTGGATTTTTCGCTAGTCTTTCTTCTGCAGTTCAAGCCATTTTTTTGGGGGCCAGGAAAATTACAGATGATGTGCTGACAAGTTTTGATGGCATTTGTTTCTCAAGCCAAAAGAAATAATTGTGATTGAAAATGAAATATTCCCCACACGGTTTTGTGTACCTGGCCTTCAAGAAGGACGTCAGAGTGGGTTCAGGAATAGTGGTGAGAAAGATGTATGACTTGGGGTTCTTGTGTTGTGAGGAGATGTGCAGAATTGAGTTGGATTTTATTGAAGAGCACCAAGACCTGAATATTTAATAATACTTGCACAATTCCTACTTGGGCTCCTGTGAGTCTGAAAGTGATTATTTGAACTCAAATTGTTAAGTAAACTCTTTATTTGGTTACTAGTTAATGAGTTCCTGTGCCTTTGGTTGTAAAAATAAACCAACCAAGTCATTTTAAGTTGAATGTTTTTGTTTATTTCAAACTAGTTAATAAACCCAGTCTCTGGTTGGATGTAAATAAGCTGTTCAATTGTTCATGGGTTTGGGGCCACCACCTGTTTTAAATCTTTCCTGAATGAATGTTGTTGCAAATTTCACTGTGGCAACAGAAGATGAGACTTTGCAGATTCACCATTATGGGTCACTCCCTAAGCAAGGACCTCATGTCTTATGAGTGTCTGCGCACTTTTAGTGCCTGATAACAAGATAGGCATGATGTGGAGATGCCGGCGTTGGACTGGGGTAAGCACAGTAAGAAGTCTCACAACACCAGGTTAAAGTCCAACAGGTTTATTTGGTAGCAAATACCATAAGCTTTCGGAGCTTGCTGCTCCTTCGTCAGATGGAGTGGTCTCTGTTCTCCAACAGTGCACAGACACAGGAATCAAGTTACAGAATACTAATTAGAATGCAAATCTCTACAGCCAGCCAGGTCTTAAAAGGTACAGATAATGTGGTTGGAGGGAACATTAAACACAGGTTAAAGAGATGTGTATGGTCTCCAGACAGAACAGCTGGTGAGATTATGCAAGACCCGGGGCAAGCTGTGGGGGTTACTGATAACGTGACATAAATCCAACATCCCGGTTTAGGCCGTCCTCATGTGTGCGGAACTTGGCTATCAGTTTCTGCTCAGCGACTCTGCGCTGTCGTGTGTCGTGAAGGCCGCCTTGGAGAACGCTTACCTGAAGATCCAAGGCTGAATGCCCGTGACCACTGAAGTGCTCCCCCACAGGAAGAGAACAGTCTTGCCTGGTGATTGTCGAGCGGTGTTCATTCATCCGTTGTCGTAGCGTCTGCATGGTTTCCCCAATGTACCATGCCTCGGGACATCCTTTCCTGCAGCGTATCAGGTAGACAACGTTGGCCGAGTTGCAAGAGTATGTACCGTGTACCTGGTAGATGGTGTTCTCACGTGAGATGATGGCATCCGTGTCGATGATCCGGCACGTCTTGCAGAGGTTGCTGTGGCAGGGTTGTGTGGTGTCATGGTCACTGTTCTGCTGAAGGCTGGGTAGTTTGCTGCGGACAATGGTCTGTTTGAGGTTGCGTCGTTGTTTGAAGGCAAGAAGTGGGGGTGTGGGGATGGCCTTGGCGAGATGTTCGTCTTCATCAATGACATGTTGAAGGCTCCGGAGGAGATGCCGTAGCTTCTCCGCTCCAGGGAAGTACTGGACGACGAAGATGATGATGGCATTGCTGCAACGGCCTCAGTACT
This sequence comes from Mustelus asterias, assembly GCF_964213995.1. Taxonomy (NCBI): domain Eukaryota; kingdom Metazoa; phylum Chordata; class Chondrichthyes; order Carcharhiniformes; family Triakidae; genus Mustelus; species Mustelus asterias. The sequence goes on along the minus strand of NC_135804.1, from coordinate 83,003,788 downwards.
CAATGTCGTCAACTGCCAGTTTCCAGATGCAATTTTACAACTCATCCGCTTCATCCTGGACCACAATATCTTCACCTTCAACAACCAGTTCTTCATCCAGACACACGGAACAACCATGGGGACAGAATTCGCACCTCAATATGCCAACATCTTCATGCACAGGTTCGAACAAGACATCTTCACCGCACAGGACCTTCAACCGATGCTATACACTGGATACATCGATGACATTTTCTTCCTTTGGAGTCATGGTGAGCAATCACTGAAACAACTATATGATGACATCAACAAGTTCCATCCCACCATCAGACTCAGCACGGACTACTCTCCGGAATCGGTTGCATTCTTGAACACACGCATCTCCATTAAGGACGGTCGCCTCAGCACCTCACTATACCGCAAGCCCACGGATAACCTCATGATGCTCCACTTCTCCAGCTTCCACCCTAAACACGTAAGAGAAGCCATCCCCTACGGACAAGCCCTCCGAATACACAGGATCTGCTCGGATGAGGAGGATCGCAACAGACACCTCCAGACGCTGAAAGATGCCCTCATAAGAACAGGATATGGCGCTCGACTCATCGATCAACAGTTCCGACGTGCCACAGCGAAAAACCGCACCGACCTCCTCAGAAGACAAACACGGGACACGGTGGACAGAGTACCCTTCGTCGTCCAGTACTTCCCCGGAGCGGAGAAGCTACGGCATCTCCTCCGGAGCCTTCAACATGTCATTGATGAAGACGAACATCTCGCCAAGGCCATCCCCACACCCCCACTTCTTGCCTTCAAACAACCGCGCAACCTCAAACAGACCATTGTCCGCAGCAAACTACCCAGCCTTCAGCAGAACAGTGACCACGACACCACACAACCCTGCCACAGCAACCTCTGCAAGACGTGCCGGATCATCAACACGGATGCCATCATCTCACGTGAGAACACCATCTACCAGGTACACGGTACATACTCTTGCAACTCGGCCAATGTTGTCTACCTGATACGCTGCAGGAAAGGATGTCCCGAGGCATGGTACATTGGGGAAACCATGCAGACGCTACGACAACGGATGAATGAACACCACTCGACAATCACCAGGCAAGACTGTTCTCTTCCTGTGGGGGAGCACTTCAGCGGTCACGGGCATTCAGCCTTGGATCTTCAGGTAAGCGTTCTCCAAGGCGGCCTTCACGACACATGACAGCGCAGAGTCGCTGAGCAGAAACTGATAGCCAAGTTCCGCACACATGAGGACGGCCTAAACCGGGATGTTGGATTTATGTCACATTTTCAGTAACCCCCACAGCTTGCCCCGGGTCTTGCATAATCTCACCAGCTGTTCTGTCTGGAGACCATACACATCTCTTTAACCTGTGTTTAATGTTCCCTCCAACCACATTATCTGTACCTTTTAAGACCTGGCTGGCTGTAGAGATTTGCATTCTAATTAGTATTCTGTAACTTGATTTCTGTGTCTGTGCACTGTTGGAGAACAGAGACCACTCCATCTGACGAAGGAGCAGCAAGCTCCGAAAGCTTATGGTATTTGCTACCAAATAAACCTGTTGGACTTTAACCTGGTGTTGTGAGACTTCTTACAAGATAGGCAACAGCATTAGCCCAGGATCATGACCTTTTGCTGTGTGCACTGGTCAATGTAATCTCTCTCACACTTTTTAAACCTTGTTCAAAGGCAGACTGAAGAACAACAAATTTGTTTGTTTATCTTGAAATATGTAAATGAATATGTAAATGAACAGGACATTTTCTAATCATGTTTATTTCATACCGTTCATCACACAGGAAGGCAAAAAATAGCTTTGTCACTACTGTAGACGGACAAGTTAACAGTCCCTGAGCGCACTGATGCTCTGATATGTCGGTTACACAATAAATTAATTAAAAAAAGATTGGTGATGGTCCCTGGTGGGGCACTGTAACAAAAAGATCTCAATGTCAAAAGAAACTTACAAAATCAAGCCAGTGTCATTACTGGGGGTGGTGATGTATCCCAGCCCCACATCCTGGTTATCTGTGTGCATACTTAGATGTGATGTGTCATTGCATACCTGCCACACAGACTGGTTGGGCTGAATGGCCTGCTTCTATGTTATTACTTCATGTATTCCAATGAATAAATATGTGTTGTTTATGCACCTCCATGTCCGTCAGGCTTGTGTGTAACCATGAGGCCTGGTGATTGTTAATAATTATGTCAACCTGCAGGATTTTCTGGCCTCGCTTGCCTCAAAACCGGAAAATCCCACCCGAGGTCAACTGCCCTTTCCATGGTCTGCCCCTCTCCTGCTCTCATTCCTGTGGCAGGCAGGGCGGTAACATTTGCCACATAATGTTTTTTAAATAAAATTGAAAAACCAGAAATGTTACAGATTTTAATTCTCTGGACTCATGGCTGAAGGTTTTCAACATTGATTTTGTGTCAAGTTTATATTGCCATGGATATTCTGATTACAGAAGAGATACCAATAGGAGGAGCCAGGCCCTACTCTTGAGAGTCCCAACTACTTCTCTAATCCGATCAGCAACTGCTTAACCCTATTTTCCTAGCACCACATGGAGAATGGATAATATCCAATAGAATCACTGCTGTGTTAGGCTCCTCCACCTTCAATGGAAGACTTTTAAAAGCCGCTGAATAGATCCTGAAAAGTAAGGAAGACCTTTTGAAAGAAATTGAGAGAGCCAGGAGAAGACAGCCAAGTTTCAGATGAGTGAAGGCTAAATTTAGGATTGATATTTGTATTACAGTATTGTTCAAAGTATCACGTTACTCTGAGGGTTTGCCTCAATTGTTGTTATTAAATCATGTCAATTTTTGATTATCAATAAATTTTTCTTAAAACGTTTCCAGTGCAAAATAGCATATGCTTTCACATGGTTCAGTTGGTATCTACAAGGCACAAGTCATGAGTATAATGGAATACTCTCCATACTTTCCTGTATAGTGCAGCCCCAACAAAAAAAATTAAGCTTGACACCACGTAGGACAAAGCAACCCACTTGATTTGCACCCAACCACTATCTTCAACATCCATTTCCTCCATCAATGTTGCACAGTGGAAGCAGTGTTTACCATCTATAAGATGCACTGCAGAAGCTTAACAAGATGGCTTTGACAGCACCTTCAGAACCCGTGACCTCTATCATCTAGAAGGACAATAGCAGTAGATGGATGGGAACACCACCACTTTCAATAACTCTCCAAGTCACACACCACCTCGACTTGCAAATATATTGCTGTCCCTTCACTGTCGCTACATCAAAATCCTGGAACATCCTTCTTGACAGCAGTGTGTGTGTATGTTCTTACACCACATGGACGGACTGCAGTGGTTCAAGAAGGCAGTTCACCACCACCTTCTCAAGAGATCAGCAATAAATGCTGGCCTCGTCAGTGATGTCTGTATCCCATGAATAAATAATTTCTAATAAAACACTTTCACCCAGAATGATGCGGTTGTGGCTTTTAAGACCCATTGGATACTTGAGAACACAATCCAGGTTGGCACTTCAGTATGGCACTGATGGAATGCAACAGTTGGAGTTGCCATAATCAGAAGACCCACCCACCTGCTCTCTCAGCAGGACATGAAAGACCTGATGGTACCATTCAAAGAAGGGCAGGGAGTTCTCCCTGGGGTTCTGGACAATATTTATCTTTCATCCCTCACAAACAGAAATCACAAATTACATTGTTATTCAGCTTATTGCCAGTTGTAGCATCATGCAGTACAAAAAAAACGACTGCCCCATTTTCCATCATTAAAAAAGTGACTAAACGTCAGCAATTTCAGTGGCTGTAAAGTGCTTGGAATTTCCTGAGTTTGTGTAAGGCATTATATGAATACAATTTCCTTCTTTTCTTATTTTATCAGTGACTATTTTTTTTTTACAAAGACTTATCAAAGTATTTCACATAGAGCAGTGCAGCCCAAACGCCCAGAATTAGATGATAAACAATTTAATGGTGCATTCTGATTTACCGAGATGGATAAATCAAGATTGGTCAGATTGTGATCTTGAAAACTAACAAATGGGTAGTTTTGTTTTAATATTCAGCCAAATTGTTTTAGGCAAACACCATGACGCGCGCACTCACACTCTCCTCTCACACTTTCCTCTCACACACACTCTTCTCTCACACACACTCTCCTCTCTCTCACACTCTCCTCTCTCTCACACACACACACTCTCCTCTCTCTCACACACACACACTCTCCTCTCTCTCACACACACACACACTCTCCTCACACACACACACACTCTCCTCTCTCACACATACACACTCTCCTCTCGCACACACACACTCTCCTCTCACACACACACTCTCCTCTCACACACACACACACTCTCCTCTCACACACACGCACACACTCTCCTCTCACACACACACACACACTCTCCTCTCTCTCACACACACACACACTCCTCTCACACACATACACTCCTCTCTCTCACACACACACACACACACACACACACACACTCTTCTCTCACTCTCTCTCTCACACACACACACACACACTCCTCTCTCACACACACACACTCCTCTCTCTCACACACACACACACTCCTCTCTCTCACACACACACACACTCTCTCCTCTCACACACACTCTCTCTCTCACACTCCAAAGGAACCGGACTCTGCAGTAGTTGGTTTGCTGTCAGCGTTTCTTTAATTCTGTTCAATATCATTCCATCGTGGAAGAGCCAATGCTCTGCCGACAGTATGTGTCATCAGACAACATTTGTTGTCCCACAGCTGGTGTCATGAGAATTGCCATTGTGCTGTAGACATCCAGAGCTTTCCATTTGTTTGCCATTAATCCTTTTGCTCTTTAGATGGACAATATTAGATTGGACCCTGACAAAGAGAATTGGAACAAATTAGTTTCTTCTGTTAAAATAGATGAGTTTTTAGTTCAGCTAGTGCAGTGTCAGTTGTGTTCATCAGTATATTGTAGGGTACACTCCGACAGATTCTGGTGCCACCTGGAAGTGACTGTTAATGTGCAAGCTTCAAAGAACAAAGAACAAAGAACAGTACAGCACAGGAAACAGGCCCTCCAAGCCTGTGCCGCTCCTTGGTCCAACTAGACCAATCGTTTGTATCCCTCCATTCCCAGGCTGCTTATGTGACTATCCAGGTAAGTCTTAAACGATGTCAGCGTGCCTGCCTCCACCACCCTACTTGGCAGCGCATTCCAGGCCCCCACCACCCTCTGTGTAAAAAACGTCCCTCTGATGTCTGAGTTATACTTCGCCCCTCTCAGCTTGAGCCCGTGACCCCTCGTGATCGTCACCTCCGACCTGGGAAAAAGCTTCCCACTGTTCACCCTATCTATACCCTTCATAATCTTGTATACCTCTATTAGATCTCCCCTCATTCTCCGTCTTTCCAAGGAGAACAACCCCAGTCTACCCAATCTCTCCTCATAGCTAAGACCCTCCATACCAGGCAACATCCTGGTAAACCTTCTCTGCACTCTCTCCAATGCCTCCACGTCCTTCTGGTAGTGCGGCGACCAGAACTGGACGCAGTACTCCAAATGTGGCCTAACCAGCGTTCTATACAGCTGCATCATCAGACTCCAGCTTTTATATTCTATATCCCATCCTATAAAGGCAAGCATACCATATGCCTTCTTCACCACCTTCTCCACCTGTGTTGCCACCTTCAAGGATTTGTGGACTTGCACACCTAGGTCCCTCTGTGTTTCTATACCCCTGATGACTCTGCCATTTATTGTATAACTCCTCCCTACATTATTTCTTCCAAAATGCATCACTTCGCATTTATCCGGATTAAATTCCATCTGCCACCTCTCCGCCCAATTTTCCAGCCTATCTATATCCTGCTGTATTGCCCGACAATGCTCTTCGCTATCCACAATTCCAGCCATCTTCGTGTCATCCGCAAACTTGCTGATTACACCAGTTACACCTTCTTCCAAATCATTTATATATATCACAAATAGCAGAGGTCCTAGTACAAAGCCCTGCGGAACACCACTGGTCACAGACCTCCAGCCGGAAAAAGACCCTTCGACCACTACCCTCTGTCTCCTATGGCCAAGCCAGTTCTCCACCCATCTAGCCACTTCTCCTTGTATCCCATGAGCCTTAACCTTCTTAACCAACCTGCCATGTGGGACTTTGTCAAATGCCTTACTGAAATCCATATAGACGACATCCACGGCCCTTCCTTCATCAACCGTTTTTGTCACTTCCTCAAAAAACTCCACCAAATTTGTAAGGCACGACCTCCCTCTTACAAAACCATGCTGTCTGTCACTAATGAGATTGTTCCGTTCTAAATGCACATACATCCTGTCTCTAAGAATCCTCGCCAACAACTTCCCTACCACGGACGTCAAGCTCACCGGCCTATAATTTCCTGGGTTATCCCTGCTACCCTTCTTAAACAACGGGACCACATTTGCTATCCTCCAACCCTCAGGGACCTCACCCGTGTCCAAAGAAGCGACAAAGATTTCCGTCAGAGGCCCAGCAATTTCACCTCTCGTCTCCCTGAGCAGTCGAGGATAGATGCCATCAGGCCCTGGGGCTTTGTCAGTTTTAATGTTCCCTAAAAAACCTAACACTTCCTCTCTTGTAATGGAGATTTTCTCTAACTGGTCAACACCTCCCTCCGAGACACTCGCGGTTAACACGCCCCTCTCCTTCGTGAATACCGATGCAAAGTATTCATTTAGGATCTCCCCTGTTCCCTTGGGTTCTAAGCATAATTCCCCTCCTTTGTCCCTGAGAGGTCCGATTTTCTCCCTGACAACTCTTTTGTTCCTAACGTATGAATAGAATGCCTTAGGATTCTCCTTAATCCTGCCTGCCAAGAACATCTCGTGACCTCTTTTTGCCCTTCTAACTCCCCGTTTGAGATCTTTCCTACTCTCTCTGTATTCCTCCAGAGCTCCATCTGTTTTCAGTTGCCTGGACTTAACGTACGCCTCCCTTTTCATTTTAATCAGATCCTCAATTTCCCTGGTTATCCACGGCTCTCGAATCCTACCTTTCCTATCTTTCCTTTTTACAGGCACATGCCTATCCTGCAGCCTTATCAATAGTTCCTTAAAAGACTCCCACATGTCAGACGCGGACTTACCCTCGAACATCCTCTCCCAATCAACATCCACCAATTCCTGCCTAATCCGGCTATAGTCAGCCTTCCCCCAATTTAGCACCCTGCCCGTAGGACAGCACTCATCCTTGTCCATTACTATCCTAAAGTTAACAGAGTTGTGGTCACTATTTGCCACATGTTCCCCTACCGAAACTTTGACGACCTGACCGGGCTCATTTCCCAGAACTAGGTCCAGTATAGCCCCCTCTCTAGTCGGGCTATCTACATACTGTTCCAAAGAACCTTCCAGTACGCATTTTACAAATTCCTCCCCGTCCGGTCCCCCAGCTCTAAGCACTTTCCAGTCTGTGCCAGGGAAATTAAAATCCCCCACTACAACAACCCTGTTTTCTGCACCTATCCAGAATCTCCTGACATATCCTTTCCTCCACTTCCCGTGGGCTGTTGGGTGGTCTGTAGTACACCCCCAGCATAGTGACTGCACCCTTCCTGTTTCTGAGTTCCACCCACAGTGACTCAGTACATGACCCCTCTAAGTTGTCTACCCTCTGCACCGCGGTAATATGCTCCTTAACTAATATCGCTACTCCCCCACCTTTTTTAGCCCCTCCTCTGTCTCGCCTAAAACACTTATACCCCGGAATATTCAGCTGCCAGTCCTGTCCTTTTAACCAAGTTTCCGTCACCGCAACCACATCCAAATTCCGCACAAGCATTAAGGCCCTAAGTTCGTCTGTTTTACCCGTTACACTCCTCGCATTGAAGCAGATGCACTCCAGACCTCCAGGCCCAGTCAGGTCCTCCTCCTCCAGAGTGCTCCTCTTCTTAGCTAGCCTTGCCCTGGCCCCCAGCTCGACCCCAGCCTCAGTATTTACTGACCTCCTGTTTTGTTCCCCACCCCCCGCAACACTAGTTTAAATCCTGCCGAAACACTCTAGCAAAACTCCCAGCCAGGATATTTGCTCCCTTCCAGTTAAGGTGTAACCCATCCTTTCTGTACAGTTGCCATCCTGACTTGAAGATTTCCCAGTTATCTATGAATTTAAAACCCTCCCTCTTGCACCAGTCCTTTAGCCACCCGTTCAACTGTAGAATCTCCCTGTTCCGAGCCTCACTTGCACTGGGCACCGGGAGCAGTCCAGATATTGCTACCCTGGAGGTCTTACTTTTTAGCCTAGCACCCAACTCCCTGAATTTCTCTCGTATGACCCCCCTGCTCTTCCTACCTACATCATTTCCCCCAATGTGTACAATCACATCTGTTTGACTACCTTCCTTTTTAAATATGCTTCCTACCCTCTCGGAGACATCCAGTACCCCGGCACCAGGGAGGCAGACTACCATCCTGGATTCTCGTTCAGTCCCACAGAAGCGCCTGTCCGTGCCTCTAACCATTGCGTCCCCCACAACTATCGCTCTCCTAAACCCCTTCCATGGGGACTTCTCCCCAGGTTTCTCTAATTGCAAGGAATGCCTGATCCACTTCTTGCTTACCATTCGTGCATGTTTTTCACATCAGAATAGTACCTGTTTTCTTGATTCATCCCTTAATCAGGGCCGTTCATGTTCCTTCCAGCAACCTGGCTTACAGCTAACTCAATACAAATTGAGCATGTGGCACTGTGTTTCAGAGCAAGTGGCACATGGAGAGGTGGCTTCACGCAACAAAGACTTGAAGAAAGTTTTGAATTTTTCCAAATAAATTGTTCATCATCTTCCATGATTTGTGTACTTTTGAAGTGTAGTGCCTGTTGTACTACAGGAAGTGTCAAAGTCAATTTACGCACAGCAAGCTCCCACAAACAGCAGTGATATAATCATACAATCACTTTTTTGGTGGTGTTGACTTGAGGGTTGAATATTGGCCAGGACACCAGGGATAATGTTCCTGCTCCTGTACAAAATAGTTCCATGGATCTATTACATCCAGACAAGGCCTCGGTTTAGCTTCTCATCTGAAAGACTGCACCTCAGCACTGCACTAAAGAGCAAACCTGGATTACAAGATCAAGTCTCAAGTGAGACCTGACCCCACAGCGTTCTGACATGGAGGTGTGAGTGCTATCCATCAGTCATAGCTGACATGAATTTTCTGTTAGAATGTTTGTGCACAATAAGGCCTAGGACATCTATTCTGTCATTTTGGGGACACTTCAGGTGAGGATTGAATACAAATGTAATGTTGTTTCGTGCTCGGTGTGGGTATGAGCAAATAATTGTAGTTTGGCACTCTAAGAGTGGGGATGTTAGTGATTGGCACATGGAGAATTTTATTAATTTTCAAAAATATACTTCGTAAAAATTTCTAAATGTACATTACAAATAATTTGTCTTGGAAATTAAGAACATGCAGTGAAATTCAACTTATCTCCATACAGCATGTTCCCCTCTGAGGTGCCTTAATACAATTGAAATACTCTTGACATTTACAATATACATTCTGTCAGGTGTACAACCTGAGGGCAAAATGTTTCAAATTGAAGATTACAAAAATTGCAATAGAATTCAACCATACTCTGTATGGCATCTTCCACCCTGAGGTTCTTCCTACACGCTGGGAATCTCACTCCCTCCACACTTTACCCACATTGTGGTGGGGCAAAGACAGTTGTCCACCTTCTTTGGTATGTGCCTTTTGCAAAGAAGGTCTGGCGAGAGATGCAGTGGTTTTTGTTGATGTTCATCGTGAGTAGCCTGCCTGAAACTTGCTGGTCTTCTGGTGCAAAAGTTGCCCTTGACAGAGTGTTGCAGACTGGTATATTCCAAGGTCCAGGACTACGTGCTGAGGGACGCACTAAAGCGTGAGGCAGCTGCAGCAGAGGGACAATGAGGAAAGGTTGTCTCAGGCAGAGTACACTGGGAGTTTAGAAACTGTGTTGAACCTCTTGGGCATGTGGCAAATTCTATCATCTCGGGCACTAGTGTTCCCAATTGCTCTTAGCTCAACTTTCTTTTAAATCTTTCACTGCCCCAACCTGAGAACAGTGATCCTTACTGTACCAATGTGACATTTTGTTCATTTCCCACATTGCAGCTCTGGGGTCTTTCTATGCAACATGACTAATTATCTGCGGCTTTCTTTATTTTTGGCAGAATGTCCGCAGAACCACACCAGTGACACAATCCACTGCTTCTCGCATTCAATGAGACCAGCTCTTATTTCTTCCAGTTTGTCCTCCTCTTGAAGACTTCCTACTGGGGTTTCTCATGAGCAGCAACTGTCCTCTGGAACCTTACTTAAAAATGGTTGTTCTCCATTTGACACCAAATGGTGCTGGAAAGAATTGCAACCACTCGACATTACAAACATTTTCTCTTCCAGAAGTATTTATGTGGCTGTAAAGTGCAATAGCACAAGTTGATGAAGAAAGAATCGACTCCAGTCTGTACACCAGGGTAAGGATTAACCTGGCCTGACCCCAGTCTCTACACTAGGATAAGGGTCAACCCTGTCTGTGCACTAGCGTAAAGAGTTGACTCCGCCTGCACTATACACAGTTAAAATGTTTCGTATCGAGGATTTGCACAGAAAGCGATTGAAGGCTGACACATCTGCCTGAGCTATTATTGCGGCCTGTGCTAAAAGCTTTAATGTAAAATCAAATGTGATTTGAAACACATTAGAAAAACTAGATAAATAATGACTTCTTTGAGTCCTTTAAAGTTTTTAAGTGGTTTGAGTTAACCACAGGATGAGCTTGCTTGAGGAAGTCTGGCTCTATACATTTTTTTCCCTCCATCACAGGAAGCAACTTATGCCAATTACTGTATTTTGAGACTGGCTCTCGTGTTGTTTTCTGAGCTGCTCTTGTTTGGGTCAGTTGAAAAATCATCATTATTCAGGGTTGCAGGTTCAACTATTTTACAAGGTTCATAAAAATGTGAAGCAGTTAATATTCTGCGTTTGGTGGTGTCTTCATGTATCACAGAACAGAGTCTTAAACTGCTGCACTTGTGGAGGACAAAAACTCTAGATTCAGCTCAAAACAATGAATGTTATGATTTAGGAGTGGGTGGAGTATAAGCCTTTTCTGATTAGATGTTTCAGTGGCTTTCCTCATAGAACCATAGACTCCGTACAGTGCAGACAAAGGCCATTCAGCCCATCAAGTCTGAAGGCACGGTCACTAAAAAGGGTATGGAAGAGGCCAGAATTGAAGGAGTAGAGAGTATCTCAGAGGGTTGAAGGGCTGGAGGAGGTTAGAGGGGACAAGGTCATGCAGAAATTTGAAAATGTGGTGAGCATTTTAATATTAAAGCACTGCTTAACTGGGAGTCAGTGCAGGTTATCGAGCACCAAAAGATGGTGAACCGAACTTGATGAGAGTTAGATGTTGGGCAGTAAAGTTTTGGATGATCTCAAGTTTATGAAGCAATGGAAGATAAGTTTGTCAAGAGTGCCTTCAAAGCTAAATCTAGAATGAACAAAGAGCTTCAGCTACAGGTGAGGTGGGGTGAAGCAGAGCAGTTTTTTGAAGGTGGAATTGTGGCCTGAGAGATGAATCATAGAATCCCTACAGTGCAGAAGGAGGCCATTCGGCCCATCGAGTCTGCACCGACCACAATCCCACCCAGGCCCTACCCCCACATATTTACCCGCTAATCCCTCTAACCTACGCATTTTAGGATTCTAAGGGCAATTTTTTTAACCTGGCCAATCAACCTAACCCGCACATCTTTGGACTGTGGGAGGAAACCGGAGCACCCAGAGGAAACCCACGCAGACACGAGGAGAATGTGCAAACTCCAAACAGACAGTGACCCGAGCCGGGAATCGAACCCGGGACCCTGGAGCTGTGAAGCAGCAGTGCTAACCACTGTGCTACCGTGCCGCCCATAATGGCGTAGGTGTGGTCAGAAACACCTCTGGGCGAGATACAACAACAGCGTTGGGGGAAATTCTGGTTTCAGTTCAAAAGTTGCTAAGGAGAGGGATGAAGTCTGTGGCTAAGGAAAGGTAATTTTGGTGGGGGTGGGGGGCAGCAAAGACCGAAGCCAAGTGTTTGTACCTTGAGGGAAGAGAGATCTCATCACTGACCACTTTCATGTGCATCTAATATTGAGTCAATTTCCACTTCTGTAACCTAAAAAGTCTCACTAAGCTACTATTCCATGGGGCGAGGTCATCTCTGAGAGAAGACCTTGTTTAAAAGCTTTGAAAGTGTGTCTTTCTGTGGTGATGTGAGACCACAAATAGGGTAGTCAAATAAATAATGAAGTTTAACAATAACTCAGCAAAATAATAATGACAATAATAACTATAAAAACAGGAGCACTAGTAAAACAGGTCTTGCTTACAGACAACCCTCTTGCAGACTAAAAAGCCTGCCAAAGCCCGCACGTGCTCAAAATGGATGGCATGGTGATTAGTACAGCTGTCTCACAGCACCAGGGACCCGGGTTCAATTCCGGCCTCAGGTCACTGTCTGTGTGGAGTTTGCACGTTCTCCCTGTGCCTGCGTGGGTTTCCTCCAGGTGCTCCGGTTTCCTCCCACAGTCCAAAGATGTGCGGGCGAGGTGGATTGGCCATGATAAATTGACCTGACTGTCAGGGGGATTAGCAGGGTAAATATGCGGGGTTATGGGAATAGGACCTGTGTGGAATTGTGATCGGTGCAGACTCGATGGACCGAATGGCCTCCTTCTGCACTGTAGGGGTTCTATGATTCTATACGTACAGTTGAAAAACCTCCAACAGATGTCAGTAAAACAATTACAAAGAAGAAAAGACTTATAAGAACAATCTACACAAAATGTCACTCTAAAAGAGGATTTGAGCTCATTTGTGTAGAAACCGTAGTTCAGTGAGACAAGGTGGCTCACGGTATAAAGATCATCTGGGGGGGATTCGGAGGAGAAATCCACAGAGTGGAGTATGTATTTTGTCTCGGGTAGTCTTGTGTGTTTAAAGGGACTTCTGTGTTACTGAGATCATTGTAGCTTTGTATATATTTTGTAAACTGTGTTAAGCTTAAAATCTGTGTATTTGTTAAGCTAAGGGGGAAATAAAGGAGTAATGATTGTATCATAGTCCAATTTTTCACCTTTAATGCTTTCTTCAATTTAAATGGTATACCTGTGACTCTGTTCCTCGACATTGTCCAAAGAAAGTAAAAGCTGCGGTCTTTTGAGCCAGGCTTCCACTCCAGGAGATTCTCGTCCAGTCATAATACCAACTGGGATCGTAACACATCTCTCAGGGGACCTGACCAAGATGTGTAATGTTTAATGGGATAGAGAAAGCAAACCCAGAGCTTCACTTTCAGATTAAGCGGGGCAAGAGGGCTTAGAAGGGTTCAAGATGATGTCAGGAAATACTTCTTGACAATGAGAAGAAAAAGAAATGGAATGGGTTGCCAGAAAAAAAGATTGGGGTTGGAAAACCAGGCTCATTTAGCAAAGAATTTGTCTGTAATGGAATGATGCTGTAATAGATATCCTGGGAAGGTGGGCTGAAGGGAACATCATAATCTAAAGCTACCTTCGGAAACAAAAAAAACGAGAGCCAATAATGAGATTATGATGCCCTCCAGAGTTGAATAGTTGGCCGCCACTTGTGGAGTGGATAATGACCACCCCAACAAAGTTTTTAGCAACTAGAAAGCTGTATCCTAGCAAGCAATCTTCATCTCTGAGAAGGGATTAGGGCAATGGGAGTGGGGAGAAAATTGGACCAAATTGGGCACTCGTTCTATAAAGGAAATATAAAGTTGTAGTTGACGCAACTAGCCCAAAATACTAAAATGGAAGAGATTGCCTCTTTGAAATTGTGCAACTTAAAGTACTTGTTCCTAACACTCTAGGTATGTTGTGGCATGCTATTTAATGTTCTGTGCGCAGCAGTTTGGAATGTTGTACAATGAGCCAGTTGGGTGTGGAAGAGTGTTCTAACAGCTGTTTTTTAAACAGGAGGCTGTTTTCAGCAAAGTTATTCTGCTGTTTGTTACAAATAATAATCCTGGTAAGTTAACGATTGGTGATTTAAATAGTTGCTTGTTTACCGAGTTGTCTGGGACATTGAAATGTTGACTGTCTTTTTTTTTAAGCATTGGAGAACTTCAGACTTTTAAAGATTTTGTCTGAACTTTTTTCCAAGTCTGATACTCATAGTTTTGAAGAGGAATTTGACTTCACGTATTTTGTCAAGTTTGAGATGATACCTCACTTAAGCAACACTTAACTTTATGGCATTTATTTAGTTCCTTTAAACTAACTCTGGAGGAAAAACATTTTGGGCAGGATTTTAAAAAAAATTTCAAAGCTGTCACATACAACTGTAGAATCTTAACACTGAATGTTGCTTTGAGTATTGAGTTGTACCCTTTATGAAGCAAGCTGCTGGGGACCGACTAATAAGGTTTGATACTGCTAGATCACATAGAGTTTGTGCATAATCTAAAAGATCCAGCAAGCACCAAATTTTCAGTATTTTCTTGACTTACCCTTTCAGATTTATTTTTAAAAATCTTATGCTGTAACAGTGCTGCTGTTGTTTTGTAGCTGAGAGTCATTTGGAATTGGAAGACGGAAGTTCCTTGCTTACTCTATAACCTTGGGGAAAAGTCTAGCTGATGAGGAGTTTTGACGGGTAAAAAGGGACAAGTTATTTACCTGCTGGGGAGTCTGTGATGATGGGCCATTAGGAGAACCAGGGCAGTATCTGGTGTGCATGCTCATTGCTCATTCAGGTTTATGTGCAATATTGTTGATAGCAGCAAAGTAAGATAAAATGGATTTGAGGTGGAGTGGGAGGTGATTTAGGCACCTATATGGGAGGCACCTTTGATTTGAATACTCCCAACTGAAGGTGGAATGGTTAAGAGAAGGGATATACAAGACTTGACTTGTACTGTCTGCAAGGGAATGAGCTTGGATTGAAGAATTTTTTTAATCAAATGGAGACAAAAGACTTCTGTTGTATATTACATCCAATTGCTCAACCATTGGATCCACTTCAGTGAGCCAAATTCCTCGTTGGTCTGTCTCTTATTATCTTTCGTAGGTTTGTTGAAAGAATATAACTTCCTTTATGTTTTAAATTTTTGCTGCTTCACTTTTTGTTGAGATTGGGTGTGTTGATGATCTCATATGGGAAACATTTGAATGAAATTTGTTTGAATTTAGCCCGAGATTGTAAATGAGATAAATTGTCTTGCTGGAATGGGAAGGTGCACCTTGATCTAGTCAGATCGCTGGTGATAATTGCCTTTTATGGTTGAGTTGAATAATTCTCCCAGTCCCACTTCCTCATGTCGTTAATGCTTTCAGATTGTGAAAATGTAAAATGACTCACACCTATCATGTCAAAATGGCAAAGATCGTGGCTACAATTGTGTTGTACATGAAAGAGCAGAGTGTCCCCTTGGGCAAAAGGCCATTTGACTGTTAAGTTACCAGTCTCCAATTGACTGACTAAATGCCATTGAATCATAAAGTAGGAATAGCTAATGAATGAGGAACAAGTCCTGAGCAGAAAAGTCAACAATCGATTTCCCTCTTTTTTTTAGATGCTGTAATTGGAAATTAAGTGTATGTTAAAGAATCCCTTCTCACAGTACTGCACCTTTTCTCTTCTTCATTTAAAATTGATGATCCTTTATCAGTAACTAGAAACAGAGGAAGCAGCCTTTCCCCATTCACTTTGTACAGTCACTCATAATTGTAAAAGCCTCTAAGTCTCTTTCTAAGCTTCTCTGCTTCAATGGAAAAAAATACAAAAGTCTGAGGTCACGTACCAACCGCCTCAGGAACAGCTTCTTCCCTGCTGCCATCAGATTTTTGAATGGACCTACCTCACATTAAGTTGATCTTTCTCTGCGCCCTAGCTATGAATGTAATACTACATTCTGCACTCTCTCATTTCATTCTCTATGAACGGTATGCTTTATTTACATGGTGTGCTCGCAACTTTTCACTGTATGCTAATACATGTGACAATAAATGAAATCAAATAGTTTCTCCATGAATTTTATCTGCATATTAACCTACACTGTATGCTGTCTAGGGTTTCTCCTGCTTTGGAGCGTTTACATTCTCGTTTCCACTACGAATTATCAAAACTGATGAAAAATAGTTGAATATCTCGGCTATATATCGTACCTGAAACAGATTGTGGGAACCTATCCTGAGAGAGAGGAAAATAATATTTTAGAAGCCATTAACTGAGTTAGTAAATAGTATTGCAAATAATCTATTGGTAAGGCTATCATTTTGTTTACATTGAGTGAGCTGTGTGATATTTTTACTTGGCATTGGAGGCAGTTCAAAGGAGATTCACCAGACTAATTCCTGGGATGAGAGGGCTATCCTATCAGGAGAGACCAAATACAAGGGTCTGTATTCCTTGGAATTTAAAAAAGTGAGGGGTGACCTTATTCAAACATTATAATATCTTGAGAGGGCTTGACAGGGTAGATGTTGAGATGTTTCCACCAGTGGGGAAAGTCCCAAACAAGGGCACGTAGCTGGTCATTTAAAACTGAGGTGCGTAGAAATTTCTTCTCACAAATGGTGGTGAATCTCTGGAATTCTCTACCCCAAAGAGTGGTGGAGGCTGGAGCGTTAGAAGTATTTAAAGTGGAGGTGGATAAATATTTGATAGATCGAGGAATAGAATGTTATGGAAAAATGGCACAGAAAAGGAGTTGAGGCTGGCATAGATCAGTCATGATTGTAATGAATAGTGGGGCAGGCTTGATGGGCCTGATGGCTTACTCCTGCATCTATTTCTTGTGTTCTATTACTTCATTAAATGTAATATTTATTACAGTAATTTTAGGCTGCAGTTAGTTCACAGAAAAAGTCAAAAATCTGAACGTCAGGCTTGGTCTACCTCCCGGATAGCATTCTTGCCTCATAAGACAGAAGGTTGTGCATTTATGTCCCACTCCAGAAACCTGTGTACACAATCTAGGTTGCCACTGCAGTGCATTACTTACGAAGTGCTGCACTGTCAAAGGTGCTGTTTTCTTGCTGAGATGAAACCAAGATTACATTTTCCCACAGCTGGATGTAAAAGGTTCTATGGCACCATTCGAAGTGGAGTGGGGTGGCTTGGTGGGAATTAATTCTCACTGGCATCCTGACGAACTTTTTTACCCCTCAACCAGTGCCACAAACGCATTTTCAGGTTAAAATTTATTCATTTTTGGAAGCATATTGCATCCAAAATGGCTGCCATAGCCCTACATTACAACAGCAATTATTGTCTTTGCTACACAAACCTTGACTCTCAGATGTAGAGGCTTTCGGGATCTGTTGTGAACTGAAGATGGTTGCAGTAGTGTTTGCAAACATTTAAAATTTATGCAGATATTCATTCAATGTGCATTTGCTGTTCAGTCAAAAGATTTATATTAAAGTTTATTTATTAGTCACAAGAAGGCTTACATAAACACTGTAGTGAAGTCACTGAGGTATAACATCTTTCAAAACGTATAGTCACTTGTAATATCAGAATCATAGCAGCCAATTATCACACAACAACCTCTCATAAAGAGCAACCTGATCATTGGTAGATCACCTGTTTTAATGACGTTGGTTGAGGGGCAAATACTGAAAAGTCATGATGTAAAATCACTTGCGCTTGCCTAAGAAAGCAGGGCCTCTTGTTTAACACTTCATCCCGAAATCAGCACTCCTGACAGCGCAGCAACTACTCAGTACTACACTTGAGTGCCAGCCTAGACTCTCCATTGGTTAGAGTCATACCTAGCACACAGGAAAATGCACGAGTTCTTCAGGATAATGGCCTAGGCCCAACCATATACGCTACAACAATGTCAATGTCTTATTCTTTGCATGACAAATGCAGGGCGGCACGGTAGCACAGTGGTTAGCACTGCTGTTTCGCAGCTCCAGGGACCTGGGCTCGATTCCCGGCTTGGGTCACTGTCTGTGTGGAGTTTGCACATTCCCCTCGTGTCTGCGTGGGTTTCCTCCGGGTGCTCCGGTTTCCTCCCATAGTCCAAAGATGTGCGGGTTAGGTTGATTGGCCATGCTAAAAATTGCCCTTCGTGTCCTGAGATGTGTAGGTTGGAGGGATTAGTGGGTAAATATGTAGGGATATGGGGGTAGGGCCTGGGTGGGATTGTGGTCGGTGCAGACTTGATGGGCCGAACGGCCTCTTTCTGTACTGTAGGGTTTCTATGATTCTATGACATGTAATCACACTATCTGGGGTATTTAATCTATAACATGCAAATATTATATCAATGGCCTTCCTTCAATCATGGGGTCCGAGTGGGCATGTTCACTGATGATTACACAATGTTCAGTATCATTCACGACTCCTCAGACACTGAAGCAGTCCATGTCCATATATAACAAGACTTGGACAATATTCGAGCTTAAGCTGATAAGTGACAAGTAACGTTCATGCCTCACAAGTATTAGGCAATGACGATCTCTAACAGAGAGAATTTGAACATCTCCACTTGCCTGGGTCAGTGCAGCTCCAAAAACACTCAAGAAGCTCATCTCCATCCAGAACAAATCAGCCCACGTGGTTGGCACTCCATCTACCAAATAAACATTCACTCCCTCCACCACTGATGCACAGTAGCAGCCGTGTATACCGTTTACAAGATGGGAGCAACCAAGGCTCCCTCAAGAATACCTTCCATACGACCAGTACAACTTAGAAGGACAAGGGCAGCAGATACATTTGGAACACTTCCACCTGCAAGTTCCCCTCTAGGCCACACACCATCCTGGCTTGGAACTATATGATGTGGAGATGCCGGTGTTGGACTGGGGTAAACACAGTAAGAAGTTTAACAACACCAGGTTAAAGTCCAACAGGTTTATTTGGTAGCAAAAGCCACACAAGCTTTCGAGGCTCTAAGCCCCTTCTTCAGGTGAGTGGGAATTCTGTTCACAAACAGAACTTATAAAGACACAGACTCAATTTACATGAATAATGGTTGGAATGCGAATACTTACAACTAATCCAGTCTTTAAGAAACAAAACAATGGGAGTGGAGAGAGCATCAAGACAGGCTAAAAAGATGTGTATTGTCTCCAGACAAGACAGCCAGTGAAACTCTGCAGGTCCACGCAACTGTGGGAGTTACAAATAGTGTGACATAAACCCAATATCCCGGTTGAGGCCGTCCTTGTGTGTGCGGAACTTGGCTATCAGTTTCTGCTCAGCGACTCTGCGCTGTCGTGTGTCGCGAAGGCCGCCTTGAAGAACGCTTACCCGAATATCAGAGGCCGAATGCCTCTGATCCAAGGCGGCGGCCTTCGCGACACACGACAGCGCAGAGTCGCTGAGCAGAAACTGATAGCCAAGTTCCGCACACACAAGGACGGCCTCAACCGGGATATTGGGTTCATGTCACACTATTTGTAACTCCCACAGTTGCGTGGACCTGCAGAGTTTCACTGGCTGTCTTGTCTGGAGACAATACACATCTTTTTAGCCTGTCTTGATGCTCTCTCCACTCCCATTGTTTTGTTTCTTAAAGACTGGATTAGTTGTAAGTATTCGCATTCCAACCATTATTCATGTAAATTGAGTCTGTGTCTTTATAAGTTCTGTTTGTGAACAGAATTCCCACTCACCTGAAGAAGGGGCTTAGAGCCTCGAAAGCTTGTGTGGCTTTTGCTACCAAATAAACCTGTTGGACTTTAACCTGGTGTTGTTAAACTTCTTACTGTTGGAACTATATGGTCATTCCTTCACTGCCACTGGATCAAAATCTTGGAACTCCCTTCTTAACAGTACAATGGGTGCACTGACACCACATGGACTGTAGCAGTTCAACAAGGTGGCTCACTACAATCATCTTAAGGGTAACTAAGGGAGGGCAGCAAATACCAGTGATATATTAAATTTAGAATTTTAAAAAAATTACAGGCACGTCTTTTAACATACTAAAGTCTTACATAAAGCATGCACTTCCTATAGGTATAAATATCAATAATTTTCAATCAGTTTACCTTTCCATTTGCCATTTTATTTTCAAGGGTTGGAAGGCATAGTGCTAACTGTGAAGCTTGTTAAAAATCCATGTAAAACTGAATCCAATGCACATCATATTTTGGAAGCGGGAAAGTGTGATGAGAAACTTATTCAGTGACCATTGGTTTTGAATGTTCGACTGGCAAGGTGCTAGGTGCCATATTGTTTAAATCTAAAGTTTTTCTTGTTTGCAAATCTGTAGTGGAGATAGAGAGAAAGAACATTTTAAACAAAGTTGCTTGCACTTTTAAGCACTTTTGTAAATTGGCGGCTAGTCCAGAGGCTTTGTGATAGCAGTTTGTGATGGGTGAATTTTAGGCCATGTTTCAGATGTAGCTCGATGGTGATGAACTTTGAAATCTGCACTCTACATCCAGTTAATCTGCAAGCAGCACAAGAGCAGGTTGACTAGTTACTCCTTGTGTGTAGTTAACAGCGAAAGAATTGAGAGTTTAAAACCTCTTTGCACCAACAATTTGCTTTTTGTACATTGGAGTAGCACTTTGTATACGTGCACTGCTGACCTCAAGACTCTTGCTTTGACTTCTGCCTCAGCATGAAATCCCAGATGTAGAGAGCAGCAGTGTGTGTTTACATAAACTGTATTCCTGAAGTTGACCTCTGGTGTATCAACATTAATAATGGTTTGTGATCACCAGCAGCAATCTTAAGCTCCGACTTTGTGTGCCACAATATAATGCACGCAGGAATAATACATAGAGCAGTTACACTACACCAAATATAAATGTTCGTGGCTCTCAGTTTGTCTTCCCCTTTTCTCTGGCCTCTTTCTCACAGTAAGAAGTCTCACAACACCAGGTTAAAGTCCAACAGGTTTATTTGGTAGCAAAAGCCATGAGCTTTCGGAGCGCTGCTCCTTTGTTAGGTAAGTGGGAGTTCTGTTCACAAACAGGGCATATAAAGACACAAACTCAATTTACAAAATAATGGTTGGAATGCGAGTCTTTACAGGTAATCAAGTCTTAAAGGTACAGACAATGCGAGTGGAGAGAGGGTTAAACACAGGTTAAAGAGATGTGTATTGTCTCCAGCCAGGACAGTTAGTGAGATTTTGCAACCCAGGCAAGTCATGGGGGTTACAGATAGTGTGACATGAACCCAAGATCCCGGTTGAGGCCATCCTTGTGTACGGAACTTGGCTAACAGTCTCTGCTCAGCGATTCTGCGCTGTCGTGTGTCGTGAAGGCCACCTTGGAGAACGCTTACCTGAAGATCCGAGGCCGAATGCCCGTGACCGCTGAAGTGTTCCCCAACAGGAAGAGAACATTCTTGCCTGGCGATTGTTGAGCGGTGTTCATTCATCTGTTGTCGTAGCGTCTGCATGGCCTCCCCAATGTACCATGCCTCGGGACATCCTTTCCTGCAGCATATCAGGTAGACAACGTTGGCCGAGTTGCAAGAGTATGTACCGTGTACCTGGTGGATGGTGTTCTCACGTGAGATGATGGCATCCGTGTTGGTGATCCAGCACATCTCGCAGAGGTTGCTGTGGCAGGGTTGTGTGGTGTCGTGGTCACTGTTCTCCTGAAGGCTGGGTAGTTTGCTGCGGACAATGGTCTGTTTGAGGTTGTATGGTTGTTTGAAGGCAAGAAGTGGGGGTGAGGGGATGGCCTTGACGAGATGTTCGTCTTCATCAATGACATGTTGAAGGCTCTGGAGAAGATGTCCTAGCTTCTTCGCTCCAGGGAAGTACTGGACGACAAAGGGTACTCTGTCCGCCGTGTCCCGTGTTTGTCTTCTGAGGAGGTTGGTGTGGTTTTTCGCTGCGGCACGTCGGAACTGTCGATCGATGAGTCGAGCACCATATCCTGTTCTTATGAGGGCATCTTTCAGCGTTTGGAGGTGTCTGTTGCGATCCTCATCATCTGAGCAGATTCTGTGTATACAGAGTAACCTCAAACAGACCATTGTCCGCAGCAAACTACCCAGCCTTCAGGAGAACAGTGACCATGACACCACAGCAACCTCTGCAAAATGTGCCGGATCATTGAGACGGATGCTATCATCTCACGTGAGAACACCATCCACCAGGTACATGGTACATACTCTTGCAACTCGGCCAACGTTGTCTACCTGATATGCTGCAGGAAAGGATGTCCCGAGGCATGGTACATTGGGGAGGCCATGCAGACGCTACGACAACAGATGAATGTACACCGCTCAACAATCGCCAGGCAAGAGTGTTCTCTTCCTGTTGGGGAACACTTCAGTGGTCATGGGCATTCGGCCTCTGATCTTCAGGTAAGTGTTCTCCAAGGTGGCCTTCACGACACACGACAACGCAGAGTCGCTGAGCAGAGACTGATGGCCAAGTTCCGCACACATGAGGACGGCCTCAACCGGTATCTTGGGTTCATGTCACACTATCTGTAACCCCCGTAACTTGCCTGGGCTTGCAAAATCTCACTAACTGTCCCGGCTGGAGACAGTATACATCTCTTTAACCTTTGCTTAACCCCCTCTCCACTCATATTGTCTGTACCTTTAAGACTTGATTACCTGTAAGGACTTTCATTCCAACCATCATTTTGTAAATTGAGTTCGTGTCTTTATATGCCCTGTTTGTGAACAGAACTCCCACTTACCTGATGAAGGAGCAGCGCTCCGAAAGCTCGTGGTTTGTGCTACCAAATAAACCTGTTGGACTTTAACCTGGTGTTGTGAGACTTCTTACTGTGTTTACCCCAGTCCAACGCTGGCATCTCCACATTACTCTCTCTGATGGGCAGTGGTTTATGCTGTTGTATAGTTGCATCGCTACCAGCTGCCCTTGCCTGAGTGGCCATTCTTGTTTGACAATAAGGTGAGTGGTTGCCAAAGCCACCTGCAACCTAGCTTTGTCTGATTCACCTGATCCATTAAATGTGTAGCTATCTAGAAAGGGAGGGCAGGGTGAATAAGGTCAATAGAAAATGTTCAGGAACAGGACTGCAGACTTAAATCTCTCCCTTCCCATCCTACCGTTTTCAATCCCTTTCACCACTGAGAACATTGGTGATCAAACCATGACAATTTTCCTCAACTTTGTGGCTTGGTAGAAGCATCAGGCAGTGGGGAGTGTGGAGAAGGCAAAAAGAAACTTGTTCTCAAATTCTACCCATTTAGAAAAACTGAAATGTTTTATATTTTGACTGACTTAATTGAATCAGCACTTTTTTTTGTCAGTCTTTGGAGATTTGTATGCAGCTCCTTTCAGTTACTCATGCAGATCTATTTTGAAGTAAGAATTTATTTTGTCAGCGCTCTTCCTCTTGTAGAATACTTTGATGAAAAATACACTCTAAGTTAATCCCAATCTCTGTAACGTCCTCCAATCCTACAACCCTCAGAGATTGATGTTCCACTAACTTTGCAAATTTCCCATGTCTGGAGTGAGTATCCAGGCCTAAGAGTGAAATGCAGTGTTCCTGCTCCTTTAATAGTTCCTCCTTCCTACTCTTGTATAACACTTGTGAATCTTCCTTTCCAGCCCCTTGCAGCATGTGCTGGATTCGGTTTGCGTGTATAATACAAGCAATACCAGCATGTTCTTCTGCCAGTATATAACTCATCGTTTCTGTGTTTTCACCTGTCTTGCCAGCTTGATGTACTCTTCCCTTAAACAGTCCCACCTGAAGGCCACCTTCTTCCCTAGTAGTGTTCTTGCATAACTGGCAAATATAACTTTTCTTTGCCAATAAGCAGCTAACCCTGCAAATATTTGCTCTTGTGGAGAGAACTGACCCTTTTATGTCACTCCTCCTTCAACTCTAATTGATTCTTGTAAAGGCTTTCAAAGAACAAAGAAAATTACAGTGCAGGAACAGGCCCTTCGGCCCTCCAAGCCTGCACCAACCATGCTGCCCGACTTAACTAAAACCCCCTACCCTTCCAGGGACCATATCCCTCTATTCCCATCCTATTCATGTATTTGTCAAGACGCCCCTTAAAGGTCACCTACCGTATCCGCTTCCACTACCTCCCACGGCAACGAGTTTCAGGCACCCACTACTGTGTAAAAAAAAAAAACCTGCCTCGTACATCTCCTTTAAACCTTGCTCCTCGCACCTTAAACCTGTGCCCCCTAGTAATTGACTCTTCCACACTGGGGAAAAGCTTCTGACGATCCACTTTGTCCATGCCTCTCATAATCTTGTAGACTTCTATCAGGTCGCCCTTTCCTTTCCTTTGATTTGTTCCATTGTAGCAATAATTAATTAGACCCTGTCCCCAGCAGGCCTGTCGGACCTTGCCTTCCCTTGACTTCAGTAAGACCTCAAGTTCCCATATCCCTCTTGCCATTCTTATAGAAGTTCATAGAATTCCTACAGTGCAGAAGGAGGCCATTGGGCCCATCGAATTTGCACCGACAACAATTGTACCCCAGGCCCTATCCCCACAACCCCACGCATTTACTCCACTAATCCCTCTAACCTACACATCCTGGGACACTAAGGTGAAACTTACCATGGCCAATCAACCTAACCAGCACATCTTTGGACTGTGGGAGGAAACTGGAGCACTCGGAGGAAACCCACCCAGACATGGGGAGAATGTACAAACTCCACACAGACAGTGACCCAAGCCAGGAATTGAACCCAGGTTCCTGGAGCTGTGAGGCAGCAGTGCTACCATGCCACATTCTTAAAATGTGTCCCTCCAGACTAACCCTATGTCTGCTTTCAGGCCTCTTCCTCCACCACCAGTGTTAGTTAGCATTCACCCTATAGATGCACCATTGATTCACGCAAAGACTAGACGTTGCAAAACAACAGGCTTTTATTAACAAAGAACTGGAGCACTCCCAAACCGATAGTTAATCCGAACTGAGGCAAAAGGGGTGGAGAGCAGCCACCTTTATACCCCAAGGAGGGCGGAGCCCCGGATTGAGGCAGCTGGGGCATGCCCAGGCATATCTCACAAACTATCACGTAAACAGACAACGACAGTGGTTCACCACATTCACCCCCTGTTTTAAAAAAAAGTTTGGCGGGGGTGAGGTGGTGGAATGACAGTCACAAGTTATTGATTCAAGTTACAAGTTCAGTCTCTCCGGGGGCTTGATCTGCCGCTGCGACCGCCGCAGTGTCGGCCGTGGTGCTGGTTCAGGAGGCCGCGGTGATGAGTCAGACGCCAGTCCATAACCGGTGAAGCCGTCCGTAGCACCTTCAGACTGCCGAGTGTGCGGAGGCTGCTCCTGGGGTTCAGGCGTGCCGTACACGGGGGGCTAAATGAGTGTGCTGCGACTCTGGTGCATCATAGACAACGTTGGGAGCTGGGGGTGAGGGGCCGTGGGACATTGTACCTGCGGGGGCCAGATCGTGAATGGAGATCGTGTCCTCCTGCCCGTCGTGATACACCACATAGGCATATTGGGGGTTGGTGTGGAGGAGCCGGGCCGTTTCGACCAGGGGGTCCGATTTATGGGTCTGTACGTGCTTCTGGAGCAGGACAGGGCCTGGGGACGTCAGCCACGATGGTAGTGAGGTCCCCGAGGAGGACTTCCTGGGAAAAACAAACATTCGTTCATGAGGGGTGGCGTTGGTAGCTGTGCACAGTAGTGACCTAATTGAGTGTAGCGCATCAGGGAGGACCTCTTGCCAGCGGGAGACTGGAAGACCCTTAGACCGGAGAGCTAATAAAACGGCCTTCCAGACTGTCACATTCTCCCTCTCCACCTGTCTGTTCCCCCTGAAGTTGTAGCTGGTGGTCCTACTCGAGGCTATGCCTTTGGAGAGTAAGTACTGGTGCAGCTCGTCACTCATAAAAGAGGAACCCCGGTCGCTATGAATATAGTTGGGGAAACCAAACAGGGTGAAGAGGCTGTGCAGGGCCCTGACGACCGTGGCCGAGGTCATATCTGGGCAGGGAATAGCAAAGGGGAACCGCGAATACTCATCAACGACGTTGAGGAAGTATATGTTGCGGTCAGAGGAGGGGAGGGGGCCTTTGAAGTCAATGCTCAGGCGTTCGAAAGGGCGGGTGGCTTTGATGAGGTGCGCTCTGTCCGGCCGATAGAAGTGCGGCTTGCACTCCGCGCAGACTTGGCAGTGCCTGGTTACAGACCCGACTTCCTCGATGGAATAGGGCAGGTTCCGGGCCTTGGTGAAGTGGAAGAACCTGGTAACCCCCGGGTGGCAGAGGTCATCGTGGAGAGTCTGTAACTGGTCTAGGTTCGCGTTGGCACAGGTCCCCCGGGACAGGGCGTCTGGGGACTCATTGAGCTTCCCAGGCTGGTATAAAATGTCGTAATTGTAGGTGGAGAGCTCGATCCTCCACCTCAAAATTTTATCGTTCTTGATTTTGCCCCGCTGCGCGTTACTGAACATAAAGGCAACGGACCGTTGGCCCGTGAGCAGGGTGAACCGTTTGCCAGCTAATAGTGGCACCAGTGCTGCACCGCCTCCACGATGGCTTGTGCCTCTTTTTCGACAGAGGAGTGTCGAATTTCAGGGCCCTGGAGGGTGCGCGAAAAGAAGGCCACGGGTCTGCCCGCCTGGTTAAGGGTGGCGGCTAGGGTAAAGTCAGACGCATCGCTCTCCACCTGGAACGGGATGGATTCATCAACAGCGTGCATCGTGGCCTTCGCGATATCCGCTTTGATGCGGTCAAAGGCCAGCCGGGCCTCCGCCGCTCGGGGGAAAAGATGTGGATTTGATGAGCGGACGGGCTTTGTCCGCATAATTGGGGACCCACTGGGCGTAGTACGAGAAGAAGCCTAGGCATCTCCTCAGTGCTTGAGGGTGGTGGGGAGGGGAAGTTCCAGGAGGGGACGCATGCGGTGGGGATCGGGGCCAATAACCCCATTCTCCACAACACAACCAAGGATGGCGAGGCGGTGCGTGCGGATTACGCACTTCTCCTTATTATAGGTCAGGTTCAGGAGTGCCGCAGTGTGGAGGAATTTTTGGAGGTTGGCGTCGTAGTCCTGCTGATCATGGCCGCAGATGGTGACGTTATTAAGGTACGGGAAGGTGGCCCACAGCCCGTTCTCGTCCACCGTTCGGTCCATCTCACGCTGAAAACCGAGACCCTGTTGGTGACGCCGAAGGGGACCCGAAGGAAGTGGTAGAGACGGCCATCCGCCTCGAAGGCAGTGTTATTGGTGGTCTTCCGGGCGGATAGGGAGCTGGTGGTATGCAGACTTCAAATCAATGGTGGAGAACACCCGATATTGTGCAATCTGATTGACCACGTCAGAGATGCGGGGAAGGGGATACGCGTCCAGTTGCGTGTATCGGCTGATGGTCTGACTGTAGTCAATAATCATGCAAATTTTCTCCCCAGTCTTAACAACCACCACTTGGGCTCTCCAGGGACTGGTACTGGCCTCAGTGATCCCCTCCCCCAGGAGGCGTCACACCTCGGACTTGATAAACGCTCTATCTCCAGCGCTGTACCGTCTGCTTTTGGTGGCAATGGGCTCGCAGTCGGGGGTGAGGTGTTCAAAGAGCGAGGGAGGGGCGACTTTGAGAGTTGAGAGACCACAGGTGGTGCGTGGTGGCTGGTCTGATAGCTGTGGATTTTGGACGGAGATTGGGGGAAAGGCCCATTATACACCATGGTGACGCTCCCAAGGTGGCACATGAAATCTAGCCCCAGTAGTACGGCAGCGCAGAGCTGTGGCAGCACGAGGAGCCTGCACTTGTCGTACACCGTGCCCCGTACAGTCAGAGTTGCTACACAGTAGCCGAGGACATTCACCGACCGGGACATCGAAGCCATGGAGATTGATTGCTGTACTGGCAGTGCGTAGCGACTCACCGTGTTAGGGTGCATGAAACTCTCTGTACTCCCACTGTCAAATAAGCAGTTAGTAGTGTGGCTGTTTACCTTGATGCCCATCATCGACCAGGCGAGCTGGTGAGGCCTGGACTGGTCCAACGCAACCGAGGCCACTGTTGGGTTAGGCGATGCGGGGGTGTACGGTTCCCAAAATGGCGGCCCCCGTGACTCAGCTGATGTCACCCAAGATGGCAGCTCCCGTGGCTGATGGCGGCCTCCGTGGGTTGCACGCGGTCGATGGCGTCGAAGGCAGTCCCTCCCGCGGATCACACACAGCACTGCTGGGCCCTGGGGGCCGATTTTGCCCTGCAAACTTTCAGGTAATGACCCTTCTTATCGCAGCCAAAGCAGATTGCGTCTTTCGCCGGGCAGCGTAGTCGTGGGTGCTTCTCCAGGCCGCAGACGTAGCACCTCGGGCCTCCGGGGACTGCCGCAGTGGTCAGTTCGGCTTTGGGACGGGGTGTGGCGTAGGTTTGCGGCCCTCCCGGGTACAGCGATGGCTGCGGTTGTAGTGTCCAGGGTGCGTCCTCGTGGTTGGGGGTGTAGGCCTTGAGGTTCCGGAACGCTGCCTCCAGTGAGCCGGCAAGTTCCACAGTTTTCTTCAGGTCCAGCCCACCTTGTTCCAGCAGGCGCTGCCGGATATAGGTCGACCTGATGCCCGCGACAAAAGCATCTCTGATCAGGTCGTCGGCGTTTTGGGCGGCTGAAACGGCCTTGCAGTTGCAGGCTCTGCCGAATGCACGCAGTTCGCGCAGGAATTGCTCAGTCGATTCCCTGGGCTGCTGTCTGCGAGTGGCCAGCAGGTGTCTGGCGTAGACCTCGTTCGGCTGCCGGTTGTACTGGCTCTTGAGGAGATCGATTGCCTCCTGGTAAGTCTCTGCGTCTCGGATCAGCGCGAAGACGTGAGCGCTGACGCGGGCGTGGAGCACATGCAGTTTGTCGATGTCTGTTACAACAATGGAGGAGGAGGAGGCGATGAAGGTCTCAAAACAACGCAGCCAGTGATCAAAAGAGTTAGAGGTGCCGACTGCCTGTGGATCCAAGTCCAATTTGTCAGGTTTCAGGAGTTGCTCCATTTCAAAAATTTTGTTAATAAAATTGATGCACCATTGATTCACGCAAAGACTAGATGTTGCGAAACAACAGGCTTTTATTAACAAAGAACTGGAGCACTTCCAAACCGATAGCTAATCCAAACTGAGGCAAAAGGGGCAGAGAGCAGTCACCTTTTATACCCCGAGGAGGGCGGAGCCCCGGATTGAGGCAGCAGGGGCGTGTCCAGGCATATCACATAACTATCACAAACAGACAACTACAGTGGTTCACCACACATAAATACAAGACCGCATGCCATCTAGTCACAAGCCTAACAGACAGCTGTTGTCCTTTGACACACTGTTTACCTTTGTTCTGCCATTTACACATTCTGATCTCGTAATATGCAAATATCAGCACTCTTCTTAACCATGATCACCACCATTTATATTCCCTTTATCTTTTTGTCCCTGACATCTTTGTCAATCTCCACCAACCGCTGGCCCTCTATCCTTCCCCTCTTCACCACAACAGTATAAATCTCATCCTATTTCCAATCGTCTTCAGCTCAGATGAAGTCATCTAGACTCTAAGAGTTAGCTCTGTTCTCTCTCCATTGCTGTTGTCAGATCTGCTGAGATTTTCCAGCATTTTCTGTTTTTGATTCAGTTTCCAGCATCTGCAATAATTTGCTTTTAATGATTTTCAAAATGTTGCCGTACAAATTCTACTTTTTAAGCAGTTTTAAATAATTTGTTGGTGGAATTAACTATTATCACTTTAAGGAGATCGCACGTGTGTGACTGTGGATTCTTCTAAGCCTCTTGTGATTGGTGGGCATGATTGGGTGTACATTTTATCATATGACATTTTGTCTCAAGTTATTTTGGAATAAGTTGACAATATGGATTTATTCTCCTCAAACATTCAGCCCAATCATAGTTTGTTAACCACTGCCTTTAAGTTTCCCTCCAAGCTACACACCATCCTGACTCGGAAATATATTACTGTTCCTTCACTGTAGCTTGGTCAAAATCCTGGAACTCTTATCTTTTACCATCCCGCAGCACTGTAAGTCTACCTACACAGCATGGACTGCAATGGTTCAAGAAGGCAGTTCATCATCACCTTCTCGAGGGCAATTAGGAATGGATAATAAACGCTGGCCTAGCCAGCCACGCCCACATCCCATGAATAAATAAAAAAATGTCCTTGAATGGTGAGTACTTAGACCATGGCAGACTTGGGTTATGGTAGGAAATTGGGTAAGTGGTCACAACCTGAGGAAGTTCAATGATTGGGCGGCACTGTAGCACAGTGGTTAGGACTGCTGCTTCACAGTTCCAGGGACCTGGGTTCAATTCCCGGCTTGGGTCACTGTCTGTGTGGAGTTTGCACATTCTCTTCGTGTCTGCGTGGGTTTTCTCCGGATGCTCCGGTTTCCTCCCACAGTCCAAAGATGTGCGGGTTAGGTTGATTGGCCATGCTAAATTGCCCCTTTGTGTCCTGAGATGCGTAGGTTAGAGGGATTAGTGGGTAAATATGTAGGGATATGGGGGTAGGGCCTGGGTGGGATTGTGGTCGGTGCAGACTCGATGGGCCAAATGGCCTCTTTCTGCACTGTAGGGTTTCTATGGTTCTATGATTGCTAGTTTTTGCAAGATGTACACATTCCAAATTTACTTTCTCACGCCATTTGACTTTGAAAGCTTTTGTTAGAGATTGGCAGGAATTCTGATCACACAGAAGTGATATGGTTGCTAAGCCCTGAGCTTAGTTACAAAGAGTAACAATGCAACTTTCATCTCCTCTCCCCTCTCTCTGCAGTGACACCAAATAATTGGAAATTGCCCAAATATTGGCACATTTTGGACTGTTGGCATGCCCCTCAAACCTGGTCGTTGACCTATTTACTTTGTTACCACCTTGTGTGGAATTTGTTTTATTCCAACCTACAAAGGATATTGCTGAGGAAACATTGTGGGCACAATTTTCCTGCCCTTTCCACCACTGGAATCATAGTGGCTGGGACAGGACTACGCAAAGGTCTGTTGACCTCGGGTGGGATTTTCCAGTCTTGGGGTGAGCACGGCCAGAAAATCCCGCTATGTGTTTGAATTTTCTATATTATTGTCTAAATGTGGAATGGGTTTTGTGACAAGATGAATTGTTTGCAATCCTGTCTCAGTTGATGTGTAAGGGGCAGGGATAGAATTTACTTGAAAGCATATGTCCCATTGATGGGATAGATGCTGCATCAGGGAGTTTGCGGTGCCAATGGAATAAAGGTGTATCTTTATCAGTCGAACCTGCATAGCGTTCTTCATGAGAAATAGGAGGATATGCGATTGTAACATGACAAGTGTTGTGTTTTCAGGAAGTATAGCTGCATGCAGCTTCACCTGTAGTAGCTATATTTTCCGAAAACAGTTGGAGGCCACTTGTTCTTAGTCACGATTTTGGATTGATCAGCTCAGATTAATTATATTTATTAGATTTGATTGCTGAAGTTAATTGCAGGTTATTTTCTGTTATTGTGTAGATTGGAAATGGTTGTGTGACCCCAAAATTTGCTTGTGGGGCAATTGAAGTAAGTTCCAACAGATCACGGTCGTCTTTTTCTTCAATTTGTAGAGTCCTTTTTCTGGTGCAGTCCCTAGCATGTGTTCAGGGGCAGTTAACCCTTTACTTTCCCATAGAGCAGCTGGGTCACACAGTAGTTGTGATTTCCAGAGCAAAGCAATGTTGGAAGACTAGGGCTGGGATTTTCTGGCACTGCCATGGCAGGACTTGCTGTAGGATGCAGCAGACAGCCAAAAGTCCATTGACTTTTGGCGGGACCAAAAGATCCTGACAGCAAGTGGGGCCAGAACATCCCAGCATGGTCATGGTAAGAGATTTTTAGCAAATTCCTACACACCGCATTGCCTCAAGGCATGACAATACAAGGATAAGATATGGCTTTGATGTTTATGGTCTGAAATTAAAGTATTTTGCTTTTCCCCTTCTAGCTTTGAATCTGTAACCTGAGGTTGGGTTTTAATACGTGTAAAGGACATGGATACTGTAACACACATTGCCAAGGATGAGCTAGAAGAGCTCCATGAAGCTTTTAACAAAGTTGGTGAGTAGCCATTAGATAGTTCTTGTCTCTTGATCAACTGTGCAAAGCAGATTGTGGTCTGGTAACTTACATCGACAGCCAGATTTTCCACAATGAATGGTTATGGTCCAATGAGGTTCTATACAGTGGTCAGAAACTGGTCCTTCTAATCAATTGGTGATGTCCCTTGGGTTTTAGTGAAGGATAATGATGGACCTGTGAAAGTTCCATGCTCTAGCTACTCATCCACACAAACTTCCAAACCAATGTCTCTAATGTTTTCCTCTCAACATTGCCAATCTCACTTCATCTTTGCACACCACAGCAAGGCTGCTGTATCCATTGCATAAAAGCAACAGTACCTCCATTCCCCACGTGGTCAAACAAAATTAAACCTGTCTGTGTTATTTTTAAATGATGTGGAGATGCCGGCGTTGGACTGGGGTAAGCACAGTAAGATGTCTCGCAACACCAGGTTAAAGTCCAACAGGTTTATTTGGTGGCACAAGCCACAAGCTTTTGGAGCGCTGTTCCTTCATCAGGTGAGTGGGAATTGTGTTCACAAACAGGGCATATAAAGACACAAACTCAATTTACAAGATAATGGTTGGAATGCGAGTCTTTACAGGTAATCAAGTCTTAAAGGTACAGACAATGTGGGTAGAGAAAGGGTTAAGCACAGGTTAAAGAGATGTATATTGTCTCCAGCCAGGACAGTTAGTGAGATTTTTCAAGCCCAGGCAAGTCATGGGGGTTACTAATAGTGTGACATGAACCCAAGATCCCGGTTGAGGCCGTCCTCATCTGTGCGGAACTTGGCTATCAGTTTCTGCTCAGCGATTCTGCATTGTCATGTGTTGTGAAGGCCGCCTTGGAGAACGCTTACCCGAAAATCAGAGGCTGAATGCCCGTGACCGCTGAAGTGCTCCCCAACAGGAAGAGAACACTCCTGCCTGGTGATTGTCGAGTGGTGTTCATTCATCTATTGTCCTAGTGTCTGCATGGTCTCCCTAATGTACGTGAGAATACCATCCACCAGGTACGCGGTACATACACTTGCAACTCGGCCAACGTTGTCTACCTGATACGCTGCAGGAAAGGATGTCCCGAGGCATGGTACATTGGGGAGACCATGCAGACGCTACATCAACGGATGAATGAACACCGCTCGACAATCATCAGGCAGGAGTGTTCTCTTCCTGTTGGGGAACACTTCAGCAGTCACGGGCATTCAGCCTCTGATTTTTGGGTAAGCGTCCTCCAAGGTGGCCTTCACGACACGCAACAACGCAGAATCGCTGAGCAGAAACTGATAGCCAAGTTCCACACACATGAGGACGGCCTCAACTGGGATCTTGGGTTCATGTCACACTATCTGTACCCCCACGACTTGCCTGGGCTTGCAAAATCTCACTAACTGTCCTGGCTGGAGACAATACACATCTCTTTAACCTGTGTTTAACCCTCTCTCCACTCGCATTGTCTGTACCTTTAAGACTTGATTACCTGTAAAGACTCGCATTCCAACCATTATCTTGTAAAATGAGTTGTGTCTTTATATGCCCTGTTTGTGAACACAACTCCCACTCACCTGATGAAGGAGCAGCGCTCCTGAAAGCTTGTGGCTTGTGCTACCAAATAAACCTGTTGGACTTTAACCTGGTGTTGTGAGACTTCTTACTTATTTTTAAATAAGTGTTATTCACTGATATCGAATAAATACAAGTTGTTGCAAGCTTGCTTTTCAAGTAGTTTCTGTGGAGTCACTTGTTATCTGAGCTGGCA
Source organism: Mustelus asterias (assembly GCF_964213995.1). Lineage (NCBI taxonomy): Eukaryota > Metazoa > Chordata > Chondrichthyes > Carcharhiniformes > Triakidae > Mustelus > Mustelus asterias. The sequence goes on along the minus strand of NC_135804.1, from coordinate 82,969,985 downwards.
TATTTCATTGATATTGTTACACTCGGTGAATAGACTGGGAGTACAGTGTATTGGTAATTGCCTTCCTTCTGTCTGGCAACATTGTAGGGGATGGCATTGTTAATGGAAGGTTTCTCGCCCTCATTCATATTTGCATACATGTGTATATTATCTTGGTAAGAGTTTTAACAACACCAGGTTAAAGTCCAACAGGTTTATTTGGTAGCAGATACCGTTAGCTTTCGGAGCGCTGCTCCTTCGTCAGATGGAGTGGAAATGTGTTCTCAAATAGGGCACAGAGACACAAAATCAAGTTACAGAATACTGATTAGAATGCGAATCCCTGCAGCCAACCAGGTCTTAAAGATACAGACAACGTGGGTGGAGGGAGCATTAAGCACAGGTGAAGCACCAGGTACACGGTACCTACTCTTGCAACTCAGCCAACGTTGTCTACGCTGCAGGAAAGGATGTCCCGAGGCATGGTACATTGGGGAAACCATGCAGATGCTACGACAATGGACGAATGAACGCCGCTCGACACTCACCAGGCAAGACTGTTCTCTTCCTGTGGGGGAGCACTTCAGCAGCCGTGGGCATTCGGCCTCTGATCTTCAGGTAAGCGTTCTCCAAGGCGGCCTTCACGACACACAACAGCGCAGAGTCGCTGAGCAGAAACTGATAGCCAAGTTCTGCACACAAGGATGGCCTAAACCGGGATGTTGGATTTATGTCGGATTATCAGTAACCCCCACAGCTTGCCTCTTGGACTTGCGGGCTATCCTGTCTGGAGACAATACACATCTCTTTAACCTGTGCTTAATGCTCCCTCCACCCACGTTGTCTGTATCTTTAAGATCTGGTTGGCTGTAGGGATTCGCATTCTAATCAGTATTCTGTAACTTGATTTTGTGTCTCTGTGCCCTGTTTGAGAGCAGATTTTCACTCCATCTGACGAAGGAGCAGCGCTCCGAAAGCTAATGGTATTTGCTACCAAATAAACCTGTTGGACTTTCACCTAGTGCTGTTAAAACTCTTACTGTGTTCACCCCAGTCCAATGCCGGCATGTCCACATCTTTATTATCTTGTGCACATTCATGCTCAGGTGTGTGTACATGCATTCAACAGGCTTTTATACAGTGGGTCTCGGACCTTTCTGGGAGGCTTCTACTGGTTTGGAAAGCCTGTGGTTCTTCAGTATATTTCTCCATTGGAAATGCACCATGCTCTTTTGAGTGACACTTCAAACCCAGCCTGTCTATTACCCTTTTTCCTCTCATTGTACAAGTCAGGAAGTTTTTTTATTGACAAGAATGTGGGCTTATGATATGATTTGTCTGATTTTTAGAAAATATTTACTTTCATTTACATGGACATAATTTTGGAATAAGGAGAGATAGGGATCTATTAAATAGTTAATATATCTGTGTCTGCACATGCCACATAACCTGAGACAGTTTTGAAATTGTCCACTTTGATAGGGAAATACTTGTTTCCAGTTTAATGGTGTGAGCAAATTTACGGTGGTTCCTTGTAGTCAGACAGAGGTTGAACCTGCACAATTTGTGGGTAGTGATTTAGGGGCTTGTTTTGTTTATATTGGTCAGCCATTATTAACTTGGAAAAGGGACTGGAATATACTCTTGCGTCTGACACTGATTTATAACCATATACCAGCTTAATTTTAATTAAACAGTGCAAATTTGAGATTGTGGCATCAAAAAAGCTTATGTTCCCTTCCCAATGGGTAATAGTGGATAATAGCTTCCTGAATGTGACTACACACTTTGACCCCATAGTTTTCCCTGAGTGAGAGTTTGGCTACAGAGTGTTAAACTCTGTCAGTTATGTCACTGATGATGATCTGAATCTCTTAGACCACTAATGATTATTACCAATGTAGCTGAAAGAATGGCAAATTTCCATTCTCAGCCTAATTTTCAAGATCTAATATGGGCCTCATGGTTTTCCTTTTCTTGAATTATAGTATGTACTTCAACTACATTTTTTGAGCTAACTTAAGTTTCTTTTTTAACCTTTACAAGATGGTTAATGCAGAGCTGCCAATCTTTGGCCATCAACTTCAGAAGAACACTATTTAAGGTTCTCAAAGTTTGATGAAATGGAGCAAAAATAGTTTTTGGCAGTTAAAAGTAGTACTTAGACAGGAAGAAAAATGGTGTCTAAATGCTTCTCATCGCAGGCACCACATTGCAATGTACTTTTCCCTTTTGGTACAAAACATCCTTGCAGACCAGCAAGGCTTGTATGTGCAAACTTAAAACACCTTGTTATGATTTGTTTTAACCTTAAGTTATAGGCAGAGAGGTGCAAGATATTAGCCAAATGGCCTCCTTCTGCTCTTACGTTTTATAGGCTTATGGTATTTACATTTAAAGATTGAAATAGAGCAGATTAATTTTTTTCCAAATTGGCAGACATTCGTTGTTATTGCTCTGATTTATTTCCAATTAAAACAAAACCTTTTTGTTTATTTGGCTAGATCTCAACAGCAATGGCTACATCAGTGACTCCGAACTCGGTGATCTTTTCCGTGAAGCCAATGTTTCATTGCCTGGCTACAAAATAAGAGGGATCGTTGAGAACCTCATGAACGAAGGTGACAAAGACAAAGATTGCAGGATCAGCTTTGACGAGTTTGTTTCCGTAAGTGTCCTTGTACGTAGAAAGCTGTCATAGCCCAGAACTTAACATTACTGTTAGTCCCAATGTTCCTGATTACTGTGTGTTTCGAATTGGTCAGTAATGAATCCAACAGCAACTGTCCCCACAGCACCAATAAAACAAGTCCAGAGTGAAAATTCCATTCTTAGCAACTTGGCAACCAATAATTGCTCTCGCTTTGATTTTTTTTTTCCAATCTATGCGTTCAGCTGCAGAGTAATGTAATTTATCAAGTTATCTGAGTTCTGCAGTAAAAATGTGGGATGTCCGTTGATGGGATTTATTTAATCAGCACCATATGCTATAGGTATGCTAGTAAGTCCGATGAAGATCATTTCAAACTCTTGTTTCATTATATATTTTTTTCATGAACACAATAACAAAATTTGAGCTTTAAATGTGTAGTAATTGAAGTGAGAGATTTTTCAAAAATTGTGGAATATTAAGTTGCTGATGCAGTTCAACCCTACGACTTCAAATGTATTCCTTAAATGTGTGTATTCCTCAAATGCCATGAATAAATATTGTTAATTAAAAGACCTTTTTTTTTTTAACAGATTCTATATTTGGATGTGACCTCTTCACATTTTCATTTGCACTCAGTCATCTTTTAAGTCCTGTTTGGTTTTTGTTTGGTTGTGTAGTAAGTCTAATTTTCTTCTTCTTCAGCAGTTTCTACAAGTTTGCGATTTGTGACTGCTCTACTTTAAGCAGTATTTGCATGTTTTATATCTAGTTTCAACATGACTATGGAATGCCTGGATTGTGCTTGATTATGGAGCAATGTGGTAATCAAATGTTTTATGCTGGTGATGAGTAGGGTGAGGAACCTTTTCTTTTGCTTCACTAAAATTGATGTATCCTTTTAGTATTGAAAGATTACTGAAGGTTACTGAATTCTCTGCTGCACGTTTTACTCGAACTAGCAAATTGTCCGTAGTTACTTAGTAAATATCAGTTAGAAGAGAGGCAACAGAAACTCTGAATTGCTGCCACCTCTAGGTCAGAGCCTGAAGCTATACTGTCACAGGCAACTGTTTACATACCTTGGAATTCCCTTAGGCCTGAACATTGGATTGGATGTCCTGTCATAAACTCAGCAACATTCAGAACAGTGAAATTACTGCACAAGTGCACCATGCAGAATTGGTCCTCTTCCATTGTCAGAATGTGAATGGTGTGCTAGGGCATCTCAAGAGACCAGAGTCTCAATGAGGGTGATATGAGGACTAAGCCTGTGGTAAGAATGGCGGGGTGGGCTGGGGAGGTGGTTTAGTGATGTGTGGAGGAGGGGCAGGGGTGATCAGCTGCTGAGCTGTGATTAGAAAGATTACAAAGGGCTTGCAGTTTCAACGTCGAGTAATCTAGTTCCACATTCAACTTGTATCTTATTGATGACAGTCTCCTGTAGTCTGTAGAATCATAGTGCAGCATGTGTATTCTTGTTTGTATGCTTCAGGCCCATGAAAATTGGCTAATTTCCCAAAAGGACTGAAATGTACACTAGTTGACAACAGCTAAGATGCCTTAACCAATTCACAATTAGTTTACTGGTTGTATCACAGCTTGGTATGGCTCCTGTTCTGTCCAAGACTGCAATATACTTCAAAGGGTTGTAAACGAAGCCCAGTCTATCACTCAAACCAGCCTCCTATCCATTGACACTGTCTACACTTCCCGCTGCTTGAGTAAAGCAGCCAGCATAATCAAGGACCCCACGCATCCCAGACATATTCTGTTCCACCTTCCTCTATCAGGAAAAAGATATAAAAGTCTGAGGTCACGTACCAACCGACTCAAAAACAGCTTCTTCCCTGCTGCTTTCAGACTTTTGAATGGGTCTACCTTGCATTAAGTGGATCTTTCCCTACACCCTAGCTATGACTGTAACACATTCTGCACTCTCTCCTCTATGAACGGTATGTTTTGTCTGTTTAGCGTGCAAGAAACATTACTTTTCACTGTATGCTAATACATGTGACAATAATAAATCAAATCAATAGAGAATCCTTCTGTGCCCATTTTCTTCCTCAAAGTCAGATGCTGTGCAATCCAATTTCTAGCCTAAATGTTTACATGGGCGGAAGAGGACCAATTCTGCATGGTGCACTTGTGCAGTAATTTCACTGTTCTGAATGTTGCTGAGTTTATGTCAGAACATCCAATCCAATGTTCAGGCCTAAGGGAATTCCAAGGTATGTAAACAGTTGCCTGTGACAGTATAGCTTCAGGCTCTGACCTAGAGGTGGCAGCAATTCAGAGTTTCTGTTGCCTCTCTTCTAACTGATATTTACTAAGTAACTACGGACAATTTGCTAGTTCGAGTAAAACGTGCAGCAGAGAGTTCAGTAACCTTCAGTAATCTTTCAATACTAAAAGGATACAACAATTTTAGTGAAGCAAAAGAAAAGGTTCCTCACCCTGCTCATCACCAGCATAAAACATTTGATTACCACATTGCCCCATAATCAAGCACAATCCAGGCATTCCATAAAAGCATGACCAAAAACTGTGTCCAAAGAAAATTGGAATCAAGGAATGGTTACAGCATGAAAGGAGCCATTCAGTCCATTGTGTTCATATCACAGTCTCTGCAAGAGCAACTCAGTTAGTCCCATCCCCACCTTTTCCCTGCGGTCTTGAAATTTTTTTCTTTCCAGATAATTGTGCAATTCTCGTTTGAAGGTCCTGATTGAATCTGCTTCCTTCAAACTTTTGGGCAGTGCATTCCAGATCCTAACCACTTGCTGCATAAAAACCTCTTTCCACATATTGCCGTTGCCTCTTTTGCCAACACCTTAAATCTACGCCCCTCCCAATACCAATTCTTGATCCTTTCGCCAAAGGGAACGGTTTTACCCCCTCTACTCTTTTGGCTAGGAAGTGCATGTGTACACAAAATGTTTAAGTTTTGAAAATGCTGAAAGATGTTGCACAAACATTACTTGTGACATTGCTCGGATCTCTGAGTTAGTTTAACTTGCTTTCCAACACAACAAGAAGCCCTGATAGTTTCAAGGCTGTTGCTTTGGGCCATTTGAGTTCCAGGGCTCAGATCCATCTGCTGCCTAAATGAGACCACAATGGCCAAGCAGTTCAACATATTAATTCCGTTTTTAAAGGAAATCTGTTTATTGGAAATTAATAAAAATTCTGCACATTATTACCCAATTTAATATGGATAGCCTTAATCTCTTTCTTTTATTGTGCCGAAAGTAATCTGAATTGTTTTGTTTGTTTGACCATCTCTATTATATTGTTCCTTTAAAACGTGGTTAGACCCTGCCAATATTCTTTTTTGTCACTGTGATTTCAAGACCCACGCTCAGGAATTCTTCCCAATGACAAAGCCCTTGATTGAGGCCTGTGGGCCTCATATGATTTCCATAGTGTATAGCCCATAGTAAGCAAAAGCATCAAGGTTCAGATTAATTCATTGCACACGAATCGTTCAGATCAGTTAGATGCTTTGGTTTAGTGCACAAAGGAGAGAAGCCTTTGGTTCCAGTTCATTGGAGGAGCACTTCAAAGTCAGACTGAAAATGAAACTTCAATCACATCTGATTTCTGGGTCAGTCGGATACAAGTTGGACACTAATCTGTCTTTACTCATAAGGTTGGAGAGGAGATTCTGATATTGCAGGGTTACCACAGTTCCTTGCTTTGTGCCAGTACTCTATCCTGAGCTTTGCAGATTTAATCGATTAACCTAGAGTCCTCGGCACCCATTTTATTTTGTTCGTGAAGATAAGTGTAAAGTTCCATGTTCGGGTGTAAACTGAAAAGCACCTATCCTAAAGTTGAGGAACTTCTTGCAACCACACTTTGCAGAAATGTTCAATTGAACATCATTATTACCATGGTGGAAGGTATCTGAAAAAATCACCAAAGAATCAAACTAATAGGTCTACATCATCATCCACAGTTGAATCAGGTTTATTTGAGTCCATGGTCTCTTGTTTAGTTAAAATGTGCTATTTTTAAAAATTTAAACTTCCCAGTGTTGGGTTTGTAAGCTCTTTATTTGAGTAGGAGATTTCCCTGTGCAACAATATTGTGTCCCAATAGGAATCTCGAGGTTAAAGAGTTTTCAAAGCAACAGTAACTGTTGTTTAACTGACTCTGCCCTCAAGCTTTTAAGTCATTTAAACCCAGGGAGCCCAGCTAATTGTTTTTCGAGGCATTTGAAAAGCTGGGGAGCCATCTGAATTGGATTGTGCCCAGTCAGTTGAAGCCTTCATAGAAAGATATGTGTGGTCAGTTTAGATCTCTCAGTTAAATATTCACTGAGTCTTTTGCACAATATTTTTACTTGCTGTTTCAAGTCTAAAATGCTCAATGCCCTACCACTTTTCAAATAGAAAGCCAAAGCTTTCTGGAGGCTTAGAATATGGCCTATAACTGAAACAATTCAAGGATTGGATTTCACTTTAATATCCTTGGCTTGCAGTTGGAAATTTGTATCTATCTTCAAACTTCAAGGATTTAAAATTTAGTGAAAACAATTTAAAATACAGAATTTCTAGTATTGGTTGTGAAGAAGGACATTAAAAGTCCCAAAAGCTTGTAGCAGTGAAATTCAAGGGACCAGAACACAATTTTCCATCCCTCTGCAAATTATATTGTTTCTAAATTCAGTTTAATAATCCCGCAAAATCATTTATCATTCGTTCCCCATATATCCTGATTCATGTGCCAACATCGGTAACAAACACAGGAAATTTGGCAATTTCCTTTTCATAGTGAATGTGGTAGGAAGCTGGGTGGCACCGTACACTGGCACCATGTCAATTTGCATCTTAAAATCCAGTTTCTAGTTCATACTGGCACAATGATGCGATCCCTCTGTTGGCTGGAGAAGAAATTAGTTTGAGCAGTTTCAAACCTGTTCCTATGAACACCAATTTGTGATATAAAAATTATCAGCAATTTGCTAAGTTGGCAAAAGAGACACAAAAGTGTTTGCATTTGAAGTGGAAATCTGTGCAGCAAAGCATGAGATTGGGTTAAGAAGATGCATTATTAGAGCCAAGTAGCAGGACTTGGCCCTTTGTCTATGCTTAACACTGACACTGGGTGATGGAAGTGGGAAAGATGTTCCATCTTGCCACATGACTATGAAATCCCGTTGAACATTATTTGGAAAGCAATATTCATGGTATTCCATGCTCCCACTCAGATGGCTTTCCCTTCCTATGAAAAGAGTGTCTCCAGGGTGCCAAATCTCAAGCTTGCTAATCAGAGAATGTTTTTCTTTATTCGTTTATGGGATACGGGCATCACTGGCTAGAAGAGCATTTATTGCCCACCCCTAGTGGCCCTTGCGAAGATGGTGGTGAGCTGCAGTCTGAGATGTAGGTACACCCACAGTGCTGTCAAGGAGGGAGTTTCAGGATTTGACTGTGATAGTGAAGGAATGACGACCTATTCACAAGTCTGTAATATTGGAATTACAGAAACTGTAATATTTACATTTCAGCAAAACCTCAGGCAGTCACTATTGGTAATTTTCCTTTTCTCTTTTCTCTCTCTCTCCTCTCTCTCTCTCTTTCCCCCCCCCCCCCCCCCCCCCCCCCCCCCGGATGAAAATCGAAGAAAATGTCCTGTTAAAATATTTAGAAAATCTGTCCTGAAAAGTGAATATGGTCATTGTTCATGTTAATTCCCAGTGATTTATTTAGTGAGGTCATAAATAGAAAACATTGCCTTAAATTTAATCAGAGTGGACTCATTCATTGAGATTGACATTAGATAAATGCAAAACTGCAAAGTACAAATTGTCTTATTCTCTGTCCAAACTGAAGCTCCTTGTGCCAGTAGCATTCAAACTTGTGTCGATTAAAGCAGATTTATTGCATTTAGCATTTAGTCAGGGGTGACATACTTTCTAGCGTTGAGCTTAAAAAGGTTGATGGCTTCCATCAGTGGGTGACCTCACAATTTTCCATTGTGAACAAATCGACCATAGTTTTTGCCCACTCACTCAATCTATCAACGTCACTTTGTAAATTTCTGCTCCTGTCTACGCTAATTATATTAAACTGCACCATCTACTGTGCCACCTAACTTAGTGCTATCAGCAAATTTGGATATACACCTCTATTCTTCATTTAAGTCCTTGATAAATATAGTTAAAAGCTGAACCCCATTAGTGATTCGTGGGGCACCATTTGTCACATCCTGCCAGTTGGAATAAATACCAATTATCCAACTTTTTTCTTCCTTCAAGGTAACAATTTCTTGCCTGTGTCAATATGTTGCTTCCAAAGTGCTTTATTAAATGTTTCCTGGAGTCCCATGTAAAGAACATACAGATTAGGAGCAGGATTAGGCCATCAGCCCCTTGAATCTGCTCCGCCATTCAATAAGATTATGGTTGATCGCTTGCTTACCCGCGATACTCTTTAATTCCCTTGTTAATCAAGAATCTATCTGCTTCTGCCTTAAAAATATTCAATGACCCTGCCTCCTCCACTCTCTGGGGAAGAGAGTTCCACAGACACGCAACCCCCAGAGAACATTTTACTCCTAATTTCCGTCCTAAATGGGAGACCCGATATTTTTAAACTGTGTCCCCTAGTTCTAGCCTCTCCCACAAGGAGTTACATCTTTTCAGCATCCATGTCCCTGTCTCATGTCCCTTTTAGGATCTTGTATGTTTCAACAAGATCACCTCTCATTCTTCCAATGGATAGGGATGCAACTTGCCAACCTTTCCTCATAAGATAACCCCCTCATTCCAGGAATCAGTTGATTGAACCTTCTCTGAACTGCCCCTAATGCAATTATGTCCTTTATTAAAGGAGGAGACCAAAACTGTACACCGTACTGTAGATGTGGTTTCACCAATACCTTGTATAATTGTTGCAAAATATTCCTACTTTTATATTACATTCCGCTTGCAACGCATGATGATATTCCATTTGTCTTTGTAATCACTTGCTCCATCTGCAGAAATTTGTTGTGATTCATGTGAGTACACACAGATCCCTCTGTTCCTCAGAGTTCTGCCATCTCTCTTCATTTCAATATTATACTGTTTTTCTATTCTTCCTGCTAATGTGGACAAATGCACATTTTTCCACATTATATGCAAATTTTCACAATTTGCAAATGTTTTCCCTACTCAAACTATCTATATCCCTTTGCAGGCACAGGACTGAATCTCCCGCACAACCTGCCATGTGTTCTGCGGTGGCGAGGTGACCTTCTATTGACCGGTGGAGTGATCCTCTGGTCCCACTGTTGTCAATGGGGTTTCCCGTTGAATGAATGCACCCCCTTACTGCTGGGAAACCCATGGTGGGGGAGCACCATTGACTGGACCGGAAAATCCTGCCGACATGAACAGTTGGAAAATTCTGGCCCTTGTGTCATAGAAGCCCTATAGTGCAGAAAGAGGCCATTTGGCCCATCGAGTCTGCACCGACCACAATCCCACCCCGGCCCTAACCCCTTATCCCTACATATTTTACCCGCGAATCCCTCTAACCTACACATCTCAGGACACCAAGGGGCAACTTTACCATGGCCAATCATCCTAACCCACATCTTTGGAGCACCCGGAGGAAATCCACGCAGACACGAGGAGAATGTGCAAACTCCACACAGACAGTGACCCAAGCCAGGAATCGAACCCGGGTCCCTGGAGCTGTGAAGCAGCAGTGCTAACCACTGTGCCACTGTGCTGCCCCTTCACACCTTACTTTTGTACCTATCTTCAGTAAATCTTCATCTTCATCATCCGCAAATTTAGCAACTATACATTTGGTCCCTTCATCCAAGTCACTGATATAAACTGTAAATAGTTAAGGTCCCAGCATTGACTCCTGTGGCATTCCACTCATTGTATCTTGCCAACTCAAAATGACCCATTTATGTCTACTGTTTCCTTTTACCTAACCAATTGCAAAATAACATTTATAGTTTCTTTTCTACCATATCAGTAATGTGCAAGTGTACCCAGATTTCCTAAAACTTGCCACTTTCAAGAAAGGTCAGTAAACAGAATGGTAATTCGTGGGGCTCTTTAAAAGTCAACGGTGAACACTGTTCATTATGCTTACAGCTACCCACAAACCTTTCTTGGTCTTTTGAGTGATGGGATAAATGCTGAGAGGATGTTTTCATTTGTGGGAGAATCTAGAACTGGGGCACAATTTCAAAATAAAGGTTCTCCCCATGAAGATGAATTTGAGGAGGCACCTCTTCTGAGGATCAGTTATTTTTGGAATTCTCTATCTCTGAGATCACTGGGTCATTGAATATATTCAAAGCTAAGTTACACAAATTTTTGATCTACAGGGGATGTAGGGTTATAGGATTGGGGGAGGGGTTGTTGGGGAGAGGCATGAGGCAGGAAAATGGAGTTACAGCCCTTGATTAGCTGACTGATTAAAAATGTGTTTATCTCAGCCTTGAACATACCTGTTTTTAAAACAAAACACAGCTCTCTGATAGTTCATAATTGTCTGTCTACTGTCACTATGTCTTTAACAACAGGTTCTAGTAACTGGCCCAAACTGACTTTTAGACTAACATCTCTAGGCCATAAGTTATGCAGCCAGCATAATTAAGGACCCCATGAACCCCGGACATTCTCTCTTCCACCTTCTTCTGTTGGGAAAAAGATACAAAAGTCTGAGGTCATGTACCAGCTGATTCAAGAACAGCTTCTTCTCTGCTGCCATCAGACTTTTGAATGGACTTATCTTGCATTAGGTTGATCTTTCTTTGCACCCCAGCTATGACTGTAACACTATATTCTGCACTCTCTTGTTTCCTTCTCTATGAACGGTATGCTTTGTCTATATAGCGCACAAGAAATAATACTTTTCACTGTATGCTAATACATGTAATAAATCGAATCAAAATCATTGGAACAGAAGTAGGCCACTTGGCCCATCAAGTCTGCTCCACCATTCACTGTGATCTTGACTGATCTGATATAACCCTCAACTCCACTTTCCCTTCTTATCCCCCTAACCCTTGATTCCCTTGCTGATTAAAAATGTGTTTATCTCAGTCTTGAACATAATGACCCAAACTCTACAGCTCTCTATGGTAAAGAATTCCACAGATTCACTACCCTCTGAGAGAAGAAATTCCTCCTCTTCTCTGTTTTACATAGGCGACCCCTTAATCTGAGATTATGCTCTCTGGTCCTAGACTCTCTCACAAAGGGAAAGAACCTCTCAGCAACTACCCTGTCAAGCACCTTTAGAATCCTTTTTGTCTCCGTACCTCTCATTCTTCTGAATTCAAATGAGTTCAGGCCCAACCTATTTGACCTCTCATCATAAGCAAATTCTGTGTATAATTTCCTCTTTATTTTTCTCTCCCACCTTTTTAAAATATTGGTGATATTCCAATCCAAGAGGAACATTCTTGAATCAGGAGAGCTTCGATAAGTGAAATGTACCGAAAAATATGCAGTGAATGTGTTTTTGTATCTTTTCCATTATGGCATTTATGTGCAATTTTATGACAGGACAGTGTTTTGTGACTGGAAGCCTGTGTCCAGTAGTGTACCGCAGATTGGTGCTGGGTTCCTTACTGTTTGTAATGTACATATGATCAGTAAGTTCACAGATGACCTGGAAATTGGTGGTGTGGTAAGTAATGAGGAGGAAAGCCTTGGATTACATGATATAAATGGGCTGGTCAGATGGACAGAACAGTGTCAAATGGAATGTTATTCTGAAAAATGTGAGATGACGGATTTTTGGAGGAGAAACAAAGCAAGGAAATATTTGCCTTTATTAGCCAGGCATAGAATATAAGAGCAGGGAGGTTATGATGGAGCTGTATAAAACGCTCGTTAGGCCACAGCTAGAGCACTGTGTGCAGTTCTGGTCACCTTTTATAGGAAGGGTGTGATTGCACTAGCAAGGATGTAGAGATTATCCACCAGCTTGGGCTGGAGCATTTCAACTATGAAGAGAGGCTGGCTAGGCTGGGGTTGTTTCCTTTAGAGCAGAGAAGGCTGAGGGGGGACATGACTGAGGTGTTCAAAATTGAGGGACGTAGGTTGGGTAGATGGGAAGAAACTTTTCCTCTTAGTAGTGCATAGGTAAGAGATAGGGAATTTAGAGGGGATTTGAGAAAAAACTTTTTTCACCCAGAGGATGGTGGGAATCTGGAACTCGCTGCCTGAAAGGGTAGTAGAGGTGGGAACCTTCACAACATCTAAGAAACATATTTAGATGAGCACTCAAATGCCATCGTATACAAGGCTATGGACCAAGTGCTGAAAAATAGGGTTAGAATAGATAGGTGTTTGATGGTCGATGCAGACAGGATGGGCCAAAGGGCCTCTTTTTGTGCTGTAAAACTCTATGACTCTATAGACCTTGGATTTTCCGTTTTTGGGTTCATCACTTCTGTGTGCTGTTGCTTTGACCTGCTGAGCTTGCATTACGCCTACCTTTTGTCCTTCTAATGTAACACTGGATATCCACCAGTGAATTGAGTGTGACCACTGGTCTTCAAATACTGCATCTGCTCTACATTGATCTTCCTGTACAAGATGCTTGGGCCTGAAGCTGATGTGCCAAAGCTAGACCAACAGATTAAACCACGGATAGCAAGTGCAGAGATGCAGTAGTTTAATTTTAAGAAAATCTGAATGCAAGAGCAATAACATGTTTGCTCCCTGATACAAAAAGATGTGGGGGGTGATTCTCCCAAAACAATTCTAAGTGTCGAATTCACGTAGAGTAAATCATGCTGGTTTTTTCAGTGGGAGTTTCAAAATGAATCTCCCACACTCTGTGCACTGCAGGGTGCACTAGTGTAAATCGGTCCAAAAATGTGGGCGGGCCTATTCCTGCTGGAGAGGCTGGCAGCATAGCACTGAGTGGGCCACTGCGCATGCCCCGGTCATAGCAGAGATCGGCGCTTGCGCAGTAACGCTGCACTGCTGGCCTCCCAATCGTCCCCCCTCCCCCCCCCCCCGAACATGTCTGAGCTAGCCCTGACTCCCCTCCCATCCCTGGCCCGACCTGACCCCTCCCAGCAGGCTGACCCTTCCACCCCCGCTCCAATCGCTGGCTTCCCTCCCTCTGTCATTTAGTCCAAATGTAGACTGGCAGTGGGACCCCCCCCCCAAAATCAGGTCTCGCCCCCTTGGCCTGGTGTGCCAAGGAGCCCCCTGGGCATTGCCACTTTGCCCCTTGGGCAGTGCCAGAGGGCCTAGGCTGGCACTGCCCAAGGTGGCAATGCCCTGGGGCACCCCCCCGCCGGCTGACCCTATTGGGGGGCCTCGATTGCCCCTCGCCTTTACTCCAGCAGGATCGGGCCACCGGCTCCCTGCATGTGGGGAGCTATACTAAAACCCGCTGGAGTGAACCACTTCTAGTGGAGGGGAGGCTAGCAGGCCTGGAGATTTTAGTCCCGGGCCTGCTAATGCTATTTAAATGAGATTTTATGTAAATTATTCAGTTCTGTACCGATTTCTGGCACGGAGCTGACGGTGCTGGAAATCCGGCACTCGGAGACTCGCAGAGGCCTTAGTGTCCGTGGGAAGCCCATGAAACGGCCTCTGCTTGAGTCTCCCGGCTCAGCAGCGCAGTGGGATGGGAGAATCGTCCCCGTGTTCTTAGATTGACAGTTCCTACAAGTTGAGGTTACTAAAGCTGTTAAGTAGAAAGTTATATGCAAAACCATTGGGATTGCTGAACAAAGGACAGAAATGCAAAACAACAGTCTGTCAATTTCATTAGAATTTCCTGTAATAAAACTGGATTTTAGGAAATATATGCTCACTATTACACTTTTATCCAAATTTTATATGTCATGTGAGTTATCATTTTCTGCTTGTAACAGATTTAATAAAGAGGTGGATACCATTACAGGTACTGAAGTTATATTGCTGTAGTGCTGTTGCTTGTCTCTCAATTTTGGCACAAAGCTTTCTTTGCCAAGTCCTTGTATAAACACAGGCTGTTTTAACGTGCACAAATGCTTCTCTTAATGCATTAGAACAGGAACAAGTCGCACACAATGCACTAGAATCGGAAGTGTGTAAATGTCAGTCCACTTCATGTTTATTTTGTTGAAGTTGAGTTGTTACTAGCTGTGCATCCATTTCCATGTAATATTTGTGTAAAATATTTCCAATCTGGTCTTTTCATACTCCTTGATTCGCATGCATCTGTTAAAGGTTTAGGTTCACAATTGAATGCTTGTCTTAGCCACAAAAATCTTTGAGAGGATTCTGTTTCCTGAGACGTGCATTCTTTGCTGGCCATTGAGACCGTCTGTGAATGAGCTGTTTTACAGACATGTTGATTAATGGCTGAGTGAATGTAGAAGACCTCAGCATTCAGATTGGAAATTTGTCGCTGATGGAAGTAAATTAAAATAATGGGCACAAAATCTATTTGTCTATCACTTTATTAACTTCAGCAAAAGTCAGCTGACTGGGGTGAAATTACCCTGACACAAGAAGTAATATACTATTACATAGTATATTAAATGGCATGTCACAGCACAACTGTACTTATGCCACAAGTGAAACATTTTAAATGGATGTTAGACCCATGAAGTTCAAGACCATGAATCATATTGTTCATTTAAACTGAAATGCTTCCATGTAACTATTTAATTCACAGATTGTTCAAGATTTGAAAAGTAGCCATGTTGCTAAAACTTTCAGAATGGCCATCAACAGGAGAGAGGGCATCTGTGCCATTGGTGGAACATCTCTTCAGTCCAGTGAAGGAACCCAGCATTCATATTCAGGTAGCCTCTACTCATACACTGCCACTCATGTAAAAAGGGACTGGGCTATTATAGCTGAGAAATCCACATCCTGAGAATGAAATAAATAAATATGCTTTTTGATGACTTTTTGCACATGTTGAATTATTTTTTTATGTGGAACCAAATCCCTTTGTTCACTCGACTGTCAGTACTGCTTTATTCATACATCTATTTTCAGCCAATATTATCTCGCCCTTTATTACTTTGAGCTTTGCCTACTGTAGTCCTACCAACTCATTATTAATTGTATATCATTTGTGTTTAATTGTATGCGGGTCAAGGACGTTAATTGGGTTCACTTGAGCAGATATAAACATACAGTCACTGAAGGGGGGAGGGGTAGTTGAGTTAAAAGGTGTATGCTTGTAACTCTGTGAATAAATGTTAGAACTGGTTTACTCTGTCTATTCTTCACCAACTGACTTTCTGGAGTATAACTATTACTTAATCAAACTCAATCGAAAGAATGTCAGGTATTATTTCTCATTCTTTGTATTACATTTAGCCCTCCATAAATCTACTTGGCTTTTGGTTCTCCCAATACAACCTTACTCCAGAATTGAGGCATGATTCCAAATAAATACTCATCTGTTTGGGAGTGGGTGCAAATACTCAATGTACAACATCAGGCTTTTCAAAGAGCAGTGTCCCTTGATTGGCTGTTTGCTTGTTGCTTTACATGTGATGGTTGACTTGTCCAGGAATAAAATAAATAACATTTTAAAGGTCTGTTGGTCAAAGTTCCCTTGCCTATTTATTCATTCAGTACTAAATCTTTGAAAGAACTGTCCAATTAGTTTCGCTCCCCATCTCTTTCCCCATAGCCCTACAGCTTTCCCCTTCAAATATTTATCCAATTTTGAAAGTTGTGATTGAATCTACTTCCATTCAGCCGGTACGATCCAGATCATAACTCGACGTGATAAACAAGAATTTTCTCTTCCTCTTCCTCTGTCTTTTGCCAATTATTCTAAAAGTCTGTTTTCTTGTTACTAACCTTTTTGCCATCGCAAACAGTTCCTCCTGATTCAGTCTATCAAATTCCTTCTCAACTTTGAACAACTTTATTACATCTTTTCTTAACCTTGTCTACACCAAGGACAAACCCAGCATGTCTCGTTGTAGAGTCATCGAGCTTTGCAGCAGTGCGAGAAATCCCTCAGCCCATCGTGTCTGTGCCAGCCATCAATTATTATCTATTCCAAACCCATTTTCCAGTACTGGGTCTGGAGCACTTGAAATGCCATCGCATAAAAGGTTAATCTAAATGTTTTAAGGATTCCCACCTCTGCCACTCTTTCAGGCAGTAAGTTCTAGGTTCCCACCGCCCTCTGGATGAAAGGTGTTTTCTCAAATCCCTTCTAAATCTCCTGTCCCTGACCTTAAATACAAGCCCCCTGTTTTTTGACCCCTCTACTAAGGGGAAAATGTTCCTCCTATCTATGTCCCTCTCAATTTTGTACACCTCAATCTAGTCTCTCCAATTAACAAAAATCAAAAGTTCTCCATCCCTGAAACTATTCTAGTAAATAGAGTCATAGAGTTTTACAGCACCGAGGCCCTTTGGCCCATTGTCTCTGCGCCCGATCATCAAGCACCTATCTATTCTAATCCCATTTTCCAGCACTTGGCCCATAGCCTTATATGCAATGGCATTTCAAGTGCTCATTAAATGTTGTGAGGGTTCCCACGTCTACCACTCTTTCAGGCAGAGAGTTTCACTCTGGGTGATAAAGCTTTTTCCTCGCATCTCCCATAACCTCCTGTTGCTTAACTTAGATGTATGCCTCTGGTTATTGACCCCTCTGCTAAGCGGAAAAGTTCCTTCCTTTCCACCCCATCTGTGCCCCATATAATTCAGCCCCCCCCCCCCGCCTTCTCTGCTGATGTACAGAAAGTCCAACCATTAATATTTGTAAATCAATGAACTGATTTCCAATGGAGCAAGAGTGTATGGAGCTATTTCAAAAAGTTCTCTTTGCCTCCTGCATTCATTAGCCCTCTTCGCTGTTCCAAGTTACAGTATCTAAAGAAAATGAAAACATAATATTTATAAAAGGTTTATCTGTCTGGCTCAGCTTTGTTTGAAATCCTACTAAGTGATGGAATGCACCAGAAGTACTGACCCCTTTGGTAATCTAATTGAACATAGACTGCAGCTTCCCTTGTAATTAATCCGTCATTGCTATTTATTTGGGTAAGAATGTTAGATGTTGGAATCCATATGGGGACTGGATAGCAGTGATGCAATAGAATGCGCCAAAACATACTTAACTTAAGACAGTGTTTATAACTTGGCCAGTCGGGCGCAAGTGCTTTTTAATTATTCATTCATGACGTGGGAATCGCTGGCAAGTCCAGCATACAATGTGGGAAAGTGTGGTTATGTACTTTGGTAGGAAGAATAGAGGCACAGACTATTTTCTAAGTAGGGAGAAAATTCAGAAATCTGAAGCGCAAATGAACTTTGGTGTCCTAGTCCATGATTCTCTTAAGGTTAACTTGTAGGTTGAGTTGGTAGTTAGGAAGGCAAATGCAATGTTAGCATTAATTTCAAGAGGACTAGAATACAAAAGCAGGGATGCACTGCTGAGGCTTTATAAGACTCTGGTCAGACCACATTTGGAATATTATGAGCAATTTTGGGCCCTGTATCTAAGGGATGATGCACTGGCTTTGGAGAGGGTCCAGAGGAGGTTCATCAGAATGATCCCGGAAATGAAAAACTTGACGGATGAGGAGCGCTTGGGGACTCTGGGTCTGCACTCAATGGAGTTTAGAAGGATGATTGAGGCGGGGGGGATCCGAGCACCGAGAACCGAGATGAGGAGGAATTTCTTCAGCTAGAGGGTGGTGAATCTATGGAATTCATTGCCGCAGAAGACTGTGGCGGCCAGGTCATTGAGTGTATTTAAGACAGAGATAGTTAGGTTCTTGATTGGTAAGGGGATTGAAGGTTGCGGGGAAAGCGGGAGAATGGGGTTGAGAAACTTACCAGTCATGATTGAATGGCAGAGCGGACTTGATAGTCCAAATGGCTTAATTCTGTTCCTATATCTATTTGATGCTTATCTAAGGAGGCGATGTGCCAATTGTCCAGATGTCCAAATGCAGCAAGATCTGTAAAATATTGGGGCTTGAGCTGGCACGTAACATTTGTGCCACACAAATGCCAGGCAATTACCATCTCCAACAAGAGAGAATCTAGCCATCACCTCTTGACATTCAGTGGCATTACCATTGCTGAATCCTTCATTATCACCCTCCCATGGGTTATCATTGACTAGAAAATGAAGTAGACTTACCATATAAACATTGAGGTTACCAGAGCAAGTCAGATGATAGGAATCCTCTGGGTGAGTAACTTACCTCCTGACTTCCCAAAGCCTTTCCACCATCTACAAGGCACAAATCAGGAGTAAGATGGAATACTGTCCAAGTGTCTGAATGAATGCAGTTCCAGCAACATTCAAGAAGCTTGACATCATCCAAGATAAAGCAGCCTGCTTGATTGGCACCCCATCCACAAACACTCACTCTCTTCACCATTGATGCACACTGACAGCAGTGTGTACCAGCTACAAACTTGATGCACTGCAAGAACTTACCAAGGTCCTTAGATAACACCTTCCAAACCCAGAGCCACTACCATTCGAGAAGGACAAGTGCAGCAGACACATGCGAACACCACCACCTAGAAGTTCCCCTCCAAGCCACCTCGCCATCCTGACTTGGAAATACATCACCATTCCGTTGCTATCGCTAGGTCAAAATCCTGGAACTCCCTCCCTAACAGCACTGTTGGTGTACCTACACCACATGAACTCTGGCAGTTCAATAAGGCACCATCTTCTCGAGGGCAATTAGGGATGGGCAATAATGATTAAGAAAAAACTTTCCTGAACTGCTACAGTCTTTGTGAAGGTACACCCACATTGCTGTTTGATACACAATTTCAGGATTTTTGCCCATGTCAGGGTGTGATGTGGAGGGAATTTGGGAGTTAGTGGTGTTTGCATGTCCCTTGCTGTTACAGATGCTAGAGTTTGCAGGTTTGTCAAAGAAGCCTTGGTGGGTTTCTGCAGTGTATCTTGTACATGGTACAGTGGAGCCCCGTTGTAACGCGATGGTTAGGATCCATAAAATGTTATCGCGAATGTTATCGGGGTCGCGCTAAATCACGAAACCGGAAAGAGCAAAAAAAGGGTCCAATGATCCATCGCGTCATATCCGATTTCGCGCTAAATCGGGGCGCGTTACAACGGGGCTCCACTGTATATATTCACTGAAGCTGTGATGTGCTAGTGTGGAGGAAGTGAATTTTTAAAAGTAGGTGAGGTGCTGATCAAGTAGGCAGCTTTAATTCTGGGTGGTGTTGTTCCGCTTTGAGGGTTGCTGGAGCTCCATTTATCCAAGCAATTGGAGTGCATTCCATCCCATTCCTGACTGCCTTGTAGATGTTGGACAGGCTTGGGGGAGTTGCGGGGGGAGTTGGTGGGGTGGGGGGGTGAGTTGGTGGGGGGGGTGAGTCATTCGCCACAGAATACCCAGTTTTTGACCTCGTATTATCACAATACGTATATGGATGGTTATGTTTCTGACCAAAGATTCCCCCTGGGAGCTTGATTTGAGGGATTTAGCAATGGTAACGTCATTGAATGCCAAAGGGAAGTGCTCGGACTTGGTTAAGACAGCATTCAATCCATTTTTAATTTGTCCATCCAAAACAATTCTATATTTGCCATTGCTTCATTTAATTGATTCCAGGCACTTTTGTCCTCTGTATTCTAATTGGAAATTAATTCTAAATGTTGACTGCCTGTGCAAAGGAGAACCTCTTGATGTCAGACTTTGGAAGAGTTTGGTCAGGCAGACCTTCACTGGCTGCTGATATTCAGATGATGCTTAATTCATTCTACCATTTTACATTAAATTGCATTAAAACCAGTATGGCTGAACTTGTCTGGATCTGTTCGTTGAACGTTGGCATCACATTAGCCTGTTTCCAATTGACTGATGTGGAGATGCCGGCATTGGACTGGGATAAACACAGTAAGAAGTCCAACAAGTTTATTTGGTAGCACAAGCCACTAGCTTTTGGAGTGCTGACCCTTCATCAGGTGAGTGGGAGTTCTGTTCACAAACAGGGCATATAAAGACACAAACTCAATTTACAAAATAATGGTTGGAATGTGAGTCCTGTCTGGAGACAATACGCATCTCTTTAACCTGTGCTTAATCCTCTCTCCACTCACATTGTCTGTACCTTTAAGACTTGATTACCTGTGAAGACTCGCATTCCAACCATTATTTTGTAAATTGAGTTTGTGTCTTTATATGCCCTGTTTGTAAACAGAACTCCCACTCACCTGATGAAGGGGCAGCGCTCCGAAAGCTTGTGGCTTGTGCTACCAAGTAAACCTGTTGGACTTCAACCTGGTGTTGCGAAACTTCTTACTCCAATTGACTGTGCATACATCCCCAGCTCCCAGTGATTTACCCATTATGGTTGTCAGTGCCTCAAATTTCTCCTCGTAACATTTAAATATCACCTTACCCGGAAGGGGTTTCTTTATTTTAAAACTTTTTGCATTCAAGCCAATTTATATTGAAATCTTAAATTATGACTTGTTCCTATGTTTTGGAGGAGGAAAGATACGTTCACAGAATCATAGAATTGTTACACCACAAAAGCAAGCTTTCAGCCCACTGTGCTCTCTCTCCTAAGGAGCAATTTGCATACTGCTACTCGCCTGTCCTTTCTTCACATTCCCCCACATTTCTCCTTTTCAGATATTTAGAAAGTTTTGAAAAGACACAAAAGGAAACCACTCTTGCCTGTTGTGTCCAGGTCAGCCAAAAAATGAGCCATGCAGCGTAATCTTATTTTCCAGCACTTGATCTGTAGCCCTGCAGGTTACGGCACATTAGGTGGATATCCAGACATTTTAAAATGAGTTTAAAGTGTTGGCCTCTCCTACCCTTCCAGGCAGTGAGTTCTAGACCTCTATTATGCTTTGTGAAATTTGTTACTGATCTCTCTGCTAAGGTAAATAGGTCCTTCCAATCCACTCTATCCAAGCTCCCTTGTACACCTCAATCAAATCATCCTTTGGTCTCCTCTGTTCCAAGGAAAACAGTCCAAACCTATTCACTCTTTCCTCATGGCTGCAATTTTTCAGTTCTGGCAACATCCTCTTAAATCTCCTCTGTATTGTCTCTAGTGTAATTATATCCTTTCTGTAACTAGTTGACCATAATCCATGCTTTATTCAAGTTGTGGCTTAACTAGTGTTTATATGGTTCCCGTACAACCTCCCTACTCTTGTATTCTCTGCCTCTGCTCATAAATGGAAAGATTTGATGCACCTTCTTAACCACCTTATCAACCTGTCCTGCTACCTCAGGGATCTGTGGACATGTGCTTCTAGTTCCTCTACACCTCTGGGTCTTCCCACTTATTGTGTATTCCTTTACTTTGTTTGACCTTCTCAAATGAATTATCGTTCACTTCTCCTTCAGGTTGAATCCCAGTTGCTACTTTTATTCCCCCCGACCCCAGTCCATTGATAACTTGCAATCTTCAGCTATCCTCACTATCAATCACAGAGTCAGTTTTTTTTTAAATTGTTTGCAAATGTCTTGATCATTTTCCCCCTACATTTACATCTCTATCATTAATAGACCACAAAAATCGGGGCCTAAAACTGACCCCTGCAGAATCCCACTGTAAACTGCTTTCTGGTCACAAAACCGCCAGTCAACCATTACCCTCTGTTTTCTACTAATTGAACTAATTTCGTATCCAGTAATATTCTCCTGATCTCATGAGCTTTTATTTTTTTAACCAGTCTGCCATGTGGGACCTTGTCAAAAAGCCTTGCTAAAACCCACGTAGACCACATCAACGGCACTATCCTCATCAAGTCAGACACAATCTTCCCACAACAAATCTATATTGACTGTTTTTGATTACCCCATACCTTGAAATGACAGTTTATCCTATCTCTCAGAATTCATTCCAATAGTTTATTCACTACTGAGGTTAGACTGACTGGCCTATAATTATTTAGTCCAACGTTAGCAGTTCTTCAACCCTCCAGCACCACGTCTGCATGCAGTGAGGATTGCTCAGATCATCCGCTATTTCCTCCTTGTAAAGCCTTTCTTTTAAAAGCCTGGTGTACACTTCATCCAGCCCTTGTGATTTATCTGCTTTCAAGGATACTAATCCCCTTATACCTCCTCTCCCCATATTTATCACTTCCAGTATTTCACACTATTCTTCCTCAGCATCAGTGTCTGCATATTCCTCCCTCTTTTCCGAAGGCAAGTGCAAAGTATTCATTAAGAACCATTCCCACACCCTCCACCTCCACACATGGGTTATTATTTGGTTTTTGAGCCCTATTCTTTCCTTAGTTTTCCCCTTCCATTCATTTTATTGATAAAACATCTTTTGGGTTTTCCTTGATTTGGGTTGCCAATATTCTTTCATGCCCTATCTTTGTTTTTCTAATTTCTTTTTGATTTCACCCTCGCACTTTTTATACTCTCAGCTTTCTGTAGTATTGAGTTCCCGGGGGGGGGGGAAATAAAGAAAATTTGAAATTCTAACTCTCAGGTGGGAAGGTGGGGTGGATACCAGCCTCCATCAGAAGCACCCTTGTGATTGGTAACGTTCTGCCATCGAGGCTCCCTTCATGACTCTGCCAGGAGTTCCTTAGCCGCTCCTCCCCTACCAATTACCTGGTCTTCATATCTCGGGGAGGAACGCCCGTTTTAAGTCTGCAGTTGGTGGGCGGCTCTGGCAGCACCTGTTCCACCAACCAGAATAGTGGGATCCTGCGCCAGGTTCAGTGTTTGAAACCTCATTAATTATGCATAGGCGATTCCAATTCTCCTGCCAGGCTGTCAGCTGATGGCTGTCTGCCCCTCAATTGATGGGTTCGAAGGTCCTGGCGCCATATTTAAATACCAGCCCAGCACACTCGTATCACTCCCTGGCCCACCTGTTTTCACCCGAGTTTCCATTCCTGTCCCCCCTTAAGCCATGTTTTTTAATAACTATGATATTATACTGCCATGTTTCTATCTGCGTCCTCAGTTCATCTGCTTTATTTGCTATACTTCACGCATTGAAGCGTGATTTTTATTTTCTAACTTTTATTTTCTCTGCGGTCCAGACTCATTCAGTAACCTTCCAGCTTACATTTCCATTTCTGATTTTGTTCCATTTGAATTCACCTTCAGGCTCCCATTTAGTGCAGAAAGGGTCTATTTGGGTCCAACGTGTCTGTATCTGTTGTCTGAGCAAATCATTTTGTGCCCACACCTCCACCTTCTCATAATACTGCACAGTCTTCCTTTTTATAAAGAAAATATCTAATTCTCTTGGTTTACAAGAATTATTCCAGAGATGAAAATTCAACTGCGAGGATAGATTGGAGAGGTTGTCTCCTTGGAGACAATAAGGCTAAGAGGCGATTTGATGGAGATGTTCAAAATCATGAGGGAGCTGCGCAGAGTAAATAGGGAGAAATTGTTCCCGCTCCTAAAAGGATCAAGAACAAAAGATCACAGATTTAAAGTGATTTGCAAAAGAAACAAACGTGATGTGAGAAAAAATTTGGGTAACTGATGCATTCCAGCTGCCCGAGTGCTCTCACTGGAGGTGGGTCAATGTAGTAAAAGCTGTCTGTCCAGTAGTAGTGGGTAGCCAATTAGATTGATTATTATAATAGGCTAATTGAGGGAAAGGTGATGGTGCTGCTGGGGTGTTTTCAATGCTTCTCACTGAGATTGAAGCCTGGCATTTATCTGGAGATAGACTGCTGGCGACAGGTGTAAGGACCTTCGGCACCTCCTCTTACACACCCAGCATGAACTCGCTTGAATCACAGCTTTGGCTTCAAGCCATCCCATACTGATGGCTTGAGAGCTCTGGCCATGTATGATTTGTAATTTTTCTCAATGCTGTAGAGAACCAATTCTATTTTGAGGTGCCCTCATGGTCTCCTGCCTGCCTCAACACCACCCACCTCTCCTGGTAGGACTGCCACCTGACATTACTGTGAGCCCTCTTATTGGTACGGCTGCCATCCTTAATTGGATGGGTCTCCTCAAGGCAGCTGCTTAATTGACTGGCTTCAGGAAGATCATGATCAATTTCCTGCCATATCCTCTTCCAGGTTAACCAACCCAGAATTGAGACTGATAGTGAAATTGCAAGCCAACCAGGAAAATTCTGCTACATGAAATTGAATCCAGATCAGGCTGAACAAACGGTCACTCATTTTCTAATGCTACAGCCCATAGGAGCAACCTTCCCAATTTGTAGCCTTGCTCAGGTAATGGAGGCAGCTGCTG
The DNA here is from genome assembly GCF_964213995.1 of Mustelus asterias. Classification (NCBI taxonomy): domain Eukaryota; kingdom Metazoa; phylum Chordata; class Chondrichthyes; order Carcharhiniformes; family Triakidae; genus Mustelus; species Mustelus asterias. Next base: position 82,945,186 of record NC_135804.1, on the reverse strand, counting down.
GCAGTGGGACACATGTGTGAGCAGGGGGTCCCAATCAGCCTTGTGTATTTGGTTCCATTGTAAATTAGGGAATAATTGATGCTGTGTCTGGGCATCAAATGTTTCCAAGTCCTTGCCTAACATCTCTCATCTTAGTGAATACAAAGATCCAGCTCCTCCACAATCTTTCTCTACCCTTACCTGGTGAAAGTAAAAAAGGAAGCACTTCTAGGTTACGCATTTTAACAAATCCATTTTTTTGCTGAGAAATCCAAAATATTTTTGTGTAGCTGTGATATGTAGCTTTCTGATCAGATAAGTGAATGTTATTATCCAATTGCTAACTATGCTGCTTTAGTTTGAATAATTTGAGTTTTGTGCTTATATATGGAATTATGAAACATGATTGTCTGTGAACTGATTCTTTTTACATGATTAGAGGAAGAAAAATATGCGTTTGTGAACTGGATAAATAAAGCTTTGGAGAGTGATCCTGATTGTAACAGCATGCTGCCTATGGACCCCAATACAGATGCTTTGTTTAGAGCTGTTGATAATGGCATTGTACTCTGGTGAGTCTCATTACTTCTATGAGTGCACTATTAAATACAGTTAATGTGTTTAGACTTTATTTCCTCAAGAGTTACCCAGTGTACCTCTAGCAACTATTGATTTTTTTTTAGGTTTTGTTTAATAACACACAAGCGTGTAAGAATTCGAGGCTATTTTTCCATGCACATTAATATTTCTCCACCTCATTTTTGTCACCTTTATTTGAATTCTTAATTGTCCCCATTTAAAAGTATGCTGAGTTCTTCAAATTGCAATTGGATGTGCCATCAAGTCAGCACTGGCATTTTTCTCCATCAGCCAATTGCTCATTCAACCCTTAATATTCCTCTCAATTGATGTTGAGAAGGGTTATGATCCTACTCAAATATATAAATATGTATATATATATATAAAATTTATAAATATTTATTATATTATTATATATATTTTAACACAACCCTATGCTTAATTTATGATACAAGAACAAAGGGCAGCATGGAGGCACATTGGTTAGCATTGCTGCCTCACAGCTCAGGGACCCACGTTCAATTCTGGCCTTGGATGGCTGTCTGTTTGGAGTTTGCATGTTCTCCCTGTGTCTGCATGGGTTTTCTCCAGGTGTTCCTGTTTTCTTCCACAGTCCCAAGATGTGTAGGTTCGGGTTGATTGGCCATACTAAATTGCCCTTTAGTGTCTAAAGATGTTTAGGTTAGGAGGATTAACAGAGTAATTCATGGGATTATGGAGATAGAACCTGGGTAAAATGCTCTGTCGGAGAGTCGATGTAGACTTGATGGGCTGAATGGCCTCCTTCTGCACTGTAGGAATTCTAAGATAACTTCTCTGGTTTGGATAATCAAATGGATAGAATTTCTTCTATTGAATCTCCAATGTTGTAATTAGTGTCAGAAGATTAAGGGAATTGATGAGTGTAAAATGTTTAATCTACAATTAATGTTTGGTTTTGAGGGATGTTTTGTTCATTATAACATATGCAAAATAAATTAATCCCAAAGCTAGCTTTTCATTGTCACCCAGGCAATGTGATAATCCATCACCAACTTTGCTTTGAGGAGCAGCCTTTATTCTTCATCAACCATCGCTAGCGCCAGTTTTTTTTTGTCTTCCACAATAGTAAAGCTTTGAATTTCTTTTTAGCTTATTGGAAAGGAAGCTTTACTTTGCAGGTTGAGTTTACTTTGTAGTTTAACATACCATTTGGTGAAGTCATGGTCCAACTGCGCTCTGTTTCCACTGCAGCTTGCTGATTTAAAAAAGAATTACCACTGAGCCTCAAGTGTAGATAGATAGAATCCTTACAGAAGGAGGCCATTTGGCCCATCGAGCTTACACTGACGACAATCCCAACAGAGCCCTATCCCCACAACCTCATACATTTACCCTAGCTAGAGCTCCTCATACTAAGGCGCAGTTTAGAATGGCCAATCCACCTAACCCTCTCATCTTTAGACTGTGGGAGGAAACCCACGCAGACATGGGGAGAATGTGCAAACTCCACACAGACAGTGACCCAACCTGGTGCTGTGAGGCAGAAGTGCTAACCACTATGCCACCGTGCCACCCTAAATGCTTCCTAACAACAAATTCCCAAAGTCTGTTTTTAGAATCAGATGGCAGAGAGCTCACCTGACCATTGTGCCTGTGCCAGCTCTTTGAGAGGATTATCCAACGAGCGCCACATCTTTGCATCTTTCTCAAAGTTATGAACGTTTTTGACTTGCATACCAAATTCCCTTTCAAAAATTACTATTGAATCTACACCATCTCTCCATAGAGCATCTTACCCAGGCTCTATTTCCGTAACTCCATGAATTTACCCCGTTAATCCTCCTAACCTAAACATCTTTAGACACTTCAGGGGCAATTTAGTATAGCCAATCAACCTAACCTGCACATCTTTGGACTGTGACAGAAAACAGGAACACCCCGGAGGAAACCCAATTTAACAAACAGTGCATTCCAGATGATGATAACTCACTGCATTAAAAAGTATTTACTCAGTTTCCCTTTTGGCTCTTTTACCAGTTATCTTAAATTTATCAGTTACTTAAAATTGTTGACACTGATTTTTCACCAGCATAATCTCGTTTCTACAGTCTTATCACATTCAACTCAACAAGCTTGTTCCAACCATTTTAGTAGGTCTTGTTGATCTGCATCTCAATTTCAATTACCTCCATATCCCTTTATACCTTTACCTAATAAAAAATATCAAGCTTCAGTTGATTTCTAGCATATATAATATTTTTCTTTGGCGTGGGCGGAAGGTGGTAGTTCCAGATTTTCACTAATCCTTTTGTAAAAAAAAAGTTTCCTGGTTTCACTTCAAAAGATGACCGCTTCTGATTTTGATTGTTTGTTTTCTCGTGTTCTGGATGCCTCCATTAGAGGCAATAGGTCAGAAACAGAGAATCTATCAAATGCCTTTTAGAATTTTAAACCCCTCAGTTAGATTACCCTTCAGACTTCTAAACTCAAGGGAACATAGGCATGGTTTAAGCAACCTGTCCTCAGAATTTAACCCTTCAAGTTCTGGTATCATTCTGTGGCTTGAGTTTTCCACGTGAGGAAACCTTTTTGGGTTTCACTTTGGCAGTGCTAACTCTTTATCTCCCACGTGCTCCAACTTTGAGAGGAAGTTTCACTAAGTTACATTACGCTTTCTGTAGAGACTGATAACTTTTAAAAAGAGATATGAATTTCCCAGTGACTGAGAAATAATCGCACAACATAGTTTCAAGATGTAAGATTCTTACTGTAACCAAAAAACTAAAATACTCATCAACTAAACAGTTCCCCTTCGGTTCTGATGGACTCAAACATTAACTCTGTTTTTCTCCTAATAGATGCTGGCAGACCTGCTGAGTTTTTCTAGGACCCTCTGTTCTTATTTTAGATTCCAAAATACTGCATTCACATTCACAGTATTTGCTTATGACACTAAACATTACTTAGGCAACTAATACACTGAACTACAAAAAAGATACTTGCCCAATTAACTAGTTAACAAAACCAGAACACCCCCATGCATATTTAAACATTATGCCAGAGTCTCAGCAGATATGCAACCTTATAAATAAAATCCCAAACTACTACTCCTTTTCAACAGGATCCCTACTCCCTGCCACACCAGGGCAAGTCTTGCAGTGTACTTTGAAAAGTCCCCTCACTCGATCTCCTGCGTACCATCAAACAATTGATCTGGGGTACGGATCAGCTAAGGCCAATTCAAGAACACTATTTGAGAGTTAAGTGATACATAAGATTTGGTAAAATTAAGGCACAAAAGCTAATATTCATGTATGTACTTCGGATGAAAATTTGTCTAGCTGGCAGTTAATGGAACAATTTGCTGAAAATACCAGAGAAAGTGAAACATTCTGTGCTGTGTCATTTTATGATCCATTGGTTCATGCTCACTGGCAAGATTGTGGCAAATTTCATTCTAGTTCAAACATGCAAAATCTGACCAAAAGTAGGTATCAGTTAAATATTGCAACATTAGAACCTGTCGCAGCTTGTTTATCTAGTGTGTTGACGAGCTTGCAAAGTAAAATACACTTTATCAACTATTTCACTAGGCTACAAAGTTAGAGAGCAGCTCAGATTTGTTCAAGTATGACAATCAGCATTGGCAATTGTAATTTGAGCACCTTGGTTCTGATTGTTGGTAACCTCATGTTCAGATAGTTGCCTAAGCTGCTGCAGAATTGTGATCATAATCTTTGAAAATTGAACGCAGACTTTCAATCTGATCTAGGGTGAAATTTCATTTCATAAAAATTTGATTTCCCTCAGAATTACACTTTGCTGTCAATTGCCTTGTGAGGGTGATAGTGATGCCTGTTAGTAGTGACTTCTCTTCAGAACTGAGTGAATTGCTATGACACTTCAGAGGGCATTAAGGGTCTGCCAGAGGACTTGGGGATCTCATTGGGAGGGTCCTGATGCCCCGATGCCAGCGACCTGTATTGGCGTGGGGGGTTAGGTGGGCGAACATGCCCCCAATGATGATGGGGGAGGGGGAACCGATGTCCATGGGAGGAATATGGCAGGAGCTCTCCCAGTTCACTGGGAAACAGCCCCCCCACCCCCTGCAAATCTGACAGTGTGTGGAAAGATTGCAGTGCCAAAAGACTAGTGTGGAGCACGACCGTTTCCAGATTTTTATGAACGTTTTTGGGAAGATTCCACACCAGCCGTTGGGCAGTTTGATCAACCAATAAAAATGTGTCTCTGCTTCAATTCCAGCAAGATGATCAACCTCTCTGTGCCTGATACAATTGATGAAAGAACTATCAACAAGAAAAAACTCACAGCATTCACTATTCAGGTAAAAGATTGAAAATGTTAAAATAATCTCTGCTGTGTTTGTAGCGATAAAAGTAGCATTCTTGAAACAAATTTGTTCTTTACTAGAAAAATTGATTCTTCCTAGTTTGTTCAGCTTCCATTTACAAATAGAAGCTGATTTACTCATTTTTGGGAGGGAGGTAGAGAACAGAATTACCTGGGAAATGCCAACGTCGGGGAATTCTCTCACTGATCAGTTAGAGCTTTGTCCACATTGTTGCAGACAAAGCCTTGCCTGATTGAGGGCACTCTTCGTTCTCCTCTGTGATCTTAGGATTATGGGAGGAAACCAGAGCACCTGGAGGAAACCCATGCAGACACAAGGAGAACTCCTCACAGACAGTTACCCAAGGCTGGAATTGAACCAGGGTCCCTGGCGCTATGAGGCAGCAGTGCTATCCACTGTGCCACCCCGAATTTTCGATTGAACACCTCTATAAAATTGTCTCTTAACCTTCTCTGCTTAAGGAGAACGATCCCAGCCTTTCCTGTAACTCCATATAACTGACATCCCTTTTCATTGGTATTATTCCAGTAAATCTGATCTGCATCCTTGCCAAGACCTTGACATCCGTCCTAAAGTGTGGTGTCCAGATGGAACACATTAGTTCCTTGGGTGGGGCCTAACCAGTGTTGTATAAAAGGTTAGCCAAAATTCCTTCCTTCTGTATTCTATTCCACTGTTCATAGAACAAAAGGCCCAAATGCTTTTAGAGTATACTTTTAGCCAACCCTCCTAATATTGCTTGCTTTGGCTGAATGCTGAGTTTTATCTGGTTACATTCTTGTCGCGCACTTGGTGACATTTTACTACGGGCGGAATTTTATGAATTCTTTTCAAAATTTTAACTTGAGTAGGGAAAGTAGAGGGCAGCCCTGTCGGCTGCCTTCTGTATTTTTAAAACATTTGTTAAAATTGTGACACCATGCTGGCAAAGGTTCAGGGGCAGGGAGGGGGAAATTCCCTACATTAGGGGTATGATACAGCAGAGAGGCCTGCTAGATGTCTGGGTGGCATTTTTCTCCCTCTTTGTGGCATGTTTGGCACTGCTGGGAGGTGGTATGCCGCTCACTGGCAGCGGGATTTTATGGTCCTGCCATTGTCAATGGGATTTCCTGTTGAATGCACCCTTTGCTGCCAGGAAACCCATGCTGGGGATGTGCCGTCAGCAGGACTCTAAGATCCTGCCGGCATTAACAGCAGCAAGATTTTGGCTTTTGCTCATAGAATCCCTACAGTGCCGAAGGAGGCCATTCGGCCCATCGAGCCTGCACTGACAACAATCTCACCCAGGCCCTATCCTTGTATTTACCCTACTAATCCCCCTGACACTAAGGGGCAATTTAACATGGCCAATTAACCTAACCTGCACATCTTTGGACTGAGGGGGGAAACCGGAGCACCCGGAGGAAACCCACGCAAACTCCACACAGGCACTGTGCTGCCCCTGTTAATGTATTTAGATGGAGTTCCCATCATTGCTCGACGGGAATCCCGTTATGTCATTGGCAGGAAGACAGGGATAATCGAGCAGAGAAATCCCACTGGCGTAAAAGCAGTTTTGGGACTCCACTTTGATTCTCCGCCCCCTCATCCATTCCCGCCGCTGAAAATTAGGGTGGAAAATCTCCCCATGCTAAAGATGCTATGTGAGTGCAAGTTGTTGCTGCTGCTCAACCTATCAGAGAGAGTGATGTACAAAAAGTTTTATTACAGTCCAGCTTCATCAAGAGTGCACTGGTATAGAAAATACCACTCCCAAGAAATATTTTTCAGTGCCTTGTGATTTTGGCTGGATTTTAATTTGGTTAGGAATGCGCAGGGCAGAACGTGACTTCAAATAAGATTTCAGAATTGCATAAGGCTCAGGAAAACACATTTATATTGCTTTCATTCCATTTCAACTGAGTGCCCCAAATTACCTTCTTGAAGCTGGAAGATATAGGAAAACCTTGCTAAATCCTGAACTTTATCCAAGGTTTATTCTCTAGTGGCACGGTGGCACAGTGGTTAGCACTGCTACCACAGTGCCAGGGACCTGGGTTCGATTCCTGGGCTTGGGTCACTGTCTGTGTGGAATTTGCACATTCTCCCTGTGTTTGCGTGGGTTTCCTCCGGGTGCTCCGGTTTCCGCCCCCAGTCCAAAGATGTGCAGGTTAGATGAATTGGCCATGCTAAATTCTCCCTTAGTGTAGCCGAACAAGCACCAGAGTGTGGCGACTAGGGGATTTTCACAGTAACCTCATTGCGGTGTTAATGTAAACCTACTTGTGACTAAAAAATAAATTTCACTTTAGCTACTAGATCCATGGAAGGAAGACATGAAGAAAAATTGATACTATCACCAATTCTGTTTGGTGTCTTCAGTGGTGTGTGAAATGGTCCAAGAGCTTGAATTCTATGCCCCCTATGTACAAATATTTAGAGCAGATTACTGCAGGGCAGGCAAGGTTCCTGGATCCATATCTCACACTGCAAAGGTAAAGCATTGGGTAACAATTTGAAGAAGCCCATACTGTTGTGCTGTGTAATAACATTTTGGGTCATTTTGTTTGTGGGCGCACTCAAGCATGTGAATTATCAGTGAAGGGCATAGATTGTTTTCACCTTCAGATCAAAGTGCAGTCCACCAGATCATTCACCAACTATGATATCGAGGATAGTCTCAGCCTTCACCAAGCCCTGTGGTTCTGTTCAGGCTCTTGGAGGTTTCAAAAACTGGGATCTGTCCCCCACATATCCCTTATCCATAACAATGAAACTGGAATTGAGTCAGAATGGCCTTGGAGATTGTGAGCACAAACTGTGTCCCACCATCATACTATAATGCATGGGTGTACACCTCTGAGACATGTCTAACTTCAGAACAGTTAAAGACTAAACTGCGTTCTGAATTTAATATACACCTTGATATAGTTGTATGTATGTTTTCATTTACATAGGAAAATCTGAATCTTGCTCTGAACTCTGCCTCTGCCATTGGTTGTCATGTTGTCAACATTGGTGCACAAGACTTGAGAGAAGGAAAGCCCCATTTGGTTTTGGGACTTCTGTGGCAGATCATCAAGATTGGGCTGTTTGCTGACATCGAACTCAGTAAAAACGAAGGTAAAAACCAATTATTTATTTACAGGGACAGTTGGTTTTAGTTAGCAGTCTAACAGCAGATGTCAGCTTAAGCTTCAACGTGATACATCTTGTCTCCTACATAATCTCCAAATAGGAACTTGAGATATCTTAACCGAGCAGTCTCCAATGTGAAGACGATGTTTGTATTTTCTAAAAATCATTATCTCCAATGCCATCCAGTTCTGGGGAAATGAGAAGCAAAGGATGAGGTTTAGTCATCATACATGAAACAAACTGATTATTGCAAGACTTGAGTGTGAAACCAAACAAATAAACGAGTTAAAATGAACAACAAATCATTTGAGAATTCTGTATTTCATCCACCATAGCTCGGAGTCGGTTAGAATTGTATTTGGTATGTGAGCAGGGGCTCCAACACTGACTCAATTTGGTCTCCCATGTTCAAGAGTCAATGTAGATGAGGCAATAGTCACTTGGTTTAAGAGGTGCATGTGTTCGAAACGAGAGGAGCTATAGTGCTAACAGAACAAAATAACTACACCATTAATTTTCATTTTAATGGTGATTGGCTGCCTGATTTGAACAGGTTTAATGTTTCTTGGACATGTAGCTCAATCTGGTGCTTCTCACATTGCATTACAGCCAATCAAATGTCATCATAAAGCAGGTATAACAGTCACTCTCCTGTTAGCAATTGATAACAGTGGCATAATTTGTTTTTAGTAGAAAACCTCAACTCTAAATAATTTGTGCCACCGCATTGAATTCAGCTTTTTGAAACTTGACTCAAACTTTCCTTGGGGTGTGTGATCCTTTATTTTGATTTAAAGTATTAGCTTTTTTATAAAGGCGCAAATGAGAATTACTGCAGCAAACACCTGGAACGTCAGCTGCCGGCTCAAAACAAGCATGTTTGCAACAAGAGTGTGCAACTTTTATGTAGTAGCAGAATGCAAGGCATTATCCAAGTATTTGTGACTGAGCCACATTAGCACAGATGTCCAAAAGAAAAGTAGAAGGAAATTTAGAGCTTTGGGACTAGGCAACTGAAAACATGAGTGCTGATGTTGGAGATATTAAAGTCAGCAATGCACAAGAGGCCAGAATTAGAGTAGTGCAGATATATAGTAGGATTATAGAGCTGAACGAGGTTAGAGAAAGTATGAGGCCATATTATTGCTGTAATGATTTTTCAATTTTGCCCAAATTGAGTCTGAAATCATTATTAAATCTGATCTATGCAGCTCATGCAGTTTTGAACAATGAATCAAATTGTTCTTGCTGCTAATCCATTTTTGTCACAGCTACCTTCTGCCTTTCGATATGGGGCGTTGTTTGGACAAGGTGCTAGATTACATCTTGAATGATATGCTCATTTGAAATTTAAGAGTGCCAAATAATTGACTAAAAATGCATTGCTCAGGTTAAAATGGCAATTTTTATGTGAAACAATCCCTGCAAATATTGAGCTTCTCTGTCCTAAGTGCAAAAAACAAATGCCAGTAGCCCACAGGATAACCACGATAGCATTGCTGAGAGCATTTCCGACTGGTGTTCAGCAAGAGAAATAACGTGCCAGTGGATAAACCAAGGACAGAAATCTATAATCTAGTTTTTCCAAAATCAGCTCAAACAACCACAATTTGAAACATTTTAGATGGAAGAGGTGCTGTGACAAGGCATTTACTGTTTAGAAAATGTTAATCACCCTTACTCTAGGTGACTAAAGCCTAGAGGTGCAGTAATAAATGATGAGGAACAATAGGATATGAATTATAGTGTGTAGTCATATTGGAAGTAATTGTCAACATGACCATCTGGTTGGTGACCCAGCAGATGGCACACATTGCCCTTTCAAGATGAATGGGATTGAAATTAGGCAGCAACAAAAACAAAAGATGCTGGAAAATCTTTGAGGTTTTCAAGCATTTAGTGTTTTTGTTTCAGATTCCAGCATCCGCAGTAAATTTGCATTCATTATTGAAATTGGGCAGGTTCATCATTGGACATGTAATCCATTCTGCCAAGTTGCTTTCCACAAATGTTCCACCACTGAAAATTTCCTTGCCTTGTGCCTGAGTTGTTTTGTGGGCTAATTGATAGAGATAGGTTGATATGATCAGTTAACAACTGCATTATTTTTGTGTCCTGTGACTACTGATCAGGCAGGTTAAAAGCAAAGGGGATGGACCTTGGTCTTTTTCTTTTTTTGTCTAGCAATCAAAGTTTCTGCTAAACTGCATCGTTGTGCCACCATGCAGCAATCCCAATGTAGCACACAGGCTGTACACAACTAATGTTCCCTTTAAAATGTGAGTATACGTGGCCGCACAGCAATCATAACGAGACCTTATACTATCACAAACAGGTGAGGCGCAGTAAACAAAAATTAGAGAGGACATTGTTAGAAATCCTGATGTTCTCAGATGTTGAAAAAGAAAAAATCTTTCATTGTGGCATTGAGTTTATATGTCAATATTTAGCACCCAAATGAAACCAGTGAATTAATACTGTTGGGAAATGAATCTCTTGGTTAATTGGAATCTGCTTTCTTAGCGCTGGTTGCTTTGCTTCGTGATGGAGAGAGTCTGGAGGATCTGATGAAGTTGTCTCCAGAAGAGCTGCTGTTAAGATGGGCTAATTACCATTTGGAGAATGCAGGCTGCCAGAAAATCAACAACCTCCACTCTGATATCAAGGTACTGACACCTGCAGAATGACAAGTGGAAAATTATTCCATTCTGTGTTGAATTGTGTGCAGATTGGGATCACCACAAATTCCAAACATTAAAACGTCATATTTTTGTGCAAAAGGCAGGTGCTAATCTGAGGATTAGTACTCTAAATTTAGCTGAAATAATTATTTGGAATGTAGCTTTTACAATAGAAAAGCTCATTTTTCTTGCTGATGTGGCGGTATATTAGTAACTATTATATCTCAATTCCATGGCTATTGTACAAATATCAGCAGGGATATCTTTGATTAATTGTCAAACCTTTCGCAGTTGTCATACTTGCAGAGTAATTTGATTAGATTTAAAAGGGAAGCTCTGCTGTCTTGAGGTCAGTAAAATTATGTTGGCTTGTGACTCATTTAATAATGTTTGGGTTGCGAATGGGGTGGGGGAAGACCCTGAAATGAGATTTGAGTTTTTTAATGGAATGTTTATTTTTGGGGGGAACCAAACAGAGGGAATGGTTCACGAATGACCTGGATGAGGAAGTGGAGGGATGGGTTGGTAAGTTTGCTGACGACACCAAGGTAGGTGGTGTTGTGGATAGTTTGGAGGGATGTCAGAAGTTGCAGCGAGACATAGATAGAATGCAAGACTGGGCGGAGAAGTGGCAGATGGACTTCAACCCGGATAAGTGTGTAGTGATCCATTTTGGCAGATCCAATGGGATGGAGCAGCAGTATAAAATGAAGGGTACCATTCTTAGCAGTGTAGAGGATCAGAAGGACCTTGGGGTCCGGGTCCATAGGACTCTTAAATCGGCCTCGCAGGTGGAGGATGCGGTCAAGAAGGCGTATGGCGTACTAGCCTTCATTAATCGAGGGATTGAGTTTAGGAGTCGGGAGATAATGCTGCAGCTTTATAGGACCCTGGTTAGACCCCACTTGGAGTACTGCGCGCAGTTCTGGTCACCTCATTACAGGAAAGATGTTGAAGCCATTGAAAGGGTGCAGAGGAGATTTACAAGGATGTTGCCTGGATTGGGGGGCATGCCTTATGAGGATAGGTTGAGGGAGCTTGGTCTCTTCTCCCTGGAGAGACGAAGGATGAGAGGTGACCTGATAGAGGTTTACAAGATGTTGAGGGGTCTGGATAGGGTGGACTCTCAGAGGCTATTTCCAAGGGCTGAAATGGTTGCTACGAGAGGACACAGGTTTAAGGTGCTGGGGGGTAGGTACAGGGGGGATGTCAGGGGTAAGTTTTTCACTCAGAGGGTGGTGGGTGAGTGGAATCGGCTGACGTCGGTGGTGGTGGAGGCAAACTCGTTGGGGTCTTTTAAGAGACTTCTGGATGAGTACATGGGATTTAATGGGATTGAGGGCTATAGATAGGCCTAGAGGTGGGGATGTGATCGGCGCAACTTGTGGGCCGAAGGGCCTGTTTGTGCTGTGGCTTTCTATGTTCTATGTTCTATGAATTGCAGATGCAAACAAAGAGCAATAGGAGGTGATCATTGTGTACATGATAAAGTTTATACATGATAAACTTATTTCTTTGTGGACAAAGTTGCAATGTTGCTGCACACAGGAACTCCTTCTGCATGGGTGAGAATGGTCCTTAGACACTTTGATAAAATGCACAGACACTTTGCAGATTAGATGTTATTCTCAATGTACATCATTAAGACAGTACCAAGTCCCAGTGTTTAGTTTTACTATTCTCTCTCATAGCAGTATTTCTTAAGAACATCTGTGCTACCATGTACACATAATCTGAACTATTTCATCATAACCACTGATCAACAATGAATGGCTTTGATAGGGTAAATGGGAAGAAACTGTGTTTCCCCTGGCAGGGGGACCAGTAACCAGAGGACAATGATTTAAGATAACTGATAAATTACTGTGTTTTTAAAAAAAATCTTATTTCCCCCACTAGTCCTTTTGCCAATTATCTTAAATCTATATCTTTTGGTTACCAGAAACAGTTATGTTCCATCAAAAACCTCTGCAATTTCTTCTCCCTGTCTTGCACTCCCATCACAGGGCCTGCGACCTACACTTTGAAATCGATTTGTTGCCCCAAATGTCTGATTGTGTCAGCCATTATTGAATTTTTTCTTGATGATATTAATGACCATTAATGATGCATTAATAACCATTATACCTAAACTTTTATGATTATCATATAAATAGCCAAAGAGATATACAGCATGGAAACAGGTCCATTGGCCCAACCCACCCATGCCAACCAGATTTCCTAAACTGAACTAGTCTCATTTGCCTACGTTTGGTCCATATCTCTCTCAACCTTTCCCATCTACGTACCTGTCCAAATGTATTTTAAATTTTGTAATTGTATGTGCCTCTACCACTTCCTCTGGCAGCTCATTGCATATATACAACACTCTGTGTGAAAAGTTGCCCTTCAGATCCCTTTTAAATCTTTCCCCTTTCACATTAAACCTATGCCCTCTAGTTTTGGGCATCCCTACCCTGGGGAAAAGATCTTGGCTATTCACCTTATCTCTGCCCCTCATGATTTTATAAACATCTGCAAGGTCAACCCTTATCCTCCGACGCTACAGGGAAAAAGGTCCAAGGCTGTCCAGCCTCTCCTTATAATTCAAACCTTCCAATCCTAGTGACATCCTTGTAAATCATTTTTGTACGCTTTCCAGTTTAATAACATCCTTCCTGTAGCAGGGTGGCCAGAATTGTACGCAGTACTGCAAATGTAGCCGTACCAATGTATTGTACAGTTGTAACATAATGTCCCAACTCTTGCACTCCGTGAAGGCAAGTGTGCCAAATGCTGTCTTCACCACCCTGTCTACCTGTGACGCCACTTTCAAGGAACTATGTACCTGCACCCCTTGGTCCCTCTGTCTGATAACACTCCCCTGGGTCTTACCATTAACTATGTAAGTCCTGCCCTGGTTCGTCTTACCAAAATGCAACACCTCGGATTTATCTGAATTATCAGCAAGGATATATTTAATTAAATGTCAAATCTTTTACAGTTGTTATCCTATTGCAGAGTTTTGATTTTAAAAGAAAGCAAGTGCAACCTTGTGACCAGTAAAAGTGGTCCTGGTTGCAATTCATTGCTTTAACCATTTTCATGGATTTGTGATCATTTACTTCCTGTGATAATATGGACCTCAGTAACAAAGTCGCCACCAGTATGTATTGTATATGATCGCCTCCAATCACTCTTCACATCCAAAAGTCCATCTAATTTCAGGATCCCACCTCACCCATTCACTGCCCAAACATCATATAATGAGTCACAACCAGCATTATTTTACTGACCTCAAGGCAGCACAGCTTCCAATTTTTAATGTGTTGTTCTCCCTTACACCATAATAATCTGATATTTCCAGTTTGTCCTGAAGTGAGAGGTGTCAGCCTTGGCCCCGTGGTTGAGAGTTCAAGTCCCTGTTCAGACGCATGAGCACATAATCCATGCTGATGCTTAAGGGCAGTACTGAGGGGGTATTTTGGATGGAACATTTAACTGAGGTCCTGATTGCCTTCTCAGGGTGGACTTAAAATATCCCATGACACCACCCTAAGAAGTGCAAGGGAAGTCGCTCGGGTATCCTGGCCAAATGAACATACCATGAATGAACAAAAAAAAACTTTCATCCAGCATTTAGCAGCATCAATAATACAAGTTATCTGGCCATTTAAACCTATCGCTGTTTGTGGATCTTGCTGTGTGCAAATTGGCTTCTGCATTGTTTACATTAAAACAGTGATTACACTTTGAGGTACTTCAATGATTGTGATGCCCTGAGGACATGATGCAATGTATGCAATTTCATAATGTAGCATATTTCACAACTTAATAAATGGCATCATTTTAAATCTTACTGTTGCAACTTCAGTGCATCGATTTTTGTTGAGTAATGTCTTTATATCTGATCGATCTTGTTTGTTTTCAGGATTCAAGGGCTTACTATCATCTTCTGAATCAGATTTCTCCAAAAGGCAATAAAGAAGGAGAACCACGTATTGACATCAACATGTGGGGCTTGAATGCAAGTATCAGTGAATATATAATAACATAAAGAAAAATTGTTTCCAAACATCTGATGACACTTAATATTTTTTAATTAAAGCCCTTAAATAACACATTGCATTGTAGTCAATTAAGCAAATGTACAATTTAATAACTTGTGTTTTGTTGATCTGACTTGGGTCCTTGGAGTATTTTAAGGCTTTATGTCATTTTTGAAGGTTTGCTTAACCTTTAAACCTTTAATCTAGAGTTAAGATTGTAACATCCAAAAATATAAAATGCCCTGATACAATGAACAAATTTTTAAAATCATTCTTACCAGAGCTATTGGAATCACTTTATATTCTTAGAATGCCCCACATTATATGATGAGAGGTCATTGTTTTAAATCAACTAAGACTGAGTTGAGGAGAAACTACTTCTCACTGAAGTGTGGTGGATGCTGGGACAGTGAGTAAATTTAAGGAGGAGTTTAAAACAGATTTTTAATTGGTAATGGATTGAAGGGTTATGGGGAGAAGACAGGAAAATATAAGCCATGATTGAATGGCGAAGCCAACTCGATGGGCCGAATGGCCTAATTCTGCTCCCATATCTTATGAAGTAGAGTAACGTTGTAAGCAGTGATTTTGGTTCCTATTGAGCATCAAAACTCGGGTGCCTCTGAATGTTTAATGCTGAGCTGCATCATAATTGGCAACCAGGCACTAGGCTAATGCTGATGGACAGGTCTTCCTCCAGATATAGCTGCAGCTGATAGTGGAATGCTTCCCAGTGGAGCAACCATCCCTGAAATGGGCATCCATAGAAAGGTGAAATAACTATAAAAATGGTTAGCTTGTACTTGATCATTTTAACATTATTTGTGCCAGATCATCAACTTATCCTGCTTATAGATTCATAGGGTACCTACAGTTCCGAGGGAGGCCATTCCGCCCATCAAGTCTACACCAACTCCGATATAGCATCTTACCTAGGCCCTATCTCTGTAACTGTACGTATTTACCATGCTAATCCCCCTAACCTACACATCTTGGGACACTAAGGGCAATTTAGCATGGTCAATCAACCTAACCTGCATATCTTTGGAGTGCAGGACGAAACCCACGCAGACAAAGGGAGAATATGCAAACGCCATACAGACAGTCACCCAGGGTTGGAATTGAACCTGGGTCCCTGGCACTGTGAGGCGGCAGTGCGAGCTGCTCCCACACAGTTTTAAAGCTTGGGAAACCACATTCAACAGCCTTTTTACAAGCTAGTTGTATGGCCTCACTTCAAAATGAGGCTGTGAGAATATTTTTAAATGTTTTTTGCGGTTCCCTTTTAAGATTGAGAATTAACTTGGGAGATGTTCAAAGACGGATATTTTGGTGGTGATTGGTTGGGAATTGTAATTTTGCTGCAGCATAATCTTTGGTCTTATAATAATAGTTACTTCCATCTCTACTGAATGTCAAACATAGGACGCGATCTTTCGAAAACAAATCGAAGCGCTGAACGAGTGATACAATGGGGGAGAGTTGTGCAAGTTGATATAAATGGTTAGGATATAAATCAGAATGAAAGGATTAAGGATAGACACCTGGGAGACCAGCAGGCAGTGATGGAGAAGCAATTAGAAGTGACTGCATTGTGACAAACCACGAGATGGCAGAGAGGGAAGTTAGCGCGTTGGTCGTCTTTCATCACTATGTTGGTACAGTGATTCTTGACAGCTCGATCAACGACATCAGGAAAGAATATAATGGTTCAGATTTTGCAGAAGGAGATGAAGTGCTGGTACTGGCCAAGGAAAGCAGTTCACAAAGGTCTAGCAAGTGCTGTTCATTTGAATTTGGCGCCAACTCTAACATTGAGCAACAGTGATGACATCAAGCAGGCAAGGCTCTGAGTAACATTGGATAATTGTCAAACAGCAAGACAAAGTAAAATGCATTGTCCATCAATTTTTAACCATCTTAAAAGGAGTGAAATAAAGATTGAGGCGTAAACATGATATTTCAACTTCTACATTACCATTAGCTTTTCTAAAAATATATATATTAAAAACCTATGGTATTTAAAATAATGGAGAAATTTGACATTCCACATCAGTGAATTATTTTTCAGGGCCAGAGAGGTTGTTCATCAAGAATTATAAACAGTTGTAAGTATGCTGTTTTAAAAACCCAGTTACATCTCATTCAACAAAATGTAACTTTATTCAAGATTTTATGTTGAGATTAATGCAAAAAGTGGAAGTTCACATCAATTCTAAAGATTTCCATCTGCAACAACTTCAACAGTTCACCACCCTGTTAGGGGATGAATCAGAAACCCTGAAGTAGGTTATGAAGCCTGACTAGACCCCAACAGTTTTTTCTATTTTGTCATTGGTGTGAGAATAAGGTGTTTCACTCCTGGTGTGATTCCATTGACACACTAGGAAGCTTTTATCAAAATGAACTTTATTTAAAAATACTGTTTAACTATAACGAATGAATCAGCTTAACTTTTACCAATTAAAATACTTAAACATGACCAGTTACAATTCTTAACTGCGAATCTATTTCGATTTGTTCCAATTCAAGCAATATTCCTCTTCAAAGTCAGTTAGCAACACACAGGCTTACATGCTTGTACTTCGGCTGCCAGTCTGCGACCTATTTCGCCTAGTAGGTCCCAAACAGCAGCCTCCAGAGAGAAAGCGAGACCTCTTGTTTGTTTCAAAAAACCGGGCAGTAACTGCCTGCTTTTCTGTCTAAGCTTAGCTCCTTCCCTTAAGCACATGACTCTGTCAGTCAACCTAACCAAAGCCCTACTCTGAAACCCCCAGGGGAAAAAACCAAATGAGCCAAAATGTATTAACTCAGATTTAAGCAAACACATCCCTAGATAAAATCAATAATTAGCCTGCATTCTCAGCATGAGAGCTGCCTGTTTTGCAGACAAATCGGCACCATGTAAAAGAGAGCTGAATTTTAAACATACCTCTCACAAGAAACATGATGTAAATACATTTCTTAAAGACACGATATCATCACACAGTGGAGGAGCAGGAAATCACTGACAGCAACTACTGAATTTCTGTGTTAAACTGCACGTGCTAGTCTTAGAAGTTGCTGTCAATTTCACAATTGTATTGATGATGAATGCTGACACTTTTGCCAATGTTTTCTTATCACTTCTCTCCAATGTGGAATGGAACTCAATTTCTTCAATAACAACAGTCTCACAATTGGCTAAGACAGGAGCATCTCTTCTTGGGAGAACTTATCAAAATATTCTAGATACCTCTTACTCTAACACCTCAAAGTCTCTTTTTTCGTTGTCAAGTTGAAAGTGATGTTGGAAAATTATGAATGAATCCTTAAAATCCAGAATTGGGCTGATTTTAGAATTCTCATTCTCACTTTGAAATTCCTCTAGGGGCTTTACCCTTCCTATCTCTAGAGTGGGATTATCCCAAAAAAATTGTCGAATTTTCCTTTAAAAACTGGAGCAAATCATGCTGGTTTTTTTCAATGGAAGTTTCAAAATGAATTTCCCACACTTTGCACTGCAGAGTGCACGAGCATGATTCACTCCAGAAATCAGTGGGTGGGGCTTATTCCCGCTGGAGAGGCCATAGCGTAGCGCTGGGCGGGTCACTGTGTTTGCACCAATCTGTCGGCGCCGAGATCGGCGCATGCATAGTGGCCCCTGTCTACTGGCCTTCCGATTTACTGGCCACTCGATCGCTGGCCAGCCCCACAATCCCACATCACTGCCCTACCGACCCGACCCCGCACCCCACCCCGATCGCTGGCCTCCCTCCCTCCCCCACTGATCCCGACTGCAGAGTGGCAGTGAGACTCCTCCCACCCACACCAATTGCATCCTCATTAGGCCCTGCCCCCTTGGCACTGCCCCATGCCTGATGGGCAGTGCCAAGATGCCCCCTGGGTATTGGCACTTTGCCTCTTGTGGAGTGCCGGGGACCCAGGCTGGCACTGTCAAGATGGCAATACCCGGGGGACCCCTGGTGCCCGGTCCTCTGGGGGGCCTCAATTGCCCCCCTTCAGCGGGGTTGCCCACCAGCTCCCCGCAAGTGGGGAGCTCTAGTAAACCTCGCTGGAGTGAGCCACTCCTGGCAGGGGGGAGGAGAGGTTAGCGGGCCCAGAGATTTCAGCCCCGGGGCCGCTAGCCCTCAGCTCTGGAGTACACACCCTAAACACCTCCGCCTCTATCTCTCTCATTCCCATTCAGACATTCATTAAAACCTACCTCTTGAAACAAAATTTTGGTCATCTATACTAAATTCAACCTATGTGACATGTGAAATTTTGTGAGATCATCTGACTGACAGTACGACACGCCATTGTTAAGTTGTGCCTGGACCTGCAGTTTGTAAACTACAATCTTCCAGTGGAAAATGACCAAGGAGTAAATCAGGGAGAAACCATTTTTAGAACCAGTGTAAGCCACCAGATGTTTGTTTCTATTTTTGCTTATGGTATGAACTTTTCTCATACTCAGCTCTGAAAGCAAAAAATATATCTAGTGTGTATCAGCTGATCTGTCACTGATGGTGGGCAGGTACACTAAGATAAGGTAACACAGATGCAGTTTGGGAAGAAATGCCAACTCTATAATGTTTCAAATAGGAACAACTTGAGAACACATCTATATTTTGTGATGAATGTACTGGTGGCACTTTTATTAATGACCAGTCGTTCTACTGTGCTGTTGCAGTTGCAATTAAGTACAGATTTGAGTCAAAGATGGTCGAAGAGTGGAAAATAATTGAACAGGGCTGATGTAGGATTGCAAAGATGGGGATAAAAATAGGACAGAGGCGTAGTATAGCAGAGTATTAACTGGAAGGTTGAATGGCGTAGAGGAGAGGTTGACAATATGGAAAAGAGGTAGGGAGAACTGTTTGAGGATCAAAGTCAGAGTATTGTGAGGGGAGGGAATCACTGATTATTTTCAGATTTTTGTTCTTCATTTTAATATGGTGGGAGAAGCCACAGTAACACTGCTGTTAAATGGAAGAGATTGGCCAATGGAGCACACCCAAGGGGCTAAACTCGTGGCATTTGGCCAAGACTAGAGCATGGAAACGTGAATTTCTGTGGAGGATGATGGATTTAATCTCATTGGGACTAGTCCTTGCTGGAGTGGCGCACTATACAAGATGCCTCTTCAGTTAAATTTTCTTTCTGTTCCCTTCAGCTCAAACATTTTTGGGCTGCAACTTGAAATGATAACAGCTCAAGCAGGGCATCTGGGACCATGGTGAATGACAGGACCAGCATCACCTTATTGAATGAGATTTTAAGGATTGTTAATAAACAAAGGAATGACTGAGTATGAAACACAGTGGATCGCTGTTAAATTAGGTACAGAAAGAGGGAATGAAAGATTGGATTGAGAAAGAGAGAGAGAGAAAAATGAAAGAAAAAATAGAAAAAAAAGTTAACATTTCTTCAAAAATCTGCAAGAGCAATTCACCAAGGCTTCACAGTTGATGGACAACATTCTGGCTTGAGCTGACAACTGGCAAGAAACCGTCATGCCACAAGCGTCAGGCAGTAACCTTCCATGACAAGAGATTCTAGCCACCTTCCTTTGACATTCAGTGGCATTACCATTGCCGAAACCCCCAGAAACTTGAACTCAACTGGACCAACTATATTAATATGTGGTCAGAGGAACAAGGACAGATGCTGGGAATTCTAAATGGATAACACATCTCCTGTTTTCCCAAAGTCCCCAGTCCACCATCTACAAGGCTCAAGTTAGGAGTTTAATGGAATACTCTCCACCTGCTTGGATGAGTGGAGCTCCAACAACACACAAGAAGCTTGACACCATCAAGAACAAAGCAAACTGCTTGATTGGCACCACATCTACCATCTTAACGATTCACTCCCATCAACACCAATGCACAGTGGCAGCAATATGTAAAATGATGCACTGCAGCAACTCACCAAGGCCTTCCAAAGTCTCTAACACCTGGAAGAGCAAGGGCAGCAGATGGATTGGAACACCACTACCTGTAAGTTCCCCTCCAAATCACACCATCGTGACATGAAACTGTATCATCATTACTTCAAAATCCCTGAACTTGCACTCTATGCCAAATGGACTGTAGCACTTCAAGCACAATTATGGATGGGCAGTAAATGCTGGCCTTGCCAGCAACACTTGCATGCCACGAGTGAAAAATAAAGATTATTTATTAAAAAGGTACTTGTGCAGTTAAATTCATTACACAAAGTTATGTCTGGTAATTAATGGGGAATTAACTACCCCATTAGCTTTTGAAAATAATGGAGAAGAAGGAGATGCTATTTGTAACCTAGCCATTGTGCAGGCAGGCCAAGGTGTTGGTCATTAGTCCAGATATATGGGAAAGGTTACAGGCAGGAAGGGCATCTAGCTATCAAACCACTTGCAATATCTGAAGAACAGATGGTTGGTATGAAGGGTGATCAACCAACATTGCAGTGAGCCCATGTAACATGGGAAAAGCTGAAAGAGATGAAAGGTAAAAAGGATGAGATGTCATTTGTGCAAAGCTAATGATGAAGTGATATAACTTGATCAGCAAATTCTGGAGATTGGATACCGTCACTTTCTGCCTTGAAGTTTCTGGCCAATTTCCACTTTGCAAACACTTGTTATTTTTCCAGCAAACTTGGGCGCAATACCTTTAAGAATATGTGTGGTGTTCTCTTGGAAAGGCCACAGTGCCATGGTGTGGTGAATATTAAATACTACAGTTAGAATTTATTGTAAGAATTTGAGTTCAGTTGATTGATAGCCACATAACATTGGCAATGCTGTGCTCGTGGCACCACCTACAGGCACAAAGTCATTACAGTATTGTGATCATGCAGCCTTTCAAATGTATAATTCAAAACAACATTATCATTGCAAACAGCAGCCAAACTTCCTGGTTTGGAAATATTCAAGGTTATTTTTGTGGAAAGTTTGTGGAGAAGTTCAGAATGCAAAATTCTAACAATGACCATTTATCGATAAAGATTTATTTGATAAAGAATCAAAGATGTAAAGTAGTTGAGATCTTTTAATTTTTTACATGTTTCTTGACTGCAGTATTTTAAAACCATTACCTAAACCTGTAAAACTGAAGAACAGCAGCTTATACTTCATCAGAAATTTCTTACTTTGTTTATGTAAAGGGAATAAACTTACTTACTAAAAATGTTAGATAAGTAATGGAAATGCTATTTAATTATTTCTCAGGGATTGTTCCAAATCCACTTTACTCTTTCTGGGGAAATGTCTTATGTGCATCAATCCAAGTGTTTACAGTGGTGAAATTCATCACTCACCCTTCTCAACAGCCTAAATCCCTAACTAATCAACAATGTAGGTCACCTCTTTGTAGGGTGGTACAGTGGTTAGTGCTGCCTCACAGCGCCAGGAACCTCGGTTCGGTTCCCAGCTTGGGTCACTGTGTGGAGTTTGCACATTCTCCCTATGTCTGCGTGGGTTTCCTCCAGGTGCTCTGGTTTCCTCCCACACTCCAAAGATGTGTGGGTTAGGTGGATTGGTCATGCTAAATTGACACTTAGTGTCAGGGGGATTTGCTAGGGTAAACGTGTAGGGCTATGGGGATAGGACCTGGGTGGGATTATGGTTGGTGCAGATTCGATGGGCCGAATGGCGGCCTCCTGCATGTAGGATTCTATGATGATTCATTTCTATGGAGATCTGACAACTTAAAATATTGAAGGTGATCCTAGGATGTTATTTTTAAATTGTCAGATCGGCAAATAGCAATAGGTACTGATGAGCAGTAGATTCTCTCTGTTATCACTTATGTTGCTGTTTTAATTTCTTGTAGGAGAAAGATGACCTGAAGCGGGCTGAGTACATGTTACAGGAGGCAGACAAACTGGGCTGCAGACAGTTTGTCACCCCAGCAGATGTTGTCCAAGGGAACCCTAAGCTGAATTTGGCTTTTGTAGCTAATCTATTCAACAAATATCCAGCTCTTCAGAAGCCTGAAAATCAAGATATTGATTGGAGTCTGCTAGAAGGTAAAACTACAAAGACGAATCTCGTGCATTTCTGGAAAATGATTGAACCTCATGTTGACATCTCTGAAACCTCTGGAGCTTAAGTAATTTTTGAAACAAAATATTTGTGGGAATTTTGATTATTTCGCAGGTGTCGGTTTAATGCTATCGAGATTTGTTACCTCAGCACCTTGAAAATGGTGGCTTTGGGAGTGGGTAATTAAAATCTGACTAGCCCAGTGGGAAATGGATGGTTTTGGATGGGTCATCCATTTTACATCCCACCTAATTTCATTTTCTAGTGAAATCGGTGCTCAGTAAAGTCACGCAGGAGTAAATAAAGGCGAATTCCAAGTCTTTTAGTTACCCACCAGTCAGCTTAAGTTAACATTATTCCTCCAGATTCATGGAATGTTCAAAGCAAATTTCCAGTCTTGGAAGTGTATTGTCAGGGGATCCTTGGAGCTGTAACAGCTACTTCCTCAGAGGGAGAACAAATTACCTGAGCTGCATTCTGATATCTACAAATCATAGCATTGGTCTAAACCTAAACCTTAGAGTTGAAAGCCAGAGGCAGAAATGAGTTTGACTACCCTTAACATTACATTCAACTGATTAGGACCTTTAAACAGCCTGAAGTATAACCAAGATTAATGGGAACAGTGTCCAATGGCTGGGGTTATAATCAAAACAAAGGAATGGGGGGTGTTGGGTCACAACTTGACAACATTAACTTCTCTGTTGATGTAAAACCTCATGCTGATTTGTAGCAGAACTTGGACAACACCTCCGAAAAAGACAAGTAACATTTGCACAATGCAAGTGCCAAGCATTGATCATCTCCAGCAGTTTTTAAAAAATGTCCAACAATGTCTTCATTGACCTTTAGGTCTCTGCTCTTCCCAAGGCATCTTGGCATTTAACTTTGATCAGCCATGTCAACCCAGACCATAGTCTATTACAAGTGGTTGTAAGATTGATGTACTTGATAGCACCTCTAGCTAGGCTTTGTGATCTTTACCACACAGAAAGACAAGTGGAAATGTCATGGGTAAGATATCCTCACACCTTGTGTGCTTTTATAGTGCTGGTTTTTCATTGTTATTGATTCAGAAATACTTGAATGATGTAATGTAACAGGATTCTGCATTCTCCACAAGGATTACAATGCCTCAGATAGAAGGCTCACCATTGTTTACCAGTCATCTGAGATGGAAATCAAAATGCAATTGTCGTGACATTGTTCACATTCTGAGAACAAAAATTAAATTCTATCAGCTATATTGGAGAATTAACAAATGTCTGAGCGTATATCCGAAGTTGAAAAATCACATTGTTACAAAGAGGTACCTAATGTGTTGGAGGAAGGGAAATTGGCCATTGAACCTGTTGGTCAGCACTTGTTCTTAAGTTATCTATTTGTCTAAAAGCTTTACATCTGGTCTGCCCTCAATATTCTGCAACATGTTCAATCAAGTTACAAGTGCAAAATAGTTTTTCACATGTAAAAATAAGCAGGAAAAGTCAGGTGTTACTGGGTCATTCTGACCTGGAGGCAAAAATTTATCATTACCTCATATTGACCACAAGATTTTAAGAAACAGCTACCATAACCTGCATTTGCTTAGTTAGGCAGTACCCACACAGTAAGTGCATGAGAAGAACTTTAAAGGGATAATTCTATTGTAGCAGATGGACACTATGACTTCTAGAGTACCCTGAACAATGCCACAGAAGGTCTACTAATAAGAAACTTAAGGGCTTCATTGTGATTTTTCAAGCATACACTTTCATTAACATTTCCACCAATAATGCTGGAGCTGGTGATGGGTAATATTATTTTCATGTGCCAAATTTTTCTCAAATGGAAATCATGAACTTCTCTGCAACATTTCTCTTTAGATAAAAAGCACATATCTTTTCGCATTTTAGGTGAAACTCGTGAAGAAAGAACCTTCCGCAACTGGATGAATTCACAGGGTGTAAATCCAGCAGTGAACCATCTGTATAGGTAAGAGGAAATATTTTCACCAAACAGTTGTGCAAAAATGAACAGATAACTTGTGTAGTTTTGGTTTAACGGTGGGGTGAAATCAATGAATTAGAGTGTCAATATTGGAGTGAATGGGACTAATTTTAACTCTGCCATGGGAGCAGTCACGCTGAAATCAGAATGATGAGCATACACATTTTGAAGCTGGGCCACAGGTTCAGCTGACCTGAATCAGGTGGGAGTCTCACTAAATTATGTAAATTGCAGTCCCATGATGTACACAGGAGACTGCTTGCTATTTTGGGATGCAAGCAGACAAAGCAGGTGCCACAAATGCATTGCTCATTTCTACTGGATGATGAATGGCCACACCAACGGTTCTTGAAGGGACAAACTGCTGGGAGCCATTTAGAAAGCAGCCCAGGAAATCAACTTCTTTCCGTGAACCCAGAAGAAGCAAAAATAATTCTGTGTTGATTAGTTAGAGCGCTGTAATTTCAACCTTAGAGACTAATTACTTTTGGACCAATCTGAGGTCAATTAGAGAGTAATTACATGTGTTGAAGAAGTATCTCTTGTGGATCGGTAGCTGCTCAGAGTTTTGCTAAAGTCAAGAAAAAGAACAGCAGAGATGTTTGATTTCTTTTTTCAAAAAAAGTGATACAAATTTGCTTGTAGAACCACCTTTTTTAATGTGTGGCATTTGATATATGACATAAGCACATTTAAATTTTCAGACAGGTACTTTTTTTGTTTTAGAATTGACGAGCTAAAATAGTTCTGTAGATCTGAAGATCCCAGCAGATCACCCTGAGTCTATTCTTACCATATATATATAATTTTCACCTTTATAATGTTCACGGAGCTGTCTCATTGATCTTGTGCCAGCCTTCAGGTATAAGCTAGGTGGAAATACATCCATGCATGTGTGGTCTACTTTTGTTTGTCCGCTGGTCAAAGGGCAACACACAACCAACAGTACATTTGCAATTTGCTGGCTTCATGACATGCTAAACAATTTCCATCTATTGTAGAAAGTACCTTTACAGTGAATATGCAATGCATTATATGGGAAGCTCAGTTAGGGCAGAATTTCAAAAAATAAAACTAGGTCTTTAATATTCAAGCTATCTACAAATGCTAACTGGGTTAAAGGCGTTATGTAAATACAAATAATTGAACCTTTCTGCAGGGCTCTTTCAATATACAAAACCTGAAATATTTAGGATTAAGTTATGATTCTTCAGTGGGATTGGGTAGCAGATTTGGTTGAAATGGAATTTTCCATGCTGATTCTGTAAAGCTCTATTTCTCTTTTGGGCACGTCCTGGCTTTATTTGAAATATTATGTGAATTTTGTCCCTGTTATAGTGACTTAGAAGACGCCCTTGTGATATTGCAGTTGTATGAAAAAATCAAGGTCACAGTTGACTGGAACAAAGTGAACAAGCCACCGTATCCCAAACTAGGTGCTAACATGAAAAAGGTAAGTTAGTTCTTGGCCTAAGGGCTTGAAGTATATTTAGCAAAATTAATTTCAGTATTACTCTAAAAATATGTTCTTTTTATTTAGCTGGAAAACTGCAATTATGCAGTTGACTTGGGAAAGGAACGAGCCAAGTTTTCTCTCGTGGGCATTGATGGAAAGGATCTGAATGATGGAAATTCAACACTAACTTTAGCCTTAGTCTGGCAGTTAATGAGAAGGTACTAACACCAAGTGTCACAAAATGCTGCTTTTTAAAAACATAACATGCTTACTACAGTAAGTCCTCACGATACAAGTTGTAGTGGCATTCCTGAAAATCGTGATTTTAAGTGAAACAACTTTGTGAATCATAGGCTCTCATAGGAATCGATGTTAAAGCCAGAGTTAGATTACTTTGTACATTGTTTTTGACAGACAAGAAATGTACAAATTGAAATACTGTACCGTACATGTGTAACACATTCCTAGTTGGAATAAATTGCAAAACAAAATAACGCACTCACCTGATGAAGGAGCAGCGCTCCGAAAGCTCGTGCTGCCAAATAAACCTGTTGGACTTTAACTGGTCTCACAACACCAGGTTACTGTGCCTACTCCAGTCCAACACCGGAAACTCCAGATCAAATCAAAATAAATCACTGAATATAACAGAAATGCTATACAGATTCAAATTGGATAATACTAAATCACTTTTTAAAGAAAAGCCCTGAGTGACATTGTTCCTGTGTTCACCCACAGCACTAGTGAAGCTCAGTGCAACTTTCTGTTTGCTTTCCTTTCTCACGGTGTGCGTAGGGCATGCATGCATGTGTGTCTCTCTCCATGGCCCAAAACCCTTCCTAACAGTCTGCAGAGGCTGAGCCCTTGTCCCAGGTGGGTGCTGTAAATGGAGGGGGAAAGGGGGTGGAAGTGTGAGGTGGGGGCAGTTCCCGGAGGAGGCAGAGGCCCTATTCCCTTCTCCCAGCCACTGGTTACTCACAGAAAGCAGAAAACTGAAAATGGCGATGCAAATTGAAAAATAGGGCCCTGAAGAATAACAACATTAAAGTGAAAGATCTTTAAGCCTTAAAGTGAGGATTTACTGTATTATATTATTACACTATGATTTGTCGATGTGTCAGTAAGACATGGATGGCATCATTGTGACGTCTTTAAATACGTTGTTTCCTAGATCTTCAACTTGATATTACTTCAGTGCCAACTCAAAACAAATGGGTTACTGTCTGAGTTAAAACAAAGTCATTTGGATAGTCTGAGTTATGTTAAGTGTTAATTATTTCCACGGCTGTTCTGAAATTACAATTATGTATTAGGTATACATTGAATGTTCTTGAAGAACTGGGTGATGGTCAAAAAGTCAATGATGACATCATTGTCAAATGGGTAAATAAAACGTTGAGAGAGGCAGGCAAGAAAACTACAATCCAGAGTTTTAAGGTAAGCAATTTTTTAAAAAGGTCACTGCTGTATCTTTCCATGTACCACCCCTCCTAGTTGAGAGGGTGAATGGCTGACTTGTCAACAATTGGGGGCCTGCTCAGTGAGTTGCTCTCAGTAAAATCTAACCTGGGTGGGTGAACAGTTGGCCTATTGGTGTGGGCCTGCTGTGATGACCTATGTGAACCTCTGGTTAACAGAATCTTCAGCTTCTTCCTGATTCATGTATTAAGAACAAGTAATTTCATTAATAATAATAATCAGATTCTGTCTCTCTAAGCCATTAATGAGTTTATTTGATGGCGAGTGCCCTGTGCACGTGGAGGCAGGCAGGCGTATGTGATAGAACCATAGAAATGTTATGGTGCAGAGAGAGACCATTCAGCCCATCGTGTCTGTACCAGCCAAAAAAGAGCAAAAAGAAGCTAGCCGCTTATTTTGATCGTGTTTTCCAGCACCACCTCTGTAGCCTTGCAGATCACAGCGCTCTAGATGCAAATGTGTTGAACGTTTCAATGTCAACCACCAACTTAGACAGTGAATTCCAGGCACCCACCACCCTCTGGATGAAAAATACTTTCCTCGTGTCCCCTGTAATCCTTCTACTAGTCTGTGCCCCCAGTAATTGACCGCTCAGCCAGAGAAAACAAATCTTTCCTTTACCCTGTCTCGACCCCTCATAATTTTGTACACCTCAATCTAGTCACCCCTTAGTCTTCTCCATTCTAAGAAAATAAAACCTCGCCTATCAAATCTCTCCTCATAGTAATTTTCAAGCATTCTTGTAACTCTCCTCTGCACTCTCTCCAGAGCAATCATGTCCTTCCTATAATGTGGTGACCAGAATTATATACAAAATTCCAGCAATGACATAAGCAGCTTTTTATACAGTTCCATCATTACATCCCTGCTTTTGTATTCAATACCTCATGCAATAATGAAAAACATTCCATTTGCTTTCTTGACCACTTTTTCCACCTCTCCTGCCACATTCAAGGTCTCTCACTTCCTCAACCACTTTCAATTCTTTCCATTTATGGGGTATTCCTTTGTTTTGTTTGCCCTCTGGTTCTCTCATTTCTCTGAATTGAATTTCCTTTCTCACTTCTTTGCCCACACAAACAAGCCATTGATATCATTCTGGTGTCGATAGCTTCACTTCACTATCAACTACATTACACAGTTGGTTGTGGCAGCAGGATTCACAGAATTGTTATAGCTCAGAAGGAAACCGTTTTGCCTATCGTGTCTACACTGGCTCTCCAAACAAGAATCTTGACTTTGTGCCGTTCCCGTAACCTTGCATATAGCTTCTATTGAAGTAATCATCTAATGCCCTCTTGAATGTCTCCATTGAACCTGCCTCCACTACACTTCTAGACATACTATACCAGAGCTGAACCACACTTTGTGTGAAAGAGTTTCTTCTCACATTACATTTGCTTCTTTTACAAATCACTTTAAATCTGTGCGCTCTCATTCTTGATCCTTTAATGAATGAGAACAGTTTCTCCCTATCTGCTCTTATCTAGCTGCCTTGTGATTTTGAACATCTTTCTCAGATCTCCTCTTAGCCGCCTTCTCTCCAAGAACAGTCCAAACCTCCCCAATCTATCCTCATAACTGAAATTTCTCATCCCAGGAACCATTCTTGTAAACCACTTCACTTTCTTCAACATGTTCACATCCTTGAGTTGGTGGAGAACAAAAACAGCAGAAAGTAAGTGGAGCCCAACTCTTGCAGGGGAGACTGTGTGATGATACTGCGCCATTAATGTATTTTATGTTTGAGGGCTGTGTTAAGATTGTGCTTTGTTACAAGCAATCAGTTTGTGTGGAAGGAATACAACGGATACTGGAAAGCAGGATAATTACTCCTTTTAGCCATGTAAGTGCTTATTTAACAGAAGGCTGAATGAACTTTTATTTACCAAAGAAAAGGAATCTTGTTATGTTTTCTGGATTAAAGTAATGGAAAGGCGAGTCTAACTGAGAAAACTAGCTTTCTGAGTTCAGTTGCTGGAGAAAGTTGTTTAAAGATGACCGCTCTGTCTCTACAAAATCCATAAGTCTATAAGAGAAATATTGCTTAAGTGGAACTAACTAGTAATAAGTTAAACATTAAGAGTTGTTTCTTTTTATGTTTAAAGATTGTTCAATGGTTAAGAGTTGAATTGTTTTCATTTTGTTAGAGGTATACTTAAATTATGTTATGAATAAAGCTGTTTTCTTAAAACAAAATCCATAATTAGTCAGTGGAATTACTCCTGGAGTGAAGCGTCCTTTCCTTACATTTATGCCAAAATAGAAAAATTGTTGAGATCTAGTCTGGCTTCTGATCCGGCACCTTGTTTCCATGTGGGATGGATAAGATGATGGAATTGATGAATTGTGGCAAAATGGCAGGGGCATATATTTGATGCAACCTATTCAAAAACTATTCTTTGTGCTAAGAATAAAAGTTCACTAGATTTGAATGAAAACGTTTTAACAAATCTGTCAGGTGATTTAAGAGAATACATTGGCTTTGATTCTATAGACTTTCCTCCAGAGTTTCTCCTCCTCCTCTAGATACCATGTCTGAAGAGGGCATTGTGACCATGGCTTCCATTGGATTGGTCCATGATTATGCTTAAAGTACTACAGTAGTTGCCTTCTGCGGTATGACTGACCAGGAAACTCTCGAGCTATTGGAAGGATTTAGGGCTAATAATTAACTGTTTGACCATATTATATGTAGGCACCTTCTGTGGTCAAGTCTTGAAGTGGGATTTTCTGGAATTTCCGGCTCAGAGATAGGGATGCTATCACTGCGCTACTAAATCACCCCAAAGTTTCTACACAATCAAATTCGGATGGGTATGCCATCACATGAACTTGGATTCAAGGAATATGTATGTGCGTGTATGTAAAACGAAACAAACTTGCATTTATATCAAGGTACAGAAATGTCACAAGGTATGGCAAAAAAGCACAAGAGAAACAGAAAGTAGCTGCAAAGGGACAATGACTACAATAATAACCTAATACAAAAACTATTTTACATAGGACAAGAATTTAAGTTCAAGTTTGCCTGTCCTGGATTTGATTGATGCGATTCAACCTAACTCTATTAACTATGATCTGGTGAAGATTGGGGTCCTTTCTGACGAGGATAAGCAAGAAAATGCCAAGTACGTTGCCTGAACTTTATTGCTATTTTATGTGACAGCATTTCCCTTTAATCTTGTGTAGTGATTGTGGATGTATTTGACATCAATTTCCAATGAAAATTTAATTTTAAGTAAGTGCCCAATTTAATGGAAAAACAACTTTAAAATCTAAAACTGGTACTGTGCAATAGCAAATCTCGCACAATTTCTGCATGCAGTATTTGCACTGGAATTTGCATGATCTGTGCAAATTGTTTTAAAGACACACTATTTATTGTGTCCTTTTGCATTAGTTGACAAAAGGATAAGAAATGTGTATGACTGCAATGAGTAATGCAGATGAAAACTGAACAATGGAGTGACGTGTTGCCTTTCTCAACAGATATGCCGTGTCCATGGCTAGAAAAATTGGAGCTCGTGTATATGCCCTTCCAGAGGACCTCGTTGAAGTGAAGTCTAAGATGGTTATGACGGTTTTTGCCTGCTTGATGGGCAGAGGAATGAAGAGAGTGTAAAAAAAAAAGTATGCTGAATTATAAAGACAAATGTCACCACAAGCAAGTGACTGGCCTTTCAGATATTTCCAGGTTGAAATATGCTGTTGGCAGAACTAGTTTTCTTTTTCTGCTTTCCAAGAATAGAACAAGATGCTTGGGGAGGAGAGAATTGCATATATTACTTTTCCCTGGTGTGATAATCCATTAATTTAGCAAGGTACACAATGAAATGCATTCATATAAGTATGAACACAGAAGATGCCAACCTTCTGCATTATATCATCACTATTGGGTTTTCCCCCTCGATTAACCTTTTGGCTAGGATCAAGTGTGGTGTCGATGGGATGCTGCGCTTGGTTGAGGTCATTAGATTACATTTAAGCTTCATTTGAAGCAATTTTTAAAAGCGGCATCTCGGCCTTTTGGCTAAGATGCAAATGAGATCAAGCCTTGGAGGAGGAGGACTTGCACCTACTCCAATCAGGCCCAAGATCCTGTAGATCAGGCCCAAGACAGGAGTGGAGGCCCTGTCTTGTCAGCTTGGACCAGAAATGTCTCAACTTGTTGAGACTCTGAATTGGACTTGATTTGATTGAATTGGAAAAGTTTTTTTAAAAAATTGGTTATCTATTGTTGATGGATATGGATTATGCTGGGCTTTATTTTTAAGTTGCTTTTAGATTGCGATAATTGGTATTGCATTTGAGGCTTATCGGGTGGTACTAAATTTTGAATGAAAGCTAAAGATTTCAATCTTGCAGATATTGACAATCACTGTTCTTTGTTGTATTCCACTTAACTAATTCTGATTTCCATGATGCGTGTACACTGTTCACTGTATATAATCTAGCCAAACATTGCTACTTTTCAATGTTTCAAGCACTGTATATAATCTAGCCAAACATTGCTACTTTTCAATGTTTCAAGACAATTTGCAGTATAAAAGTTCCTTTTTTTGAAAAAAAAATTCCAACCAATGCTTTAGACCAAAAACATTCTCTTTTGTTTCTCTCTTTAGTGATTATTTTATTTTTGGTAACGATTACGTAGACCATCTAACTCTCCATTCCAGATATAGGCTTCAGTACATTCCATAGTCCAACTAATTATGAATCATTTTACTATGTATCTTGATATCTTATAAAATTTGCTTTTTTACAAAACATCGCATGAGAGATCAATACATTTTATTTAAAAATATTATGCAATCATTTTATGCAGGGAAGTGCCAAAGTTCTCGTGTTTAGAGAACTGCATCAGAATGAGATGTGCTGGGAAAGTAGGACCTTGAAGGTGCTTTGGTTCACCACAGGGTTCACAAAATGGAAAATCCTAAGATCTTTGGGGTGTGCTTGAAGTCCTGGGATTCAGAGTTTACTAATCTAAATTTTTAATTGCTCAGCAAAGCTTTCATAAATATACTACGGAAATGGTGGCAAGCATTGATGAAAATAAAAGTTTTGATACGTATATTATGCTTTTTGTATTTTTTTCCCCCCAATGTGTTGTCAGGCTAAGCAGAAAAGCAATAGTTGATCTGGCAGATTTGACCTCTGGCATTTGTTCATTTCAAAGATTGCCTGACCTGATGCCCTTGATAGCTACTAGGACCCTGGGCAATCCTGAAGTATCTCATCTAGTCCTAACTGGCTGGCCCCTTATCCTATAACTGAGTTGAGAAATTTCTTTTTTGAGGGTTATGAACCTTTGAAATTCTTGATCCCAGAGAGCTGTTAATGCTCAGTTGTTGCGTACATTCAGGACCGACATTGATCGCTTCTTGGGCAGTAAAGGAATCAATGGATATGGTGATGGGGTAGGAAAATGGAGATGGTGCAGGAGTTTGGCCATGACCTTATTGCATGACATAGCTGATTGGAGGAACCAAATAAGTTACTTCTTCTCCTAATCCTTATGTTTTTGTCTTTATTCAAGTTCTGGATTCATTGTTACTAAATTGCTTTATGTATTTTATGTATCATATAGTTTTAAGCCAAGCTCTCCATGTTTCCTGGTAACAGAAAACTCACTGAAGCCCTTCTCTTTTCCCTTCCTCCCCTTATCCCCCATGCACACATTAAATCAGCACCCTCTCCATCCTCACAAATGTACACACAAATCAGCCCCTCTCTCCCCCACGCATATTCATCAGCTCTTCTCCCCTCCCAATAATTTTTGTATGTTCAGTAGGTTTAGATTTGTAAACTGTAGATTTAAAACTTTAGATTTGCAAACCATATGCAAACTGTTACATGTGTCTTAATGTCTCATGGCCCAGAATAATCTGAAGTGCAGTTTAGTCATCTGAAAATATATAGATCTCAGAGGTTCTCAGTCTTGTATGGTTGAACAGTAAGTGTTTATTGATCACGCGTATCAATATATATATATATATATATACAGGGTCTAGCCCAAGCTATGAGTTAACTCCATGCTTGCTTCCACCCAGGTCTCTGTCCAGTCCACAGCTGACTCTAGTCTCAGATCATATGTCTCTTTACATCACACTGTTTCCCAATCCCACATTTAACCTTTGCTATGCCAGATACACTTATACTACAGGTAATCAGCCCCTCTTCAAACACCACACCTACCCACCCACCCAGGGTTGCCAGCCAGCTCAGGAGACCAGCTCCAGAATCTTAAGCAGCAAACACCAAAGCATATGCAAACTGTTACATGTCTTTTAATGTCTCATGGCCCAGAATAATCCGAAATGCAGTTTATTCATCTGAAAATATATAGGCACTGTACCCTATTTGTAATCAGTTCTCATCATCAATGCTATTTTTTTTGTTTCTGATGCATTGGAGTTTAAAGAAATAGTTTGATTATCTCACAAACAGTTGAAATTATGATAATTGAATTGCCTCAACTTTATCAGTACAAGTCACCCCTTCGCATAATGTGTACAGATTTTACTCTTTTACTCGATTCCCCAATATGGTTTCAGCTTTAGTTTTAGCTGGTCATTGATATTGCTTAAGAGACAGAACAGCACCATGAATATCATAATTGCAATAGCTAAATCTATTCGGTATATCCTGCCTGTGTGGGTAGTACATTGGATCTACTTACCCTAATCCAATTGCAAGCCCCCTGCCCACCCTTGGCGCAGTCAACTGGGACTGAGGAAGTTAGAGTATGCAGAGATGGATTTCTGAAATGGAATGTAGTATTTGGATTCTTGAGTCCTGAGCATTTTCATGACCTTTTTTAAAAGTGACAGTTAATCATCTGATTTTCTTAACCAAACTAGTTAAAATTATGTAAATATGTAATGAGCCCTTTGAACACAAGAGTGGAAAAAGCAGGAGCTGGACCTCTGACAACAGGAGTGGCTGATGCCAACAAAGAACGATGTGCAAATGAGAAAACAGGAGGAGACCACGGATAGACCCTTGGAGGAGCTCTGGAGGTAATAATCCGGGCAAGAGAGGCTGCTGCTGTAGATGTCCTGGATACGGTTAAGATTAAGAGTCAATAAATGAAAATAAGCAAAGGCTGTCCGACTGAGATGGAAAGCAGAAAAGAGACCTCGGAGGAGGATGGTGCGGTTAACCATGTCAAAGACTCCACTGAGTTTGAGGAGGAATAGTGTCTCTTGACCATAGTGGCAGAGGAAGTAATTTATGATGTTGATTCAGACAGTTTATGCTTCAGCAAGGCCAGAAACCTGACAAAACCATTCCTCTGTTTTATATGGTTGACCTGAGGAGGGGAATATACTTGCATGTCCCCCAGGGAGA
Organism: Mustelus asterias; assembly: GCF_964213995.1. Taxonomy (NCBI): domain Eukaryota; kingdom Metazoa; phylum Chordata; class Chondrichthyes; order Carcharhiniformes; family Triakidae; genus Mustelus; species Mustelus asterias. Next base: position 82,910,154 of record NC_135804.1, on the reverse strand, counting down.
ATCACGAACATTGAATGTTGTCATACTTGATCCATTACATGGTTGAAATGAAGTCACATCCAATCCATTATAACATTGAAGAAACATGGTGTCATTTTCACCCACCATTATGAGGACACTGTAACATTGACCCATTGTGTAATATTGGTGACATCACAGCTGAGTGTCTCCACTAATGAAATGTCTCTTCCCCTCATTATAATAAAATAAAACTATCCAACTTGCAACTGAAATTACCAGAGTCTACATAGTTTCCACTGGGAATATACATCACATGCCTTCTACTCGACCAACACTCAGAACATTTTTATTGTTCTTACAGAAATTCACTGTGGGTACAAGGGCTAAAGCATAAAAAGCCCAAAGAAAAAAGGGAGAATTACATTAGAAATACCAAAAATACTAGATTCTTTGGTGGTCATTTGCCAAAATTCTTTGCTCTCTGGACTGGTTCCTACAGATTGGAGGGTAGTTAATGTAAACCCGCTATTCAAAAAGGAAGGGAGAGAGAAAACAGGAAACTATAGACCAGTGAGCCTACTGTCAGTACTGGGAAATTTGCTAAAGTCCATTATCAAGGATTTCATAGCTCAGTATTTAGAAAGCAATGGTATAATCAGATAAAGTCTACATGGATTTACAAAGGGGAAATCATGCTTGATGAATCTATTGGAATTCTTTGAGGATGTAACAAGTAGAGTTGACCAAGCAGTAGATATGGTTTACTTAGACTTTCAGAAGACTTACAACAAGGTCTCACATGGCAGACTACTATTGTTACGATACGGAGGTTGTCCCCTTTTGGAGAAGTAACATTGAATTCCTCCAAAGACCTTGCCTCATAATCTGTTAAAAGCGTGTGGGGAGGTATGAACTGTTCTTCAGTAACGTTTAGTGGTTAATTAACAGAAATACCTGACACTTTAAAAGAACACTTAACAATTTATTTAACTAAGAGGGAACTTTAACTAAACAAGTAACACATCAAATAAAATAAGATTTTAATAGAATGCTGTTCAAATAAATACAATACTCATTCATTAACCAAAAAAATACAATAATAGAATTCAGTCACTCTCAAAATATACAACCAGGCTTTATGGCTTTCGGAAACTTTTGGAGTTCTTCTGTTGATTCTTCTGTAAGATCTTTCTGATTTGCTTTTGCTAGTTAGATGGTGCATTCTCAAGAAATATCATAAATTGGCAGAGTTGAGAGCTGCTCTCTCTCGAGGCTTGAGAGGTGGCAGTCCTTCAGTTGCTCTGCTCTTTTCCCCCCTGCACACTCGAGGGATGACCTATCGATTTTCCTACAATAGGGTTGGTCTGATGTTGTCAACATCATCAAATTCAAATCTTATAGGTTCTTGGTAACTGAGTACCTGCCTTAAATTGATTGGGCAAAATTCAGACAAAAACAGGTTGTCTTGTTAAGACTACTGCTTGACTTTTTGATACAAATGTTTCAGCTTGGACTCGGGATGTACTTTGCATTTTAAACCTCCAAGCACTAAAACAAAACACCAGCTTTTAAAGGGGTCATGCAATGTTTTTTTCCCTCTAGCATTTTTACAATTTTCTTACATCTTTACCAACATCAAATTACAACTTCGCAACACTATGTAAAGTCAAAACTCGTGATTGCAGATGGATTGAAAGCTGGTTAGCAGATAGGAAGCGAAGAGTTGCATAAATAGATCTTTTTCAAATTGGCAGGCAGTGACTAGTCGGTACCGCAGGGGTCTGTGCTAGGACCCTCAATTGTTCACATTATATATTAATGATTTGGAAGAGGGAATTGAATGTATTATCTCCAAATTTGCAGATGATACAAAGTTGGGTGGTGGTTGAGCTGTGAGGAGTATGCAGTGATGCTTCAGCGTGATTTAGACAGGCTACGTGAGTGTGCAGATGCAGTATAATGTGGATAAATGTGAGGTTACCCATTTCAGTAGCAAAAATTGGAAGGCAGATTATTATTTGAATGGGTGTAAATTGAGAGAGGTGGATACTCAGCGAGACCTTGGTGTCCTCGTGCATCAGTCACTGAAAGTAAGCGTGCACGTACAGCGGGCAGTAAAAAAGGCAAATCGTATGTTAGCCTTCATCGCAAGAGGATTTGAGTATAGGATTGGGATGTTTTCTTGCAATTGTACAGGACATTGGTGAGGCCACACCTGGAGGATTGGGTCCAGTTTTGGTGTCCTTAGCTGAGGAAGGATGTCCTTGCTATGGTGGGAGTACAGTGAAGGTTTGCCAGGCTGATTCCTGGGATGGCAAGTCTATCATATGCAGAGAGACTAAGTTGGTCAGGATTATATTAATTGAAGTTTGGAAGAGTGAGAGGAGATCTCATAGAAATCTGTAAAATTCTAACAGGATTAGACAGGGTAGATTCAGAAAGAATGTTCCTAATGGTGGGGGAGACCAGAACCAGGGGTCATAGTTTGAGGATAAGGGATAAACCTTTCGGGACTGAGGTGAGGAGAAATTTCTTCACCCAGAGAGTGGTGAATCTATAGAATTCACTACCACAAAGTAGTTGAGATCAAAACATTGTCTGATTTCAAGAAGAATTTATATATAGCTCTTGGGGCTAAAGGGGTATTGAGGGGAGGTGGGATTCAGATATTGACTTTGATGATCAGCCATGATCAAAATGAATGGTGGAGAAGGCTTGAAGGGCTGACTAGCCTACTCCTGCTTCTATTTTCTAGGTTTCTAAACCTGTGTTGTTCCAGTGCAGTGCCACAGTCAAAAAATGGAATAGAGAGATGGAAAATGGTATCTTGGATCTTCCCTGCTGTTTCCCTGGTTCAGATACAACCAATGAATACATAATGTGGTGTTGTCCTCAAATATTTCCTGTATCAGGCACATACGCACTCCCTTCTCTCAAACTCCCACCTCTTTCGTGTGTACACACATGTGCACCCTCTCCCTGTGGTTCCGTGGCACTTCATCTCCATTTCTCCAAGGCTCCTTTCCCTCCTGCCCTCTATGGCTGCTTCCCCTCCTGTCCCGTGGCTATGGCCTACCTTGCTTGCCACCTGTTCAGTCACCTGGTTGCCTTTGCTCTGGGCATATCTTGGGGCTTTGCTGCTATTTCCAGGGCATATCGAAAATATTAATGGGATTAGACAACAAAATCGATGTGGATTTTGACAAACCTGGAGTTTTTTGAAGACGTAACTAGTAGATAAGGGTGAACTGGGACGTGATATATTTGGATTTTCAGAAAGCTTTTGATAAAAATCCCACATACTGTGGGATTTTTGTGTGAAAATTAAAGCACACGAGATTGGGGGTAATACATTAATAGGGATTGAGAATTGGTTAGCAGACACGAAAAAGAGAGTAGCAATAAATGGGTCTTTTTCAAAGTGGCAGGTAATGACTAGTAGGGTCCCGCAGGGATCAAGGCTTGGGACCCAGCTACTCTCAATATACATCAATGATTTTGATAAGGGAACCAAAAATAGTATGTTCAAGTTTGCTGACGACAAAAAACTTGGTGGGAATGTGAGTGGTGAATCAGATGTTAACAGGTTTCAAGGAGGTTTAGAAAGTTGAGTGAGTGGGGAAATACATGGCAGATACAGTATAACATGGATAAATTGGAACTTATCCACTTTTGATGATTAATCAGAATGGCAGAATATTATTTAAATAGTGATGGACTGAGAAATGTTGATGTATGAAGGGACCTGGATGTTCTAGTACATCAGTCACTGGAAGCAAGCATGCAGGAACAGTAAGCAGTTTGGAAGGCAGATGGTATGTTGTCTTTCATTGCAAGATGGCTTGAGTACTGGAGCAAGAATGTCTGCAGTTGTACAGGGACTTGTTGAGACCACACCTGGCAATTGTGTGCAGTTTTGGTCTCTATCAATGAAAGGATATACTTGCACTTGGGAGTGCAGTGAAGGTTTGCCACACTGATTCCTTGGATGGCAGGATTGTCGCATGAGGAAAAATGGGATGACTGGGCCTGCTTTTACTGCAGTTTAGAAGAATGAGAGGAGACTTAATTGAAACATATAAAAATCTGAAAGGACTGGATAAACTGTGTGCAGGTTTGTTGTTTCCTCTGGCTGGGGGTTCTAGAACAAAGGGTCACAGTCTCCGGATACGGAATAGGCCATTTAAGACTGAGATGAGTCACTTGGGTTGGTAAACCTGTGGAATTCTCTATCACAGAGGCTGTGGGGGCCAAATCTATATGATAGATAGGGCGGCACAGTGGTTAGCATTGCTGCCTCCCAGCACCAGAGACCTGGGTTCAATTCCTGGCTTTGGTCACTGTGTGGAGTTTGCACGTTCTACCTGTGTCTGCGTGGGTTTTCTCTTGAGTGCTCTGGTTTCCTCCCACAGTCCAAATGACGTGCTTGTTAGGTGCATTGGCCATGCTAAAGTCTCCCTCCGTGTCCCCGACCAGGTGCCGGAGTGTGGCGATTAGGAGATTTTCATACTAACTTCATTGCAGTGTTAATGTAAGCCTACTTGTGGCACTAATAAATAAAATTTCTCGACATTAAAGCTGTCAACAGGTATGGGGAGAGTACTGGAGAATACTGGTGTACTGGTGAGATAGAGCTTCAGCCATGATCATGCTGAATGCAGGAGCAGGCTTGAAGGGCTGAATGGCCTACTCCTTTGTGTTTCCATCTTGTCCCATCAGACTCTGGCTTTTCAGTGCATTGGCAGCTGATATGCTGACTAATGTGCCTATCAGTAGCCAATTCTGAGTGAAAACTGTCTTTGGATAAGCTGGAAGGACTGTTTTTTTTCACATTTAAAACAGCTGGACTTACTGTGGAACTCCTGGATGTATTGTGTAGAATGCCAAGGGGCGGTGCCTGATGGGAGCGATCGGTGAGGGTGGGGGGTCCTGCAGCACTCTGTAGTCGGGATCGATGGGGAAGGGAGGCCAGCGATCGGGGCTGGGTGGGGGGGTGTCGAGGTTGGGCCTGGACATGCTTGGACCTCATGATGTGGAGATGCTTGGACGGTCAGCTATTGGGCGGGGGGCAGAGGGCCAGCAATGTGGAGGTCACGAGGCGGGCCAGCGATCGAGCGTTCTGTGGAACATGGTTTGGGTAACACTGGTTTAAAGCATTAGCTATGGATGGATTGTTGTCTGTTTTTTTAAAAATCATAACATGTAAGGATTCACACGTGCTTGGATGGACTTTATTCGACTCCCAGCTGGGATTCCTACATTTTGGAGCTGAATTTTTTAAATAATAAAATGTAAAATGATTATTTGAATTTGATATGGAGATCTCTGTAGGGAGTCAGTTGAGCTGAGTTTTAAAAAAATTATTTCACAGAATGTGGACATCACTGGGTAGACCAGCATTTATTGCCAAATCCTATTTGCCCTTGAGGAAGTGTTGGTTACCCTTCTCTTGAACCATGCAGTCTGTATTGTAAGTATACCCATAGAACTGTCAGGAAGGGAGTTCCAGCATTTTGACCCAGGAACAGTGAAGGAAAGGTGATATAGTTCTAAGTCAGGCTGGTGTGTGGCTTGGAGGGGAACTTGCAGCTGGTTCCCAAACATCTGTTGCCCTTGTATGTCCAGATGGTCGAGGTCGCTGTTTATGTAGTTTCAGTGAAAATTCCAATTTTACTAGGAACAATAAATGGGTTAGATCAGTGTTTCCCAAACTGGTTTCTTTGGGACCTTGGGGTTCCCTGAGACTCCTCCAGAGGTTCCACAGTAGTCTCATCATTTTTGATTTGAAAAAAGTTGTCCTTCCAGCTTGACCAATTAAAGGTGTTTTTTTTTCACTTTGTTTGTTATTGAGAGAAACTGGGGATGATTCCCCCATCCCGCTGCACTGAGTTTTTAGCGCAGCGGGCCGGGTGATTTAAGCGGCCATAATATATGCAGCGCTTAATTTAAATATAATTTAAGTCGCACTCTTCAGGCCCATTAGCCTCTCTTCCCCCCCCCCGCCCCCCCGCCCCCATCAAGGGTATTTCACTCCAGCGGGGTTTATAGTACCTTCCCACTTGCAAGGAGCTAGCGGCCTGACCCCGCTGGAGTGAAAGGGGAGGGGCAATCGGGGGCCCCAGAGGGTGGCGGGGGCGTGTCTCCTGGGCATTGGCATCTTGGAAGTGCGAGCCTGGGCCCCTGGCACTGCCTGAGGCAAAGTGCCAATGACCAGGGGGCACCTTTGCACTGCCCACTGGGCATGGGGCAGTGCCAAGGGGGCAGTGCTTGACGGGAGGTGGGGCCTGATGGGGGTGATTGGTGGGGGTGGGGATGGGGGGTCATGCTGCCACTCTGCAGTTGGGATCGGTGGGGCAGGGAGGGAGGCCAGCGATCGGGGCTGACCATCGGAGTGGAGAGCGGGGGAGGGTGTGGAGCAAGGAGTCGAGGCTCGGCCTGGGCATGTTTGGGGGGGGCCAGCAATTGAGCCGTGGGTGGGGGAGGGAGAGGGCTGGCGATGCGGAGGCCGCGAGGCTGGCCAGTGATCCAGCTGGCCAGCAATCAGGAAATCAGCAGTGCAGAGGTACTGCACATGATGCTGACAGATCGATGCCCCCTGATTTTTAACATGATTCATGCTAGTGCACTCAGTAGTGCACAGAGCATGGGAGATTCTTCTCTAAGCTCCCACTAAAAAAAAACCAAGGTGATTTACTCCAGTTTTCACACAAATTCAACTTTTCGTCTTTTTTAGGAGAATTGCCCCCACTGTCTTTAAAACAATCAGAATGATATTATACACTACGATAGTTGACAAGGCAGTTACATGTAAATATAATTTGGGATTCGGACAAATGAAGGTTAGAAAGTAATGATATGGAGTAACAAATATTGACAAACTGGATACAGCTTTAAAGAAAGAGAGCTGGAGGATCTTTTAAGTTCATTTGATTTGGTAGTTCGACAGGAACACATATGTAAATAACTTTGAATTAGCAATAACTTTCTCAGGAATTTTATTAATTGAGGTAATCTGTAGGTGGGGATAATCATTGCAGATGGGCAGTGACCAAGGGTCACATGTCACCTGAACATTTTCACTCAAATGTAAAATCTTATTGAATGAGTTATTGGTGGGGATTACCATTACAGATGCATAGTGACCAAGGCTCTCACTTCACAGGAGATATTTTCATTCAAATGCAGAAATTATTGGAAATTTCACACACATTTTATATCAGTCACTACCAACAGCCCAAAGTGCTGTTTTCATTGAAACAGATGCAGCGGAGGTGGAGAAACTGGGAGAATGGGATGGAGCGGGGTGTGAGGAGCTGTAATTGAGGTAGCTGTGGAAATTGGTGTGTTTGTAATGAATATTGGTGGTCAGTCTATCAGCAGAAATGGAGACAGAGGTCAGGGAAGGGAAGTGTCAGAAACGGAGCACGTGAAGGTGAGAGGGGGATGGAAACTGGAAGTAACATCTTAATTCGTCCAGGTCCAGATGAGAGCATGAAGCAGCATCCATGTGTCATTAATGTAACAGGCGAAGAGTTGTGGGAGAAGGTCTGAGTGAGACTGGAATAAGGAATGTTTCACATACCTCACAAAAATATGGGCATAACGGGCCCATGTGGGTACCCATAACCACACCTTTTACTTGCAGCACAAGTTAAAGGAAAGATTATTTCGTGTCAAGTTCAGCTAGGTGGAAGAGAGTGGGGGTGGATGGGGTTTGTTGGGGCCTCTGTTCGAGGAAGAAGCAGAAAGCCCAAAGACTCTCCTTGTAGGGGATGTAGGTATGGAGGGATTGGACATCCATAGTGAAGAGGAGGCAGTTAAGACTGGAACACTAGAAATTGTTGATGTAGGGTTTTGGAGGAATCACGAATGCAGGCCAAAGGACTGGATAATGGGATCAAGATGTGGAGATGCCGGCGTTGGACTGGGGTAAACACAGTAAGAAGTTTAACAACACCAGGTTAAAGTCCAACAGGTTTATTTGGTAGCGAAAGCTTGTGTGGCTTTTGCTACCAAATAAACCTGTTGGACTTTAACCTGGTGTTGTTAAACTTCTTAATGGGATCAAGACAGGAAGAAATGAGTTCAGCGGGGCAGGAACAGACTGATAAGATGGGTCTACCTGCGCAGTCCTGGTTGTGAAGTTTGGAAAGCAGGTAGTAACAGACCTTGCAAGGCTGGGGTACTATGATGTTGGAGTCTAGGAGAGAAGATCACCGGAGGCAATGAGAACGTTAACAGTTCTGGAAACAATGGCTTGATGTTTGGTGGTGGGATCATGGTCCGGGGGAGGTAGAAGGAAGTGTCCGAGAGTCGGCACTCAGACTCTACGAGGTAAAGGTCAGTACGCCAGACAACAACAGCATCACCCTTGTTGGCAGGTTTGATGACAAAGTCAGGGTTGGACTTTAGAGAATAGAGTGCAGCAAGTTCAGAAAGAGAGAGGATGGAGTGAGTAGGAGGAGCAGAGAAATTGAGATGACTGAGGTCGCGCCAAGTGTTTTCAATGAAAAGATCAAGAGCAGGAAGGAGGCCAGATGGAGGGGTCCACGTAGAGGAAGAATACTGAAGGTGGGTGAAAAGATCCATTGAACTGGAAGAGGACTCCTGGCCATAGAAGTGAACAAGGAGATGAAGGTAATGGAAGAAGAGTTCTGTATCATGCCCAGCCCAAAATTAATTTGGTGAGGCCTTTTTAACTGTGTTTTTGTGTGTGTATCTATTGTGCAAAGCAATCAATTTTTAATGGTTAAACTCTTCAACATATACGACTTTTTCTTCATGGGTTCCGCAATACTCTTGGGATGTCAAAAGTGTTCCGTGGCTGGAAAAGTTTGGGAAATCCTGGGTTAGATTATCTGAACTAATAATTAAACTTAGAATCATAGAATCCCTATAGTACAGAAGGATGCCATTTGGCCCATCAAGTATGCACTGAACACAATCCCATTCAGGCCCTATCCCGTAACCCCATGTATTTACCCTGACACTATGGGACAATTTAGCACAGCCAATCAACTTAACCCGCACATCTTTGGAGTGAGAGAGAAAACCGGAGCACCCAGAGGAAACCCACACAGACACAGGGAGAACATGCAAACTCCACACAGTGATCCAAGGTCAGAATTGAACCTGGATCCCTGGCGCTGTGAGGCAGCAGTGTTAACCACCGTGCCGCTCTTACTGAAACTTACTGAACCAGAGTACTAAAAAGAAAGGTTCTTGTCTTTGATATCAGAACATAAGAACTTAAGGAGCAGGAGTAGGCCACTTAGCCCCTCGAGCATTGGCTGATCTTTTTGTGGAATCAGCTCCACTTCTCTGCCTGCTCACCATAACTCTTAATTCCCTTACTGTTCAAAAATCTATCTTTGCCTTAAAAACATTCAATGAGGTAGCCTCAATTGCTTCACTGGGCAGGGAATTCCACAGATTCACAACACTTTGGGTGACGAAGTTCCTCCTCAACTCAGTCCTAAATCTGCTCCCCCTTATTTTGAGGCTGTGCTCCCTAATTCTTTCACCCGCCAGTGGAAACAACCTACCTGCTTCTATCTTATCTATCCCCTTCATAATTTTATATGTTTCTATAAGATCTCCCCTCATTCTTCTAAATTGCAATGAGTATGGTCCCAGGAGTCTGTAAATAAGACATTTTGACTTGTGACCAATTACAGATTGGAGTGTTGTTCCATAGTAATGACAGCTTATAGTCTATTATAATAGTAAAACGATCTGTAGAGAGGTAAAAAGAAAGTTGTCACTGAACTTGGAAAGGAGACAAAATGCTGAAGAAGTATCTCAGAGACCAGTAGTTAGTTGCATGTTACTGAAGAAAATAGAAAATGTCAAAAGAAGTTTCAAAGAATAAGTTTTGTTGCCCCCGAGTTTGTAGTATTTCATATGCGGACATCCAGCGGATATTAAAGGCTGTTGTGTAAAAGACATGCCAACCTAGCTGAGCACATACTAATTCTCTATAACAAAACCTCGCTGATAAGCTCTTGAAAGGGGTGAAAGTCTGTTTATTTAGGGACACAGTTAAGGCCAGCTTCAACAAGGTTGCTGTGAAATAAGTAACAGCAATCAGAAGATTTTTCAAAATTTTAATTGGTTTCTTTACAACAACCTAGGTGAATTCACAGACTGCAATTAGTGCAAGACCCCCTACCTCCCCCCTCCCCATTCTGAACCTCCCCATTCAGACCTTGGCCAGGTCTGACCAGTTGTAAAGATTTGCTTGTAAACCAAGGATTTCCCCCATTTGTTTTAAGAACAGGGATATTGCAAGATAGCGAGCGCCAAAGCAGATAGCTACAACTGATGCACTGCCTAAAGCTTGTTCCACCTGGAGTCTGTTTTCTAACAGATACCTTGGGCTGAATTTTTAGTTTCGGGGTAAGAACCTTGATGGCAGGAGCATTTCCAGGTCTGACCCCACACTGCATCAGCATCAGACGAGCAGGAGGAGGCCAGTCGGCCTTTCAAGCCTGCTCCACCATTCATTAGGATCATGGCTGATCATGCAACTCAATAGTCTGATCCTGCCTGCCCCCATATCCATATGCGTAGTACTATTTTGAAGAAGATGGCTAATCAGCGAGCAGAGGGTGAATTCACTCTTAAATTGAGAATGTTGGTGGGTTCCAGGGTGGAGGCCCCTCCATTGGAGGACCAATAGGAGGACCTCCAGCACTGAGAGAGCAACACTCCCACTATTAGAGCTAAGAAATGCCGATGTATGGGGAAGAAAAAGGGTGCCTCAAAATGGGGGCACCCACTCAGCATACTTCATTTTTCAAAAAAAATGTTGTCATATTCATTGTGGAGAGGGATGTTCTCCACGAAGGCATCTTTCAGCAACAGCTGTGACCAATTGAGTATGTCAGATATGTGAGGTGTGGGGCTTGGTGAGATTAAAATGTCACTGCAGTAAGCCGCTTGTGGTCAAGTAGCCATCAATTCCCTCTTACCCCGCTCCCGCTGAACCTGCCTCTTACAAAATGGGCTGGAGGTGTGACGATCTTGCCAAGTGAGCATGCCATTTTCGAATGGCAATTATTTGGCTCTGTCACCTCTGGTTGTGCCTCCAGCATAATCTGAAAATTCTTCCCTCCCTTCTCAAGAGGGTGGGCAATTGTTTGCTATTACAATCCAGCTCTGTTCTGCATAAAAATATATTTTAATCCATTCGGGCTAATGTCATCTTCCCAAAGGCTGATCCTTGCTCATTGCCAACTGATGCTTCATCCTGAGCGGTACGGTAGCACAGTGGTTAGAGCTGCTGCCTCTCAGTGCAAGGGACCCAGGTTCAATTCTGGCCTCGGATGACTGTGTGGAGTTTGCACATTCTCCCCATGTTTCTATGGGTTTCCTCCAGGTGCTCCAGTTTCCCCCCACAGTCCAAAAATGTGCAGGTTAGATTGGTTGGTGATGCTAAATTGCACCTTAGTGTCAGGGGGATTAGCAGGGAAATACATGGAATTACAGGGATAGGGCCTGGGTGGGATTGTTGTCAGTGCAGTCTTGATGGGCCTAAAGGCCTCCTTCTGCACCTTGGGATTCTGTGATTCTGAACAATTTTCTTGGTGGATTTTGGCAGGGTTGCCTTCCACCCTCCGGCAGAGTGGAGTCGGGTTTTGAAGTCTACCTCAGCTGGAATGAATATCGAACACGTACCGTTGGCATTCATCTGAATGAGATGCCAGTCATCTAGTTAACATGACATCCAGTGTCTGGTCCTGGTGATTTGGGCTTGTTTCTGTTGGATAGCAGATTACCTTTACAACACAACAATTACAGTTGTGTCTACTCACTCTTTGCCACCTTTTCAATGTTTTGCAGCTACAGTCTTTTTCTTTTCTCTCCAGGCTGCAATTCTTTTCGTTCTTGTTCTTCTTCCTGTTGCTTGGCCTGGGAACACCTCACAGCAGATCTGGACATTTACACACCTTGCTTGTTACTTCCTGAAAGAGTTCTCATAGATTAATCAAACATGATGGTGGCGATCTTATTGGCTCGTCACGCCAGTTGATCAGCGTGACAAGCCGGTAAGATCAAGCGAGAGGTGAAAAACTGGGTTCACGCCCAGTTACTTGTCTCTCGTGATAATAAAGGCCTTGTTCTGCTGGCGTAATCAGCCTTGTACCCAGAAAGGGCCCCCAAATAGTCAGTGGGAAATTGAGCAAATATGTAAGGAGATTACGGATAGCTGCAAGAAAAATAGGGTGGTAGTAGTAGGGGACTTTAATTTTCCCAACATTGACTGGGACAGCCATAGCATTAGGGGCTTGGATGGAGAGAAATTTGTTGAGTGTATTCAAGAGGAATTTCTCATTCAGTATATGGATGGCCCGACGAGAGAGGGGGCAATACTTAACCTCCTCTTGGGAAATAAAGGGCAGGTGACAGAAGTGTTAGTGAGAGATCACTTTGGGACCAGTGACCATAATTCCATTAGTTTTAAGATAGCTATGGAAAATGATAGGTCTGGCCCAAAAGTTAAAATTCTAAATTAGGGCAAGGTCAATTTTGATGGTACTCGACAGGAATTTTCAAAAGGGGGAGTCTGCTGGCAGGCAAAGGGATGGCTGGTAAGTGGGAGGCTTTCAAAAGTGTGTTAACCAGGGTTCAGGGTAAGTACATTCCTTTTCAGAGTGAAGGGCAAGGCTGGTAGAAGTAGGGAACTCTGGATGAGTCGAGATATTGAGGCCCTGGTCAAGAAGAAGGAGGAGGCATATGACATGCATAGGCAGCTGGGATCAAGTGGATCCCTTGAAGAGTATAGAGGTTGTCGGAGTAGAGTTCGAGAGAAATCAGGAGGGCAAAAAGGGGACATGAGATTTCTTTGGCAGATAAAGCAAAGGAGAATCCAAAGAGCATCTACAAATACATAAAGGGCAAAAGAGTAACCAGGTAGAGAGTAGTGCCTCTTAAGGATCAACAAGGTCACCTATGTGCGGATCCACAAGAGATGTGTGAGATCCTATATGAATATTTCTCATCAGTGTTTACTGTTGAAAAAGGCATGGATGTTAGGGAACTTGGGGAAATAAACAGTGATGTCTTGAGCAGTGTACATATTAGTCTTAAAGCGCATCAAGGTAGATAAATCCCCGGAACCTGACGAAATGTATCCTAGGACATTGTGGGAGGCTAGGGAGGAAATTGCGGGTCCCCTCGCAGAGATATTTGAATCATCGACAGCCACAGGTGAGGTGCCTGAAGATTGGAGGGTAGCAAATGTTCCTTTGTTTAAGAAGGAAAAGCCTGGGAACTACAGGCTGGTGAGCCTAACGTCTGTAGTGGGTAAGTTGTTGAAAGGTATTCTGAGAGACAGGATCTTCAGGCATTTAGGGAGGCGAGGACTGATTAGGGACAGTCAGCATGGCTTTGTGAGTGGAAAATCATATCTCATGAATTTGATTGAGTTTTTTGAAGGGGTAACCAAGAAGGCAGATAAGGGCAGTCCAGTTGACATTGTCTACATGGATTTTAGTAAGGCCTTTGACAAGGTATCGCATAGTAGGTTGCTGCATAAGGTTAAATCTCATGGGATCCAGAGTGAGGTAGCCAATTGGATACAAAATTAGCTTGACGACAGAAGACAGAGGGTGGTTGTTTTTCAAACTGGAGGATTGTGACCAGCGGTGTGCCTCAGGGAAAGGTGCTGGGTCCATTGTTATTTGTTATTTATATTAATGATTTGGATGAGAATTTAGGAGCCATGGTTAGTAAGTTTGCAGATGACACCAAGATTGGTGACATAATGGACAGTGAAGAAGGTTATCTAGGATTGCAACGGGATCTTGATCAATTGGGCCAGTGGGCCGATGAATGGCAAATGGAGTTTAATTTAGATAAATGTGAGGTGATGCATTTTGGTAGATCAAATCGGGGCAGGACTTACTCAGTTAATGGTAGGGCACTGGGGAGAGTTATAAAACAAAGAGAACGAGGAGTACAGGTTCATAGCTACTTGAAAGTGGAGTCACAGATGCATAGGGTGGTGAAGGAGCATTCGGCATGATTGGTTTGATTGGACAGAGCATTGAATACAGGAGTTGAGATGTCTTGTTGAAGTTGTACAAGACATTTGGAAGATCTCATAAAGATAGGACATATACAGTAAATGGCAGAACCCTTAACAGTATTGATAGGCAGAGGGATCTAAGTGTACAGGTTCACAGGTCACTGAAAGTGGCAACGCAGATGGAGAAGGTAGTCAACAATGCATACGACATAAGAACATAAGAACATAAGAAATAGGAGCAGGAGTAGGCCATCTAGCCCCTCGAGCCTGCCCCGCCATTCAATAAGATCATGGCTGATCTGACGTGGATCAGTACCACTTACCCGCCTGATCCCCATAACCCTTAATTCCCTTACCGCTCAGGAATCCATCCATCCGCGCTTTAAACATATTCAGCGAGGTAGCCTCCACCACCTCAATGGGCAGAGAATTCCAGAGATTCACCACCCTCTGGGAGAAGAAGTTCCTCCTCAACTCTGTCTTAAACCGACCCCCCTTTATTTTGAGGCTGTGTCCTCTAGTTTTAACTTCCTTACTAAGTGGAAAGAATCTCTCCGCCTCCACCCTATCCAGCCCCCGCATTATCTTATAAGTCTCCATAAGATCCCCCCTCATCCTTCTAAACTGCAACGAGTACAAACCCAATCTCCTCAGCCTCTCCTCATAATCCAAACCCCTCATCTCCGGTATCAACCTGGTGAACCTTCTCTGCATGCTTACCTTCATCGGCCGGGGTACCGACTTTAAAAATTGGCAAGTCATGTTGCAGCTTTATAGAATCTTAGTGTTGGAATATAGTGTTCAATTCTAGTCGCCACACTACCAGAAGGATGTAGAGGCTTTGGAGAGGGTATAGAAAAGATTTACCAGGATGTTGCCTGGTGTGGGGGGCATTATCCATGAGGAGAGGTTGGAGAAACTTGGTTTGTTCTCACTGGAACGACAGAGGTTGAGGGGCAACCTTATAGGAGTCTACAAGAGTATGAGGAGCATGGACAGAGTGGATAGTCAGAAGCTTTTTCCCAGGGTGGAAGAGTCAAAAACTAGGGGGCATAAGTTTAAGGTGCGAGGGGCAAGGTTTAAAGGAGATGTACGAGGCACGTTTTTTACACAGAGGATGGTGGGTGCCTGGAACTCGCTGCTGGGGAGGTAGTGGAAGCAGATACAATAGTGACTTTTAGTTCAGTCAGGCAGCGTGGTTAGTGCAGGCTTGGAGGGCCGAAGGGCCTGTTCCTGTGCTGTAATTTTCTTTGTTCTTTCTTTGTTCTTTATTAGTAAGGCCACACTTGGAATACTGTGTACAATTCTGGTCACCCTATTATAGAAAGGGTATTATTAAACTAGAAAGAGTGCAGAAAAGATTTACTAGGATGCTTCCAGGACTTGATGGGTTGAATTATGAGGAGAGGCTGGATAGACTGGGACTTTTTTCCCTACAGCATAGAAGGCTTGGGGGTGATCTTATAGAGGTTTATAAAATAATGAGGGGCATAGATCAGTTAGATAGTCAACATCTTTTCCCAATGGTAGGGGAGTCTAAAACTAGAGGGCATAGGTTTAAAGCGAGAGGGGAGAGATACAAAAAAGTCCAGAGGGGCAATTTTTTCACAGGGTGGTGAGTGTCTGGAACAAGCTGCCAGATGTAGTAGTAGAGGCGGGTACAATTTTGTCTTTTGAAAAGCATTTAGACAGATGGGTATAGAGGGATATGGGCCAAATGCGGACAATTGGGACTAGCTTAGTGGTAAAGACTAGGTGGCATGGACAAGTTGGGCCGAAGGGCCTGTTTCCATGCTGTCAACCTCTATGACTCTATTTGTCACATTACAATCTAGGGAATTTTGGAAGATTACAACTAATGCATCCACCATCTCTGCAACCACTTCTTGAAAGGCAGGGGACTAGTCAACCTTTGGTCCCATTTGCTTTTCTAATATTTTTTCTCTCGTCATCGTAGCTATTTTAAATTCATCCTTCCCTTTTGCCTCTTGAATTTCTCCTATTCTTGAATGCTTGTTGTGTCTCCAACCGTGAATCAGATACAAAATACTTGTTCAAAGTCTCAGCTGTTTCCTGGTGTTAATTTCCCAGTCTCACCTTTTCAGTGCTAAGGCACATTTTAGCTACTCTTTTACACTGTCTGTTTTTATATTTCTTGCTAGTTTACTCTCATATTCTAATTTCTCCATTTTTTTTCAGTCATCCTTTGTTGGTTTCTAAAAGCTTTCTGTCCTATCACTCATCTCCACAGCATCTTTTCTGTCAATCTGAAATCATCCTTAAATTCCTTAGTGAGCACAGATGGTGCTCGCTTCTTGTAGAGTCTTCCTCTCTCAATGCAAATGTTTCCCTAAATGTCTGTTAATTCTCCCTTGTTATATCTTTTCACCTACTTTCCCAGTCCAACTTTGTCTTCATAGTAGTTGCCTTTATTTAAGTCTCTAGTTTCAAATGCTGAAAAATCAAAGCTCATGTGTTCACATTCTCTGTAGCCACTTCTTTTAATGCTGGAAGTAGGTCATCATGTTGAGGGAATTTGTTGGTGTTTAGTCCCATTAATTTCTCCATTACTGTTTCTTTAACTAAAATTTTCTCCAGGTTCCTCACTAATTTCTAACTCTGGCGAGTTGATAGTTTGCTTGTTTCTTGCTCCAGTATTGTCTTGCAGCCTTGGCAATTGGCGAGAGGTTGCAGGTTCTGTGCCATTGTGTTTAAAGGCAGTGTGACAACAAGCATTGGAGCCTGGAATTGGGGCTTATTCTTCTATTGATGGTAATTTCCCTGTACGTCTACCACTCGAGGTACAGTGGTAATTATCTGAAGATTTGGTTGGTCGCAAAGAAATTCGACAGACCAGCTCTCCGAAGATCGAAGTGAATTTAGAGCTGAAATCCCAGTTGAGAGTCTGTTTACTAGTGGAACTTTCAGGAATTTGCAGCTTTGTTTAGTTGTCATGACATTGTCAGCCGTTTTACGAAGATTGAGTGTAAGACAGGCATCTCTGCACAAGAAAAAGATTGGTTTCATATGATACATTAGTGGCTCGAGGATCATGTCTATGATTGGAAGTTGGATTCCTCCAGGCCTGAAAGTGGTGTGCCTGTTGTTTGTAGCCAGAGGTCTCTTAGCCTGTAACCTTATCTGAGACGACTGTAACACTGACTCCCATGTCTGATTTGAAGCTGGTGAGGTGACCATTTACTGAGATGTTGCATTACAAAAAGAGAATTCAGGATCCCTAAACTCACTCAAGGAACATGATTAGGTCTCTTTCTGGGAGGTACCTCGATTTCATGGATTGACTTGGGACCCTCGGCTGGTCTGGGTGTCTTAATTTTGCATTGCTTTCCAAGGATTCCCAGGTGGTTGCAGTTGAAACGCTGCTCTGAGATTGCTGGACATTAATCTTGCTTGTGAGGTTGTTTGGCTTCACAGTTTGGCTATTACATTACTTGGCCTGGGGTCGCTCTGACCGACCTGGAATAATTGAAGTTAATCTGTACCATTGGCTTGCTTTTTGCTCTCCCTAAATGCTGTTGTATCTTAGATTAAAATATGTATCAAATTATTTCGACTAGCACACCTACTGAATAAAGTAGTTTATTTACTAATACAGCTTCTGTCTTTCCATCAAATCTTGAAGCTATCATGTATCTTAATTTATTCAGTAATGTCCCCAATTTGTGTTTGGTCTGGTAATGCTGTCCATGGTTGCTTTAAAGCCCTAAATGCTGTGCAGGTTTTAAAGATAGCACTGCCGTAACTGTTTTTTCAGAGTCTCCCCACATTTGTCATGTTTTGGCTGGCTCCAATGGTGAAGGCGGTTCCAACTTCTTTGCCTTTTGCAGTAATTTGTTAAATAAACAATTTTGGGACATCCCTGTGATGTCGGAGGATTTTTGGGTATTTTACAGTGGATTCCCACTTTGGTTGAAGTTTTTAAACCTTTGGCTTTGTTTTCTTCTTGCAACAGATTTGGCCACCATGGGGTATGGGTGCCAATTCTGAACCGAGATGGGCTGCGGAGATTTCGGAAACGGGATGCTCTGCCTTTTATACCTTGTCTTCGAACATGTGTCTCTTTACATCACACTGTGGGCAGTACTGTTTCCCTGTCACACATTAACCCTTGCAATGCCAGGCACCCTTATACTACAATACCACTATTGCCAACAGCGATCAACTCAGTGAACCAACAATGGATCCGTGCTCGCCATGCAAGGACATCACACCCATCCCCAAATAGAATTTCTCAAAGTGTGACACTTAGATCTTTCATCACGCTGTGAATGAATGTGCCCAGAAACATTTACAGCCATCCAACAACACAATACAGTGAGCGAGCTGCGAATAGGTCTCAGACTGGCAGAGTTGCAGAGTGGCTGCGCATGCGCGCTGGCGGCGGCCGGGGCGCAGGCGCAGTGAGGGGCCGGCGCGAGCTTGTTGGCTTGGCTCGGGCGGGAGCGGCGCCGCCATCGGCATTGAGCCCGAAGATTCCAGAGCGGCTTCCCCGGAGAAGGGCCTGCAGCGAGCCAGGGCCTAGAGGCTGCTGCTGTGTTTGTCTGTCTGTGTGAGATGGGTGCTGACAGCGCAGCAGTCGCTTAGGCCTGGACTCGAGCCTGGGGCCCTTTCTGACGGGGCGGGGAAACCGGACGGAGACGAATCGGCGACCAGAGAGTGCCGAGGCCGGGCCGCATCTGCTGAAGAGCCGAGGCCCTTAATCTCGGCGCCGGGTGCGCGACGCGATCGGGGGCGGTGGGTGTGAGGAGAGGGGGGGGGTGGGGGTGGTGGTGGGTGTGAGGGGAGGGGGGGTGGTGGGTGTGAGGGGAGGGGGGGTGGTGGGTGTGAGGGGAGGGGGGGTGGTGGGTGTGAGGGGAGGGGGGGTGGTGGGTGTGAGGGGAGGGGGGCGGTGGTGGTGGTGGGTGTGAGGGGAGGGGGGGTGGTGGGTGTGAGGGGAGGGTGGGGGTGGTGGTGGGTGTGAGGGGAGGGGGGGTGGTGGTGGGTGTGAGGGGAGGGGGGGTGGTGGTGGGTGTGAGGGGAGGGGGGGTGGTGGTGGGTGTGAGGGGAGGGGGGGTGGTGGTGGGTGTGAGGGGAGGGGGGGTGGTGGTGGGTGTGAGGGGAGGGGGGTGGTGGTGGGTGTGAGGGGAGGGGGGGTGGTGGTGGGTGTGAGGGGAGGGGGGGGTGGTGGGTGCGAGGGGAGGGGGGGGTGGTGGGTGCGAGGGGAGGGGGGGGTGGTGGGTGCGAGGGGAGGGGGGGGGTGGTGGGTGCGAGGGGAGGGGGGGGTGGTGGGTGCGAGGGGAGGGGGGGGTGGTGGGTGCGAGGGGAGGGGGGGGTGGTGGGTGCGAGGGGAGGGGGGGTGGTGGGTGCGAGGGGAGGGGGGGGTGGTGGGTGCGAGGGGAGGGGGGGGTGGTGGGTGCGAGGGGAGGGGGGGGTGGTGGGTGCGAGGGGAGGGGGGGTGGTGGGTGCGAGGGGAGGGGGGGTGGTGGGTGCGAGGGGAGGGGGGGGTGGTGGGTGCGAGGGGAGGGGGGGGGTGGTGGGTGCGAGGGGAGGGGGGGGTGGTGGGTGCGAGGGGAGGGGGGGTGGTGGGTGGTGAGGGGAGGGGGGGGTGGTGAGGGGAGTGGGGGGTGGTGAGGGGAGGGGGGGTGGTGGTGGTGAGGGGAGGGGGGTGGTGGTGGAGAGGGGAGGGGGGGGTGGTGAGGGGAGGGGGGGTGGTGGGTGTGAGGGGAGGGAGGGGTGGTGGGTGTGAGGGGAGGGGGGGGTGGTGGGTGTGAGGGGAGGGGGGGGTGGTGGGTGTGAGGGGAGGGGGGGGGTGGTGGGTGTGAGGGGAGGGGTGGGTGGTGGGTGTGAGGGGAGGGGGGGGTGGTGGGTGTGAGGGGGGGGTGGTGGGTGTGAGGGGAGGGGGGGGGTGGTGGGTGTGAGGGGAGGGGGGGTGGTGGGTGTGAGGGGAGGGGTGGGTGGTGGGTGGTGAGAGGGGTGGTGAGGGGAGGGGGGGGTGGTGAGGGGAGGGGGGGGTGGTGAGGGGAGGGGGGGTGGTGGGTGTGAGGGGAGGGGGGGGTGGTGGGTGTGAGGGGAGGGGGGGTGGTGGGGTGTGAGGGGAGGGGGGGGTGGTGGGTGTGAGGGGAGGGGGGGGTGGTGGGTGTGAGGGGAGGGGGGGTGGTGGGTGTGAGGGGAGGGGGGGGTGGTGGGTGTGAGGGGAGGGGGGGCTGGTGGGTGTGAGGGGAGGGGGGGTGTGGGTGTAAGGGGAGGGGGGTGGTGAGGGGAGGGGGGGGTGGTGAGGGGAGGGGGGGGTGGTGAGGGGAGGGGGGGTGGTGGGTGTAAGGGGAGGGGGGGTGGTGAGGGGAGGGGGGGGTGGTGAGGGGTGGGGGGTGGTGAGGGGAGGGGGGGGTGGTGAGGGGAGGGGGGGTGGTGAGGGGGGGGGATGATGGGAGGGGGGGTGGGTGGGTGTGAGGGGAGGGGAGGGGGTGTGGTGGGTGTGAGGGGAGGGGGGGGTGGTGAGGGGAGGGGGGGGTGGTGGGTGTGGGGAGGGAGGGGGGGGTGGTGGTGGGGGGGGAGGGGGGGGGTGAGGGGAGGGGGGGGTGGTGAGGGGAGTGGGGGGTAGTGGGTGCGTGGGGGGGGGGGTGGTGAGGGGAGTGGGGGGTAGTGGGGTGAGGGGGGGGTAGGGGGGGGGGAGGGGGGGTGGGGGGTGAGAGGGGGGGGTGGGTGGTGGGTGGGTGCGAGGGGAGGGGGGGTGGTGGTGGGTGCGAGGGGAGGGGGGGTGGTGGTGGGTGCGAGGGGAGGGGGGTGGTGGTGGTGCGAGGGGAGGGGGGGTGGTGGTGGGTGCGAGGGGAGGGGGGGTGGTGGTGGGTGCGAGGGGAGGGGGGGTGGTGGTGGGTGCGAGGGAGGGGGGGTGGTGGTGGGTGCGAGGGGAGGGGGGGTGGTGGTGGGTGCGAGGGGAGGGGGGTGGTGGTGGGTGCGAGGGGAGGGGGGTGGAGCGTGCGAGGGTGTGAGGGGAGGGGGGGTGGTGGTGGGTGCGAGGGGAGGGGGGGTGGTGGTGGGTGCGAGGGGAGGGGGGGTGGTGGTGGGTGCGAGGGGAGGGGGGGTGGTGGTGGGTGCTAGGGGAGGAGGGGTGGTGGTGGGTGCAAGGGGAGGGGGGTGGTGGTGGTGGGTGCGAGGGGAGGCGGGGGTGGTGGTGGTGGTGGGTGCGAGGGGAGGGGGGTGGTGGTGGTGGGTGCGAGGGGAGGGGGGGTGGTGGTGGGTGCCAGGGGAGGTGGGGTGGTGGTGGGTGCGAGGGGAGGGGGATGGTGGTGGGTGCGAGCGGAGGGGGTGTGGTGGTGGGTGCGAGGGGAGGCGGGGGTGGTGGTGGTGGGTGCGAGGGGGGGCGGGGGTGGTGGTGGTGGTGGGTGCGAGGGGGGGTGGTGGTGGTGGGTGCGAGGGGGGGTGGTGGTGGTGGGTGCGAGGGGGGGTGGTGGTGGTGGGTGCGAGGGGGGGTGGTGGTGGTGGGTGCGGGGGGGTGGTGGTGGTGGGTGCGAGGGGGGGTGGTGGTGGTGGGTGCGAGGGGGGGGTGGTGGTGGTGGGTGCGAGGGGGGGTGGTGGTGGTGGGTGCGAGGGGGGGTGGTGGTGGTGGGTGCGAGGGGGGGGTGGTGGTGGTGGGTGCGAGGGGGGGGTGGTGGTGGTGGGTGCGAGGGGGGGTGGTGGTGGTGGTGGGTGCGAGGGGGGGTGGTGGTGGTGGGTGCGAGGGGGGTAGGGGGGTGGTGGTGGTGGGTGCGAGGGGGGGTGGTGGTGGTGGGTGCGAGGGGGGGTGGTGGTGGTGGGTGCGAGGGGGGGTGGTGGTGGTGGGTGCGAGGGGGGGCTGGTGGGTGCGAGGGGGGGTGGTGGTGGTGGGTGCGAGGGGGGCTGGTGGGTGCGAGGGGGGCTGGTGGGTGCGAGGGGGGGTGGTGGTGGTGGGTGCGAGGGGGGGTGGTGGTGGTGGGTGCGAGGGGGGGTGGTGGTGGTGGGTGCGAGGGGGGGTGGTGGTGGTGGGTGCGAGGGGGGGTGGTGGTGGTGGGTGCGAGGGGGGGTGGTGGTGGTGGTGGTGGTGGGTGCGAGGGGGGGTGGTGGTGGTGGGTGCGAGGGGGGGGTGGTGGTGGTGGGTGCGAGGGGGGGTGGTGGTGGTGGGTGCGAGGGGGGGGTGGTGGTGGTGGGTGCGAGGGGGGGCGGGGGTGGTGGTGGTGGTGGGTGCGAGGGGGGGTGGTGGTGGTGGGTGCGAGGGGGGGTGGTGGTGGTGGGTGCGAGGGGGGGTGGTGGTGGTGGGTGCGAGGGGGGGCGGGGGTGGTGGTGGGTGCGAGGGGGGGCGGGGGTGGTGGTGGTGGTGGGTGCGAGGGGGGGTGGTGGGTGCGAGGGGGGGTGGTGGTGGTGGGTGCGAGGGGGGGGGTGGTGGTGGTGGGTGCGAGGGGGGGGGTGGTGGTGGTGGGTGCGAGGGGGGTGGTGGTGGTGGGTGCGAGGGGGGTGGTGGTGGTGGGTGCGAGGGGGGGTGGTGGTGGTGGGTGCGAGGGGGGGTGGTGGTGGTGGGTGCGAGGGGGGGGTGGTGGTGGTGGGTGCGAGGGGGGGTGGTGGTGGTGGGTGCGAGGGGGGCTGGTGGGTGCGAGGGGGGGTGGTGGTGGTGGGTGCGAGGGGGCTGGTGGGTGCGAGGGGGGTGGTGGTGGTGGGTGCGAGGGGGGGTGGTGGTGGTGGGTGCGAGGGGGGGTGGTGGTGGTGGGTGCGAGGGGGGGTGGTGGTGGTGGGTGCGAGGGGGGGTGGTGGTGGTGGGTGCGAGGGGGGGTGGTGGTGGTGGTGGTGGTGGGTGCGAAGGGGGGTGGTGGTGGTGGGTGCGAGGGGGGGGTGGTGGTGGTGGTGCGAGGGGGGGGTGGTGGTGGTGGGTGCGAGGGGGGGGTGGTGGTGGTGGGTGCGAGGGGGGGGTGGTGGTGGTGGGTGCGAGGGGGGGTGGTGGTGGTGGGTGCGAGGGGGGGTGGTGGTGGTGGGTGCGAGGGGGGTGGTGGTGGTGGGTGCGAGGGGGGGTGGTGGTGGTGGGTGCGAGGGGGGGTGGTGGTGGTGGGTGCGAGGGGGGGTGGTGGGTGTGAGGGGGGGTGGTGGTGGTGGGTGCGAGGGGGGGTGGTGGTGGTGGGTGCGAGGGGGGGTGGTGGTGGTGGGTGCGAGGGGGGGTGGTGGTGATGGGTGCGAGGGGGGGTGGTGGTGGGTGCGGGGGGGGGTGGGTGCGAAGGGGTGGTGGTGGTGGTGGGTGGGGGTGGTGGTGGGGGGGGTGGGGGTGGTGGAGGGTGCGGGGGGGGGGGTGGGTGCGAAGAGGTGGTGGTGGTGGTGGGTGGGGGTGGTGGTGGTGGTGGTGGGGGGGGGTGGGGGAGGTGGTGGCGGGAGTTGTGGTGGCGGGGGGGGGTGGGTGCGAGGGGGGTGGTGGTAGTGGGTGCGAGGGGGGGTGGTGGTGGTGGGTGCGAGGGGGGGTGGTGGTGGGTGCGGGGGGGGGTGGGTGCGAAGGGGTGGTGGTGGTGGTGGTGGGTGGGGGTGGTGGTGGGGGGGGGGGTGGGGGAGGTGGTGGCAGGGGTTGTGGTGGTGGGGGGGGGGGTGGGGGGGGGGTGGGGGAGGTGGTGGCAGGGGTTGTGGTGGTTGCGGGGGGGGGTGGGTGCGAGGGGGGGTGGTGGTGGTGGGTGCGAGGGGGGGTGGTGGTGATGGTGGGTGCGAGGGGAGGTGGTTGTGGGTGCGAGGGGGGGTGGTGGTGGTGGGTGCGAGGGGGGGTGGTGGTGGTGGGTGCGAGGGGGGGTGGTGGTGGTGGGTGCGAGGGGGGGTGGTGGTGGTGGGTGCGAGGGGGGGTGGTGGTGGTGGGTGCGAGGGGGGGTGGTGGTGGTGGGTGCGAGGGGGGGTGGTGGTGGTGGGTGCGAGGGGGGTGGTGGTAGTGGTGGTGGTGGGTGCGAGGGGGCGGTGGGGGTGGTGGTGGGTGCGAGGAGGGGTGGGGGTGGTGGTGGGTGCGAGGGGGGGTGGGGGTGGTGGTGGGTGTGAGGGGAGGGGGGGGAGGTGGTGGTGGGTGCGAGGGGGGGTGGTGGTGGGTGCGAGGGGGGGTGGTGGTGGGTGCGAGGGGGGGGTGGTGGGTGCGAGGGGGGGGGTGGTGGTGGGTGCGAGGGGGGGTCGTGGTGGGTGCGAGGGGGGTTGGTGGTGGGGGCGAGGGGACGGGGGGTGGTGGGGGCGAGGGGACGGGGGGTGGTGGGGGCGAGGGGAGTGGGTGGTGGGGGCGAGGGGAGTGGGTGGTGGGGCGAGGGGAGGGGGTGGTGGGGGCGAGGGGAGGGGGTGGTGGGTGCGAGGGGAGGGGGTGGTGGGGGCGAGGGGAGGGGTGGTGGGGGCGAGGGGAGGGGGTGGTGGGGGCGAGGGAGGGGGTGGTGGGGGCGAGGGGAGGGGGTGGTGGGGGCGAGGGGAGGGGGTGGTGGGGGGCGAGGGGAGGGGGTGGTGGGGGCGAGGGGAGGGGGTGGTGGGGGCGAGGGGAGGGGGTGGTGGGGGCGAGGGGAGGGGGTGGTGGGGGCGAGGGGAGGGGGTGGTGGGGGCGAGGGGAGGGGGTGGTGGGGGCGAGGGTAGGGGGTGGTGGGGGCGAGAGGAGGGGGTGGTGGGGGCGAGGGGAGGGGGGTTGGGGGCGAGGGGAGGGGGGTTGGGGGCGAGGGGAGGGGGGGTGCGGTGGATGTGAGGGGAAGGGGTGCGGTGGATGTGAGGGGAGGGGGGTGCGGTTGGTGGGAGGAGAGGGGGTGCGGTGGGTGTGTGAGGGGAGGGGGAGCTCTGTGTATGAGGGGAGGGGGGGCTGTGGGGGGGGGGCTGTGGGTGTGAGGGGAGGGGGGGCTGTGGGTGTGAGGGGAGGGGGGGCTGTGGGTGTGAGGGGAGGGGGGGCTGTGGGTGTGAGGGGAGGGGGGGCTGTGGGTGTGAGGGGATGGGGGGGCTGTGGGTGTGAGGGGAGGGGGGGCTGTGGGTGTGAGGGGAGGGGGGGCTGTGGGTGTGTGGGGAGGGAGTCATGTGGGTGTGAGGGGAGGGGGGGCTGTGGGTGTGAGGGGAGGGGGTCATGTGGGTGTGAGGGCAGGGGGGGTCGGTGAGTGGAGGCGGTGCCGGTGGGTGTGAGGGGCGGGGGGGCGCTGGGTGTGAGGGGAGGGTGGGTGTGAGGGGAGGGTGGGCGGTGGGTGTCAGGGGAAGGTGGGCGGTGGGTGTCAGGGGAGGGTGGGCGGTGGGTGTCAGGGGAGGGTGGGCGGTGGGTGTCAGGGGAGGGGGCCGGTGGGTGTGAGGGGAGGGGGCGGCGGTGGGTGTGAGGGGAGGGGGACGGTGGGTGTGAGGGGTGGGTGGGCGGTGGGTGTGAGGGGAGGGTGGGCTGTGGGTGTGAGGGGAGGGGCTGGGCGGTGGGTGTGAGGGGAGGGGGGCGCGGTGGGTGTGAGGGGAGGGAGGGGGGCGGTGGGTGTGAGGGGAGGGAGGGTGTGAGGGGAGGGGGAAGCATGGTGGGTGTGAGGGGAGGGAGGGAGGCGAGTCTGTGGGTGTGAGGGGAGGGGGGACTGTGGGTGTGAGGGGAGGGTGGGTGTGGGGGGGGGGCTGTGGGTGTGAGGAGGGGGGGCTGTGGCTGTGGAGGGGGGGCTGTGGCTGTGAGGGGGGTGCTGTGGGTGTGAGGGGAGGGGGAGGCTGTGTGAGGTGAGGGGGGGGCTGAGTGTGTGAGGGGAGGCGGGACTGTGCGTGTGATGGAGGGGGGGGGCTGTGGGTGTGAGGGGAGGGGGGTGCTGTGTGTGTGAGGGGAGGGGGGGCTGTGTGTGTGAGGGGAGGGGGGGGCAGTGGGTGTGAGGGCAGGGGGGGCCAGTGAGTGAGAGTGGAGGGGGCGCTGGTGGGTGTGAGGGGAGGGCGGGCGGTGGGTGTGAAGGGAGCAGGGCTGTGGATGTGAGGGGAGGGGGGCTGTGTGTGTGATGGGAGGGGGGGGGCTGTGGGTGTGAGGGGAGGGGGGGCGTGCTGTGGGTGTGAGGGGAGGGGGGGCTGGTGAGTGGAGGCGGTGCCGGTGGGTGTGAGGCGAGGGGGGGCGCTGGGTGTGAAGGGAGGGGGAGGGTGGGCGGTGGGTGTGACGGGTGGGTGTGAGGGGCGGGTGGGCGGCGGGTTTGAGGGGAGGGTGGGCGGTGGGTGTGAGGGGAGGGTGGGCGGTGGGCGTGAGGGGAGGGTGGGCGGTGGGCGTGAGGGGAGGGTGGGCGCTGGGTGTGAGGGGAGGAGGCCGGTGGGTGTGAAGGGAGGGGGAGCGGTGGGTATGAGTGGTGGGGGCGGCGGCCGGTGTGAAGGGAGTGGCCGGCGGTCGGTGTGAAGGGAGGTGGCGGCGCTGGGTGTGAGGGGAGGGGGGGCGGTGGGTGGGTGGGAGGTGGGTGTGAGGGGTGGGTGGGCGGTGTGTGTGAGGGGAGGGGGGGCTGTGTGTGTGAGGGGAGGGGGGTGCTGTGTGAGGGGAGAGGGGGCTGTGGGTGTGAGGGGAGGGGGGGCTGTGGGTGTGAGGGGAGGGGGGGGGCTGTGGGTGTGAGGGGAGGGGGGGGCTGTGGGTGAGGGGAGAGGGTGGCTGTGGGTGTGAGGGGAGGGGGGGGCTGTGTGTGTGACGGGAGGGTGGGGCTGTGGGTGTGAGGGGAGGGGGGGCTGTGGGTGTGAGGGGAGGGGGTGGCTGTGTGTGTGAGGGGAGGGGGGGGCTGGGTGTGTGAGGAGGGTGGGGGCTGTGGGTGTGAGGGGAGGGGGGGCGGTGGATGTGAGGGGAGGGGGGAGCGGTGGGTGTGAGGGTGGGGGAGCGGTGGGTGTGAGGGCGGGGGGGGCGGTGGGTGTGAGGGGAGGGGGAGGCGGTGGGTGTGAGGGGAGGGGGGGCGGTGGGTGTGAGGGGAGGGGGGGGCGGTGTGTGTGAGGGGAGGGGGGGGCGGTGGGTGTGAGGGGAGGGGGAGGCGGTGGGTGTGAGGGGAGGGGGAGGCGGTGGGTGTGAGGGGAGGGGGAGGCGGTGGGTGTGAGGGGAGGGGGAGGCGGTGGGTGTGAGGGGAGGGGGAGGCGGTGGGTGTGAGGGGAGGGGGAGGCGGTGGGTGTGAGGGGAGGGGGAGGCGGTGGGTGTGAGGGGAGGGGGAGGCGGTGGGTGTGAGGGGAGGGGGAGGCGGTGGGTGTGAGGGGAGGGGGAGGCGGTGGGTGTGAGGGGAGGGGGAGGCGGTGGGTGTGAGGGGAGGGGGAGGCGGTGGGTGTGAGGGGAGGGGGAGGCGGTGGGTGTGAGGGGAGGGGGAGGCGCTGGGTGTGAGGGGAGGGGGAGGCGCTGGGTGTGAGGGGAGGGGGAGGCGCTGGGTGTGAGGGGAGGGGGAGGCGGTGGGTGTGAGGGGAGGGGGAGGCGGTGGGTGTGAGGGGAGGGGGAGGCGGTGGGTGTGAGGGGAGGGGGAGGCGGTGGGTGTGAGGGGAGGGGGAGGCGGTGGGTGTGAGGGGAGGGGGAGGCGGTGGGTGTGAGGGGAGGGGGAGGCGGTGGCTGTGAGGGGAGGGGGAGGCGGTGGGTGTGAGGGGAGGGGGAGGCGGTGGGTGTGAGGGGAGGGGGAGGCGGTGGGTGTGAGGGGAGGGGGAGGCGGTGGGTGTGAGGGGAGGGGGAGGGGGAGGGGGAGGTGGTGGGTGTGAGGGGAGGGGAGGGGGGGCGGTGGGTGTGAGGGGAGGGGGAGGCGGTGGGTGTGAGGGGAGGGGGAGGCGGTGGGTGTGAGGGGAGGGGGAGGCGGTGGGTGTGAGGGGAGGGGGAGGCGGTGGGTGTGAGGGGAGGGGGAGGCGGTGGGTGTGAGGGGAGGGGGAGGCGGTGGGTGTGAGGGGAGGGGGAGGCGGTGGGTGTGAGGGGAGGGGGAGGCGGTGGGTGTGAGGGGAGGGGGAGGCGGTGGGTGTGAGGGGAGGCGGTGGGTGTGAGGGGGGGGAGGCGGTGGGTGTGAGGGTGGGGGGCGGCGGTGGGTGTGAGGTTGGGTGGGGCGGTGGATGTGAGGGTAGGGGGGTGGGTGTGAGGGGAGGGGGTGCGGTGTGTGTGAGGGGGGACGGGAGGGGGCGGTGGATGTGAGGGGAGTGGGAGGTGGTGGGCGTGAGGGGAGGGGGTGGCGGTGGGCGTGAGGGGGTGAGGCGGTGGGTGTGAGGGGGGTGCGGGGGTGGATGTGAGGTTGGGGGGGGTGGATGTGAGGGTAGGGGGGTGGGTGTGAGGGTAGGGGGGTGGGTGTGAGGGGAGGGGGTGCGGTGTGTGTGAGGGGGCGGCGGTGGGTGTGAGGGGGGACGGGAGGGGGCGGTGGATGTGAGGGGCGTGGGAGGTGGTGGGCGTGAGGGGAGTGGGAGGTGGTGGGCGTGAGGGGAGGGGGAGGCGGTGGGCGTGAATGGAGGGAGGGGCGGTGGGCGTGAGGGGGGGAGTGGCGGGGGGGGCGGTGGGTGTGAGGGGAGGGGGTGGCGGTGGGTGTGAGGGGGGGGGGCGGTGGGTGTGAGGGTGGGGGAGCGGTGGGTGTGAGGGCGGGGGGGCGGTGGGTGTGAGATGAGGGGGGGCGGAGAGTGTGAGGGGAGGGGGGGGCGGTGGGTGTGAGGGGAGGGGGGGCGGTGGGTGTGAGGGGAGGGGGGCGGTGGGTGTGAGGGGAGGGGGAGGCGGTGGGTGTGAGGGGAGGGGTAGGCGGTGGTTGTGAGGGGAGGGGGAGGCGGTGGGTGTGAGGGGAGGGGGAGGCGGTGGGTGTGAGGGAAGGGGGAGGCGGTGGGTGTGAGGGGAGGGGGAGGCGGTGGGTGTGAGGGGAGGGGGAGGCGGTGGGTGTGAGGGGAGGGGGAGGCGGTGGGTGTGAGGGGAGGGGGAGGCGGTGGGTGTGAGGGGAGGGGGAGGCGGTGGGTGTGAGGGGAGGGGAGGCGGTGGGTGTGAGGGAAGGGGGAGGCGGTGGGTGTGAGGGGAGGGGGAGGCGGTGGGTGTGAGGGGAGGGGGAGGCGGTGGGTGTGAGGGGAGGGGGAGGGGGAGGCGGTGGGTGTGAGGGGAGGGGGGGCGGTGGGTGTGAGGGGAGGGGGAGGCGGTGGGTGTGAGGGGAGGGGGAGGCGGTGGGTGTGAGGGGAGGGGGAGGCGGTGGGTGTGAGGGGAGGGGGAGGCGGTGGGTGTGAGGGGAGGGGGAGGCGGTGGGTGTGAGGGGAGGGGGAGGCGGTGGGTGTGAGGGGGGGGAGGCGGTGGGTGTGAGGGTGGGGGGCGGCGGTGGGTGTGAGGTTGGGTGGGGCGGTGGATGTGAGGGTGGGGGGGGTGGATGTGAGGGGAGGGGGTGCGGTGTGTGTGAGGGGGGACGGGAGGGGGCGGTGGATGTGAGGGGAGTGGGAGGTGGTGGGCGTGAGGGGAGGGGGTGGCGGTGGGCGTGAGGGGGGGAGGCGGTGGGTGTGAGGGGGGGGCGGGGGTGGATGTGAGGTTGGGGGGGGGTGGATGTGAGGGTAGGGGGGGTGGGTGTGAGTGGAGGGGGTGCGGTGTGTGTGAGGGGGCGGCGGTGGGTGTGAGGGGGGACGGGAGGGGGCGGTGGATGTGAGGGGCGTGGGAGGTGGTGGGCGTGAGGGGATTGGGAGGTGGTGGGCGTGAGGGGAGGGGGAGGCGGTGGGCGTGAGTGGAGGGAGGGGCGGTGGGCGTGAGGGGGGGAGTGGCGGGGGGGGCGGTGGGTGTGAGGGGAGGGGGTGGCGGTGGGTGTGAGGGGAGGGGGTGGCGGTGGGTGTGAGGGGAGGGGGGCGGTGGGTGTGAGGGGAGGGGGGGGCGGTGGGTGTGGGGATGGGGGGCGTTGGGTGAGAGGGGATTGGGGGGCGTTGGGTGTGAGGGGAGTGGGGGCGTTGGGTGTGAGGGGAAAAGGGGGTGGAGGGTGTGAGGGGAGGGGGTGGCATTGGGTGTTGGGGGCACGGTGGGTGTGAGGGGAGGTTGAGCGGTGGGTGTGAGGGGAGGGGGCGGTGGGCGGTGAGGGGGAGGGGTGGCGTTTGGTGTGAGGGGAGGGGGGGCGTTGGGTGTGAGGGGGGCGGTGGGTGTGCGGGGAGGGGGAGCGGTGGGTGTGCGGGGAGGGGGAGCGGTGGGTGTGAGGGGAGGGGAGCCGGTGGGTGTGAGGGCAGGATGGGGGCCGATGGGTGTGAGGGGAGCGGTTTGCGGTGTGTGTGAGGGGAGGGTGTGGCCGTGGGTGTGAGGGGAGGGGTCGGTGGGTGTGTGGTGAGTGGGGGGCGGTGGGTGTGTGGGGAGTGGGGGGCGGTGGGTGTGTGGGGAGGGGGAGGCGGTGGGTGTGTGGGGAGGGGGGGGCGGTGGGTGTGTGGGGAGGGGGGGCGGTGGGTGTGTGGGGAGGGGGGGCGGTGGGTGTGTGGGGAGGGGGGGCGGTGGGTGTGTGGGGAGGGGGGGGCGGTGGGTGTGTGGGGAGGGGGGGCGGTGGGTGTGTGGGGAGGGGGGGCGGTGGGTGTGTGGGGAGGGGGGGCGGTGGGTGTGTGGGGAGGGGGGGGGGTGGGTGTGTGGGGAGGGGGGGGCGGTGGGTGTGTGGGGAGGGGGGGGCGGTGGGTGTGTGGGGAGGGGGGGCGGTCCCCGCCTCCCCCCTGCCCCGGTCCCCGCCTCCCCCGTGCCCCGGTCCCCGCCTCCCCCGTGCCCCGGTCCCCGCCTCCCCCGTGCCCCGGTCCCCGCCTCCCCCGTGCCCCGGTCCCCGCCTCCCCCGTGCCCCGGTCCCCGCCTCCCCCGTGCCCCGGTCCCCGCCTCCCCCGTGCCCCGGTCCCCGCCTCCCCCGTGCCCCGGTCCCCGCCTCCCCCGTGCCCCGGTCCCCGCCTCCCCCGTGCCCCGGTCCCCGCCTCCCCCGTGCCCCGGTCCCCGCCTCCCCCGTGCCCCGGTCCCCGCCTCCCCCGTGCCCCGGTCCCCGCCTCCCCCGTGCCCCGGTCCCCGCCTCATCCCCCTCCCCGGTCCCCGCCTCATCCCCCTCCCCGCTCCCCGCCTCATCCCCCTCCCCGCTCCCCGCCTCATCCCCCTCCCCGCTCCCCGCCTCATCCCCCTCCCCGCTCCCCGCCTCATCCCCCTCCCCGCTCCCCGCCTCATCCCCCTCCCCGGTCCCCGCCTCATCCCCCTCCCCGGTCCCCGCCCCATCCCCCTCCCCGGTCCCCGCCCCATCCCCCTCCCCGGTCCCCGCCCCATCCCCCTCCCCGGTCCCCGCCCCATCCCCCTCCCCGGTCCCCGCCCCATCCCCCTCCCCGGTCCCCGCCCCATCCCCCTCCCCGGTCCCCGCCCCATCCCCCTCCCCGGTCCCCGCCCCATCCCCCTCCCCGGTCCCCGCCCCATCCCCCTCCCCGGTCCCCGCCCCATCCCCCTCCCCGGTCCCCGCCCCATCCCCCTCCCCGGTCCCCGCCCCATCCCCCTCCCCGGTCCCCGCCCCATCCCCCTCCCCGGTCCCCGCCCCATCCCCCTCCCGGTCCCCGCCCCATCCCCCTCCCCGCCCCATCCCCCTCCCCGGTCCCCGCCCCATCCCCCTCCCCGGTCCCCGCCCCATCCCCCTCCCCGGTCCCCGCCCCATCCCCCTCCCCGGTCCCCGCCCCATCCCCCTCCCCGGTCCCCGCCCCATCCCCCTCCCCGGTCCCCGCCCCATCCCCCTCCCCGGTCCCCGCCCCATCCCCCTCCCCGGTCCCCGCCCCTTCCCCCTCCCCGGTCGCCCCTTCCCCCTCCCCGGTCGCCCCTTCCCCCTCCCCGGTCGCCCCTTCCCCCTCCCCGGTCGACCCCCCTCCCGGTCGCCCAATCCCCCTCCCCGGTCACCGGCGGGTGGGAGGGGAAGGGTGGGTGTGAGGGGAGGGGGGGCGGTGGGTGTGAGGGGAGGGGGAGGCGGTGGGTGTGAGGGGAGGGGGAGGCGGTGGGTGTGAGGGGAGGGGGAGGCGGTGGGTGTGAGGGGAGGGGGAGGCGGTGGGTGTGAGGGGAGGGGGAGGCGGTGGGTGTGAGGGGAGGGGGAGGGGGAGGCGGTGGGTGTGAGGGGAGGGGGAGGCGGTGGGTGTGAGGGGAGGGGGAGGCGGTGGGTGTGAGGGGGAGGCGGTGGGTGTGAGGGGAGGGGGAGGCGGTGGGTGTGAGGGGAGGGGGAGGCGCTGGGTGTGAGGGGAGGGGGAGGCGGTGGGTGTGAGGGAGGGGGAGGCGGTGGGTGTGAGGGAGGGGGAGGCGGTGGGTGTGAGGGGAGGGGGAGGCGGTGGGTGTGAGGGGAGGGGGAGGCGGTGGGTGTGAGGGGAGGGGGAGGCGGTGGGTGTGAGGGGAGGGGGAGGCGGTGGGTGTGAGGGGAGGGGGAGGCGGTGGGTGTGAGGGGAGGGGGAGGCGGTGGGTGTGAGGGGAGGGGGAGGCGGTGGGTGTGAGGGGAGGGGGGGCGGTGGGTGTGAGGGGAGGGGGAGGCGGTGGGTGTGAGGGGAGGGGGAGGCGGTGGGTGTGAGGGGAGGGGGAGGCGGTGGGTGTGAGGGGAGGGGAGGCGGTGGGTGTGAGGGGAGGGGGAGGCGGTGGGTGTGAGGGGAGGGGGAGGCGGTGGGTGTGAGGGGAGGGGGAGGCGGTGGGTGTGAGGGGGGGGAGGCGGTGGGTGTGAGGGTGGGGGGCGGCGGTGGGTGTGAGGTTGGGTGGGGCGGTGGATGTGAGGGTGGGGGGGGTGGATGTGAGGGTAGGGGGGTGGGTGTGAGGGGAGGGGGTGCGGTGTGTGTGAGGGGGGACGGGAGGGGGCGGTGGATGTGAGGGGAGTGGGAGGTGGTGTGCGTGAGGGGAGGGGGTGGCGGTGGGCGTGAGGGGGGGAGGCGGTGGGTGTGAGGGGGGGGCGGGGGTGGATGTGAGGTTGGGGGGGGGTGGATGTGAGGGTAGGGGGGGTGGGTGTGAGGGTAGGGGGGGTGGGTGTGAGGGGAGGGGGTGCGGTGTGTGTGAGGGGGCGGCGGTGGGTGTGAGGGGGGACGGGAGGGGGCGGTGGATGTGAGGGGCGTGGGAGGTGGTGGGCGTGAGGGGAGTGGGAGGTGGTGGGCGTGAGGGGAGGGGGAGGCGGTGGGCGTGAGTGGAGGGAGGGGCGGTGGGTGTGAGGGGAGGGGGTGGCGGTGGGTGTGAGGGGAGGGGGTGGCGGTGGGTGTGAGGGGAGGGGGGGGCGGTGGGTGTGAGGGGAGGGGGGGCGGTGGGTGTGGGGATGGGGGGCGTTGGGTGAGAGGGGATTGGGGGGCGTTGGGTGTGAGGGGAGTGGGGGCGTTGGGTGTGAGGGGAAAAGGGGGTGGAGGGTGTGAGGGGAGGGGGTGGCATTGGGTGTTGGGGGCACGGTGGGTGTGAGGGGAGGTTGAGCGGTGGGTGTGAGGGGAGGGGGCGGTGGGCGTGAGGGGAGGGGGTGGCGTTTGGTGTGAGGGGAGGGGGGCGTTGGGTGTGAGGGGGGCGGTGGGTGTGCGGGGAGGGGGAGCGGTGGGTGTGAGGGGGGCGGTGGGTGTGCGGGGAGGGGGAGCGGTGGGTGTGAGGGGAGGGGGGGCGGTGGGTGTGCGGGGAGGGGGAGCGGTGGGTGTGAGGGGGCGGTGGGTGTGCGGGGAGGGGGAGCGGTGGGTGTGAGGGGAGGGGAGCCGGTGGGTGTGAGGGCAGGATGGGGGCCGATGGGTGTGAGGGGAGCGGTTTGCGGTGTGTGTGAGGGGAGGGTGTGGCCGTGGGTGTGAGGGGAGGGGTCGGTGGGTGTGTGGTGAGTGGGGGGCGGTGGGTGTGTGGGGAGTGGGGGGCGGTGGGTGTGTGGGGAGGGGGAGGAGGTGGGTGTGTGGGGAGGGGGGGGGCGGTGGGTGTGTGGGGAGGGGGGGGCGGTGGGTGTGTGGGGAGGGGGGGGCGGTGGGTGTGTGGGGAGGGGGGCGGTGGGTGTGTGGGGAGGGGGGGCGGTGGGTGTGTGAGGAGGGGGGGGGCGGTGGGTGTGTGGGGAAGGGGGAGCGGTGGGTGTGTGGGGGAGGGGGGGGGCGGTGGGTGTGTGGGGAGGGGGTGGCGGTGGGTGTGTGGGGAGGGGGGGCGGTCCCCGCCTCCCCCGTGCCCCGGTCCCCGCCTCCCCCGGTCCCCACCTCCCCCGT